>NC_137028.1:9657997-9685497 GCF_032717465.1 Coenobita brevimanus | reverse complement strand
TCTTCGCTATCTTTATTTGTTACATCCACCTTTATTTGTTACATCCACCTTTATTTGTTACATCCACCTTTCTTTTTTGAAGCAAAAGTGATTCTGCACAACTTTCCTCATAAGAGACAGTTTTGCACAAGACATGAAGGTCATGGTGCGTTCTCTTTCCTTTACATTTTCACGTATTTCACCCCCTCTCGTACGTGCCCTGGCTATATGAGAGTTAAGCTGAATTACCCACGATTTACAGTTTTATTGTAATCCCTCATCTGTTTCTATCAGTCATAACTTAAGGCCTCTCGTTTTTCCCGCTCCCTCTCTTTATTCGTGTTTTATTTACCTAGCTTCCCTTGGACTCCACATCCCTGTTCATTTCTCCGCGTGTTCTTCCGTTTGTTGTTTTTTGTCTGCCTTTCCTCCTTGTGTTCTCCCGCCCGTGTCACATTTTTTTTCTTCTCTTTTCTTCTCTACGCGTGTTGTTCCGTATCGAATAATACCAGGCAACCACAGCTCCAACGGGCCCTACTTACCCATGACAAACGCATCCCAGTCACCCTCTTTTTGTCCCATTCTTTACCCTCGCGTCTTCCTCCCTTCTCCCGCTCCAACCTCTGCCTCTCCGATTCTCTTCCACGCGATTGCCGTCTGTCTCTGCTCCGTTTCCACATATTTGCCATGGTGTGTGTCTCTCCTTCTCCTCCTTCCACGCTGTTGCAGTCCTCGTCTTTCCTTCTCACCTCACAGACCCACTGATTATTTGATGTCTTTTCTACACATCTTTTCGTCGTGTCTTTCCACAGAGTTTCAGTCCCATCCATAGCGTCCCTTTCCCCTTCTTTCCATCCCCACCATTCCAGTCTTTGTCGGCTCCCTATCCACACACACCAATTCCCTGTCTTCATTTCCAGTATATGTCGTCTGCTAATTCACACAAAACAAGCCCATATCTTTCCTCCCATCCACGCAGTTCTACGTCTCCTTCCCATCCACACCAACCCAGTTGACGTCCAGGCATACAGAGCCAGTGCACGTCGTACCATTCGCTCCACCCAGTTCCAGTATTTAACTTCATCACGTCCATGTATACCCAGTTCACTTCTCTCTATCCCAGTACTCGTTTTCTTCTCATTCACACACACACACACACACACACACACACACACACACACACACACACACACACACACACACACACACGTCTCATCCCAACATTCGTCCATTCGTCTTCCTTCTCATCGACGCAGATCCAGTCCACATCTCTTTATGCCAATATTCATATTTTTCCCTTTCACATGCACACCTGTCTCCTGTCTTCTTAGCCCAGTAGTCATCCATTCGTTTTTTTCTTTCCCCCTCCCCCCACACACACATGAGTTCTTCACCCATTACCCCACTATTCGTCCATTCGTCTTTCTTCCATCCACACTCACACACACAGTTCCTCACCCTTTATCCCAATATTCATCCATTCGTCTTCCATCCACACACACACAGCCATTCCCCATCCCTCCTCCATCCTTCTTTTGACCGTCTCGTGTGTCAGCCAGTCAGCCAGTCAGCCGCTCCTCGCCCTGTTTGCCCTCCCATGTAGACCTTCTTCACCCCCGGGCCTCCTTCCTTCCACCACGTATTTCTTGCCTTCTGCTGACGGACCAATATTCGGAGTTCTCGGGGTCACATTTCTGGCAGCATATGTTTGGCTTTCATCGCCTCGGCTCTGGGATCCTGGCCGTCTATCTCCAGGCCATCTCTGCTCCTGCCGCGGGGGTGAAGCAGCTTTATTTAACGGATTCTTTAAAAGGGGTTTGTGTTTGTCGTGTGTGCTGCTTTCGGGTTTGTCTTCCCCCGTTGCTGTGATGGTTGTTTTCCGTCGGGCTTGCTTGGTGACGTTTTGTTGTACAGTTTCACTCCTCGTGTTTGGCGTCAAGTGAGTCCATCGTATTCTGCAACCGGCCTTAGATAGATAGATAGACAGACTGTTAGATAGGTAGAATATGGACTGATAGATAGTTAGGTACATAGAAAGGCAGATAGATAGATATAAAGACAGGTATACTGATAGCTATATACCATTTACATAATATACAGAGAGCAGTAACACATAATGCCCCTTTCTACCGCATCTGTGTACGACTGGCAATTTATTCACCTGTCAGTTTTTTAAGACCATCTACCAGCAGCCGTCCATCAATCCTGCTTCCCTGACACCCAGCCCAGATACCCTCCCCTCCTCCCTGACATCCAGCCCAGATACCCTCCCCTCCTCCCTGACACCCAGCCCAGATACCCTCCCCTCCTCCCTGACATCCAGCCCAGATACCCTCCCCTCTTCCCTGACACCCAGCCCAGATACCCTCCCCTCCTCCCTGACATCCAGCCCAGATACCCTCCCCTCTTCCCTGACATCCAGCCCAGATACCCTCCCCTCTTCCCTGACATCCAGCCCAGATACCCTCCCCTCTTCCCTGACATCCAGCCCAGATACCCTCCCCTCTTCCCTGACACCCAGCCCAGATACCCTCCCCTCCTCCCTGACACCCAGCCCAGACACCCTCCCCTCCTTCCTGACACCCAGCCCAGATACCCTCCCTTCCTCCCTGACACCCAGCCCAGACACCCTCCCCTCCTCCCTGACATCCAGCCCAGACACCCTCCCCTCCTTCCTGACACCCAGCCCAGATACCCTCCCCTCCTCCCTGACACCCAGCCCAGATACCCTCCCCTCCTCCCTGACACCCAGCCCAGATACCCTCCCCTCCTCCCTGACACCCAGCCCAGATACCCTCCCCTCCTCCCTGACACCCAGCCCAGATACCCTCCCCTCCTCCCTGACACCCAGCCCAGACACCCTCCCCTCCTCCCTGACACCCAGCCCAGATACCCTCCCCTCTTCCCTGACACCCAGCCCAGATACCCTCCCCTCCTCCCTGACACCCAGCCCAGACACCCTCCCCTCCTCCCTGACACCCAGCCCAGATACCCTCCCCTCCTCCCTGACACCCAGCCCAGACACCCTCCCCTCCTCCCTGACATCCAGCCCAGACACCCTCCCCTCCTTCCTGACACCCAGCCCAGATACCCTCCCCTCCTCCCTGACACCCAGCCCAGATACCCTCCCCTCCTCCCTGACACCCAGCCCAGATACCCTCCCCTCCTCCCTGACACCCAGCCCAGATACCCTCCCCTCCTCCCTGACACCCAGCCCAGATACCCTCCCCTCCTCCCTGACACCCAGCCCAGATACCCTCCCCTCCTCCCTGACACCCAGCCCAGATACCCTCCCCTCCTCCTGCTTCCCATACGTCTTTCACAAACCCCACCTGCCACGGCCTTTTAAACTGCCATCGCTCACAGTCGCAACTCTTTTACTCTTTTTTGACGTATATATCCACCTTCTTTACCCGGGAAAAAAATGAAATAAATATGCTCATTTATCACGCATGGGATAGTCGTATTCACAAAGGATCTTGGCCAGTTCACCCGATAAAAGGTTCACCCTTAGCAGTTCAGTGTTATTGTGAGGCAGTTTTGTTCATTTATATATTTCATGTTATTTTTTTCCCCTCTGTTTTCTTCAATCAGTTTGTGCTATTTTTTTTCCATGTTATTTTTCCCTCCATTTTTTTTTCAGTTTGTTCTTTTATGTTTTCCACTTTATTATTCTTTCTATTATTTTTTTTAGTATTTTTTTGCCGGACGAGTTGGCAGAAAATTCCCTAACCAAGTACTTTTCATTCCCTACGATTGTATTTTTCTTTATATGATTGCTGCCTCCAGACGACTTAGGTTGAGAAGCATGTGTAGCAGTGAAGGGGTTAATGATGGTTATGTATAATCCCCCAGGTTCGGAATATCTCTCAAGCTGAATAAAATCGTCTGCAGATAGCTTAGAGAAAATACAGCATCTGAGTGAAGAGGTTAACTTCTCCAATTCTCCAACCGAGGCGTGTTCTTTCTCATTTTGTTCTGACCACTATCTGTCTGTCCATCTTTCTGTCTGTTTACCAACATTCCTAGCTATTTATCTGTCTATCTATCTATCTGTCCGTCTGTATCTGTCTGTTTATCGCGAGACTCCTTAATTAAATTTTGGGTGGCCACAAATAAATCGCCCTCCACGTCGCCCTGTCCTTCGCCATTTGGCTCCCCTTCCTCCAACTTCTGCCAGACATTTTTAGGAGGGGTTGGATATGACCTTCAATTAAACCCCTCATTACAAGAGATTTCCCTTAACTTCAAGAAACCTGATTGGTGGTGGTCTGATTAAAAAAAAAGTGGGATTGAAGAGGTAACTGAGGAAGGTCTGTAAGTACGACCCCAAGATGCTCACCCTCCAGCCCATCTGCCTCCATCAGTGTCACTCGAGGCCGACTTGAAGGGTCACCCTTAGCCTGTTTTGTACCTGAGCTCACCTTCTTCACGACATTAACGAGGATGAGGGAAGGACTGAGAAGTGAATATGGGTGGGAGGAGTTGAAAGAGGGAGTGGAAATAAAGAGAGGAATGGAGATAGGGTGCAGAGGAGAGGAGTGCTGGAGAGTGTTGATGGGAGGAAAGGAATGGAGAGTTGGTCGGGATTGGAAGAGGGGAATGAAGAGAAGATGTGGCGGGAAGGAGGAAAAGTGAAATGGAGAGGTGTGGAAGGGAATGGAGAGATGTAGAGGGAAGGTGGAAATGAAGAATGGAAAAGCATGGATAGGAGAGGAATGGAGAGACGTGGATAGGAGGAAGAGTGGAGAGGTGTGGAGGGTAGAAGTGGGAAGAGAATTTGAGCGGGAGGAGAGAAATGGAAGAGGTATTGAGGGAAGATGAGTGGTGTGGAGGAGAGGATAATAGATTTGGATGGAATAAGAGGTGGAGGAGAAAGCTGGAGAGAAAGTGTGGAGGAAGGGAGGAGAAGTAATGGAGGATTGGAAGGGAAGAGGAGAAAATTGGAGAAAAAGAATGAATGGAAAGTAGAAGTGGAGGAAGACTCAGTTGAACTTGTGGACGGGAGGATGAGGATGAGGATAAGGGGGAGGGGGGAGGAGCTGGAGGAAAATTACGGATGAGCAAAGTTTGAGGAGGAGAGAGATTGTGAGGGGGATGATTAGTAAAAAAAGTCTTCGAGACCTGATGTGTGTGTGTGTGTGTGTGTGTGTGAGTGAGTGAGTGACTGTATGCAGTTGTTGGTGGAGATGGGAAAAGTGCAGCTGTGGGAGTGTGTATGAATATAAGTTGGTGAATGTGTAAGAATGTGGGTAGGAGTGTGTATGTGTATATGTGTTGGTGTACATGCAGAAATGCGGGCATGAACTCGTGTATCTGAATATGTGTTGGTGAAGATTTTTTTTTTTTTTTTCGTGCACACGCCTCCGCCTCCTCTTGCTGTGTCGTGCAAGTTAAGCGATTTGTCTTCTCGAGCCACAGAGCCCATCCCCAAGACCTCTTCTCCCCCCCCCCCCGTTGATTAAGAGACGGGGGAAGGGTAGAGGGAGGGAAGGGAGAGACAGAAAGAAGGGGGAGGGATAGATGGAGGTACAGCAAGAAGGGAGAGGGATAGATGGAGGAAGGGTAGGGGTAAAGAGAGGGAGGGTCGAGATAGAAAGAAGAGGGAGGTAGGGGAAGGACAAGGAGAGGAAGGGTATAAAAGGAGGGAGGAAGGGAAGAAAAAATGGAGGAAACGGATGGACAAAAGGAGAGAGGGGAGGGAGAAAGGGAAGGAGGGGAGGAAGGTTAGAGGCAGAGGGAGAGGGGAGGGACAAAGGGAAGAAGGGGAGGGACTAAAACAGAAGAGACAAAGGGAGGGAGAGAGACGCGAGAAAGAAAGGGAGAGACAGAAGGAGGAAGGGAGGGACAAAGGGAAGATGTGGAGACAGGAAGGAAGGAGAGCGATAAAGGAAGGAAAGGGAGGGACAAAGGGAGAGGGGGAGGGATAGACGGAGGAGGGAAGGGACAGAGAGGAGGCGGCGGAGGAAGGACGGAAGGGAAAGAACTGGAGGACAGAGGTAGTGAATCCTGTCTTAAGTAAGTCAAGGGATCTGATATACGGTTTCCTACGACACTGGACCCAACCCAACCCCAGCCTTCCGGGTATATTAGAGAGAGAGAGAGAGAGAGAGAGAGAGAGAGAGTGAGAGAGAGAGAGAGAGAGAGAGAGAGAGTGAGAGAGAGAATAAAGATAGAGCCGCACATTGTTCCCAGGTATTGGCACCTCCTGTATCCGTGTCTATATTGCATTCTCGCCGGCCCTCATATACGCTCTGGGAATCTGCACCTGTTGTTATTATTATTATTATTATTATTATTGTTATTATTATTGTTTGTTGGTATTATTATTATTATTATTATTACTATTATTATTATTATTATTATTATTATTATTACTATTATTATTATTATTATTATTATTATTATTATTATTACTATTATTATTATTATTATTATTATTATTATTATTATTATTATTATTATTATTGTTTATATTATTATTATTATCATTATTATTATTACTGTGTTCTTCACTAGGAGGACCATCTCGGTATGATCGTGTGCTCCATTAGGCTCGGTGGAAAAATACAGGAGGCAATATACTGTTTTTTTTATGTGGAGGAGGGCGTGTGTGTGTGTGTGTGTGTGTGTGTGTGTGTGTGTGTGTGAGAGAGAGAGAGAGAGAGAGAGAGAAACAAAACAGGGAGTGGGCCGTGTAGGAGTAACCGCGGGTGTTTCTGTGTTACAGCGTTACGAAACTGACATTTGAGAATTACATCCACAATATTCCGTGCTGTGTGGGCCGTGCAGCTGAATACACAAGCACGTGGTACAGTAGGTGGTGCATTGGATAGGATGGGGGAGCAGTTTTGAGTGTTAGATTATTGTACTTCTAAATGAACTGCCTGAAACAATATCATAATTCTAGTCTGTTGATGCTAACTAGATTCTGTTACTTAGTTACTCCCTCTGTATTTATTAACTTCATGGCTCTCTACTAGGCACATTTCAGCCTTCATAAACGACTTTAGGCTGTGCTTCAAAGGCCCGTATTCTCGTGGTTAAGGAAGCTCCCTAACGCCTTTTCCTTAGCAATCTGATTTCCATACTACACTTTGCTGCGCTGTTGTATGTTGTCAGTGTCTTTTTTAACAGGAACACAGAAGGCAAGAATAACACATAAGGGACTAATAACAAGCTGTATGCAAAAATAAAGTGGTAAGGGAAAGGTGCTAAGGAGTCACTTTAACCGACTAGAATACGACCTTAAGCTAAATAAAATCATAATAGTCAGGCTTAAATAATAATGTCCTCTGGTTGAAAGGGAAGGAAGGAGATTAAAGGGAGCAACACAAGGGCAACTCTCCACCTAACTTCGACGAGCTCCAGTTTGAGAAAAGGCCGCGTTGAGTACAGGTTCCCAGCGAAGTGTTGTACCAGGTAACTTTTTAATTAGGGTGAGCGGACCCGAGTACTGCGCTGATATTTTGTTCTTGTTACTGTCAGGCGATTGGATTGAGCTGAGAGAATCATTGGTTAGGCTAGGTTAGGTTAGGTTAGGGGTAGGTAGGTTAGGTTAGGTTAGGGGTAGGTAGGTTACGTTGGGGTTAGGTAGGTCAGGTTAAGTTTAGGTTAGGTTAGATAGGGTAGGTTGGGGTTAGTTAGGTTAGGTTAGGTAGGTTAGATGTAGCAAAAATACTAAATCTACTGTATAGCCGACTTCGCAAACTTTCTTTTTCCTACTAATGACACATCAACAAAGGGAAGCCCTATTCATTTTTTTTTTTTAGTTCCCTTAGCCCCTTCAACTCGAGGACGTCATATTCTTGCTGCCACCAGACGATTATATTCAGGATGGGAGAACCCCCTGATAGTGAAGGGGGATATAAAGTCTGAATCTAACCCCTCCAGTCCTAAAAATCTATCTTAAGCTGAGTAAAATCGTCAGGAGATGGCAAGAATAAAGTAAAAATAAAGTTCTTGGACCAAAATAAAGGCCCCATAAAAAATAATGTATACGGCAATATTACAGGTAAATATTGTCGCCCTATTCGCTTTAAAAATATTGTTATTTTATTCCAGGACAAAATTCCCTTAAATATTACAGGCAACGGGTAGTACATTTTTCATCCCTGACGAGAATACAAGTTATATAAAATACACAGGGTTTTTGAAGTTCCAAAGCATCCATAACGACGGAGGGTAAAGGTCACGTGAATCATGACGTGAATTATTACGAAGAGAATGTGAAAAATAAATATTGAGAGTAAATGTTGAAGTGAGGATGAAGAGTGGTTAATAATCAGAACTGGTTTGGACAGATGAAATGCGTGGATAGAGTTATGTGCTTTTATTCGTGGACGTCCCGGAATAATAATAATAATAATAATAATAATAATAAAAATAATAATAATAATGATAATAATAACAACAACAATAGTAGTAGTAGTAGTAGTAGTTAATAGCTGTAGAAGTAGAACAAAATAGGATAACAGAGAAAGGAGTATGAAAAAGTAAGGTCAGAAAACCCTAAAGGAAACTAATGTAGAGAGTGAAGGGATATGAAAAAGAGAAAGAAAACAAAGGAGGAAATGGGAAGAGCATAAAAATATCAGAGGGAAATAGATTGGATGAGGGGGAACTGAAAAAATGAGAAAGAAAAATAATGAAAAAACAGAGAGAGAGAGAGAGAGAGAGTTAAAAAATGAGGAAAGATAAAGGGAATGGTGCGTATGACTGACAAGAGAGAGGTGTGGCGGAAAAAAGTTTGTGAAAAATACGAGAGAATGGAGAGAACAGCGAAAGATAAGGAGAGAGAGAGAGAGAGGGAGAGAGGGAAACTATCCACATAACACATAATAGGCTCATTCTCCCACTGTCAGGAACAAGCACGTCTCTCTCTCTCTCTCTCTCTCTCTCTCTCTCTCTCTCTCTCTCTCTCTCGTGTTTATGCCTCCCGACACAGGCTGTTTTTCTCTTTCCTGTTTTCCACTCCTTCCCCAATATCTGCGTTCTTTGTCTGTCTGTTTGTCTATTGGATGTTTCTCTCTCTCTCTCTCTCTCTCTCTCTCTCTCTCTCTCTCTCTCTCTCCATTCTTCCGTCCTTTTTTTCTCCATATCTCCCTTCATTCTCTCACCCTTACATCTTTTCTCTCCATCTCTCCCATCTTAACTTCCTTTCCATCACTCCCCTCATCCTCCCTCTCCCCTTCCCCCACCGATTCACTTCTCTTGCTCTCTCACCCTCTCTCCTCTCTCTCTCTCTCCCCTTGTTTCCTATCCATCCCTCATCTCCCATCTTCTCTCCCCTCCTCATTTCCTTCGTCTCTCCCATCTTCCCTCCCCTCCTTATTTCCTTCGTCTCTCCCATCTTCCCTCCCCTCCTCATTTCCTTCGTCTCTCCCATCTTCCCTCTCCTCCTCATTTCCTTCGTCTCTCCCATCTTCCCTCCCCTCCTCATTTCCTTCATCTCCCACCTTCCTTCCCCTCCTCATCTCCATAATCTCTTCCATCTTCCTTCCCCTCCTCATTTCCTTCGTCTCTCCCACTCTTCCCTCCCCTCCTTATTTCCTTCGTCTCTCCCATCTTCCCTCTCCTCCTCATTTCCTTCGTCTCTCCCATCTTCCCTCTCCTCCTCATTTCCTTCGTCTCTCCCATCTTCCCTGCCCTCCTCATTTCCTCATTCTCTCTCTCAGCCCTCCCTCCCACCCTCCTCCGTGACACGACCCAGATCAGTAATTAGCGAAGGTGTGTCCGAAGAAGCCCCCTCTGGGAGTCTGTGCAGCCTCTGTATCTCGCACCCTATCATTTATCTCATCTTCATTCTTCTTTCCTCTCTCTCTCTCTCTCTCTCTCTCTCTCTCTCTCTCTCTCTCTCTCCCATGCCATGTTCTGTTCCTTCCATCACCCCCTGCATCTTTCTCTCGCCTTCCCATATCTCTTTCTCTTTTCCTTTTAGCGCCCCTTTGTCTTCCTCCTTCACATCTCCCCCTCCCCTTTCTTATTCCCGTCTCCCCTCCTCTGTCTTTCTTCTCCCCATATCTCTTTCTCTTTCAGCACCCCTTCTTCTTCCTCCCTCCCACCGCCCCCTCCCCTTTCTCTCTTTTGCACCTCCTCCTTCTCTCTCCCTATCTCTCTCTCATCCCCCTTTCCCCTGCCGGGTCTCACGTCTCTGCTCAGTAATTAGCAGAGGTGTGTCAAAGAAGCCACCACTCATACCCCACCTCCCCCTCTTCCCCAGCGTGACCTTCCTTTCTGTCTCCTCCCTTTTGTCTCTCACTCTCCCCTTTGTCCCTCTTTCTCTCCAGTGTTCCATATGCTTTTTCCCTCCCTGATCTCATTTTCCTTTCCTCCATCCTCGTTTTTTGTCTCAGAGTCATTGAATAGTTTGTCTTCACCTATCCAAGTACCCCCAAAGAACCAATAAGGCTGTTGCTATTTAATTTCATGTGTACTCCTGCTCTCGGCCTCCCTTTTCTCTCCCCCATTTTACCCCCATCCTGTTGTCTCTCCTTGTCGCCCCCCTCTTTCGCTTTCCGTTTCCTTCTCTTCCCCTCTCGTCTCTCTCTCTCTCTCTCTCTCTCTCACGTCACGCCCTTGCGGTTCAGTAATTAGCGGAGGTGTGTCAAAAGAAGCCACCACTGGGTTCTGCTCATCAGGCCTTCACCCTCCTCCTCCCCCTCTACCTCTTTCCTTCCCGCCCTACCCCCTCCCCTCCCTTCTGTGCCCCCCTTTCCCCCTCCTTTCATCCCTCCCTGCTTTTTATCCATGTCTGTATGTGATAGAAGAGTTTTATTAGTTATAGCCTTCCCCTCTGCGGAACAGCCACGAAAAGACCAATTGTCAATTCTGTTGCCGTTTGCTTTTCTTTGCATTCCCTCCTCCACCTATCCCTCCCCTTCTCCCTATACACTCCCCCTCCCCCTGCCTCTTATCCCTTCCCCCCTTTCCCTCTTCTCCCACCTCCCCCGTACCTTCCTCTCCACTCCCTCCTACCCTTCCTTCCCCCCCCCCCCCGTGACCCAGGCAGGGGCATCACCGCGAGTTACGGGCCTGGAAAACGCGGCGTGAGTCTCGTGCCCCGAAATTATGAGCACCGGGAGCCTCCAATGCAGAGTTTACGGGCACAGAACCGGGAGCCTTGCATGGGGGAATTAATGGGACGAAAACCGGCACACCTGCTCTGCTGAAACGCGAACCCGGTGTACTGCAGGCTGAGGGGGTGGAGGGACGTTTGTATAGCCAGGCAGTCAACCATCAGATTATCTTAGTTAGTTTTGTGAGGGATATTTTGTTGTGAAGGGGTTAACGAAGGCGATATCTGACTCTTCTTGAGTTGAAAGAGCCACCCAAAGCTGAGTGGAAAAAAAAAAAAAAAACGCTTTAAATAAAGAATCCTAAAATGCCAAGGGAATGCAGGATGGTCGCCACACAGATACAGGACAGTGACATACTTCTTCACAAATTAACATGATTCATAAACATACATAAGCGTAGGATCCCCTTAGTTGTGTAATATTATGGTTTGACAAGATACATAATTTTAAAAGAACTAAAAAAAAAAAAATGAAAAAGGCGTCAGGAGAAAATGACGCTAGGATCCATTATGCCAAATTTGAAGCGAGTTAGTGATGGATAAAAGAATGGCACAAAGTTGAAAAGTGTTTGGTAGAAAGAAACTGAGGAATACAGTAGGACCTCTCAGTGTGGTGGGGAGACCTTATAACGTACATGGGAATAGTAAGGTGGAATTAGGAGAATAAATAGCGAAGGGATAGGTACTACGGGATGTGGTAATGTAGGGAGAATACGGCGTCATGAGTAGAGGTAGATTGCAGATTCCACCTTGGTCATATAGTGGGACTTGCTTTCTCTCTCTCTCTCTCTCTCTCTCTCACACACACACACACACACACACACACACACACACACACACACACACACACACACACACACACACACACACACACACACACACACACAGTTTACAGATAATTTGCTCCTACGTTTTCATAATGTTCCATGTTACTGAAGGTCGTCGTGTGAGGTAATTAAAAAAAAATCTTGACAACTTCTCCTTTGATCTATATTGAGTTCACTGCCTCCCTTACCCTTCACTGCCTCTCTTCCTTCTCTTATACCTCTCTTTTTCTCTCTCTACCATTCCTTCCTTTCTTCCCCTTCTCTCTACAGTTCCTTCCTCTCCCTTTTGTTTCTCTCTACCCTCCTTTCCTCTCTCTCCTTCTCTTTACCGTTCCTGCCTCTCCGCTTACTTACTCTCTACCTTTCCATCCTTTCTCTTCTTCTCTCTACCTTTCTTTTTTCTCCCCTGCCTTTTTCTCTATCCTTCCTCCCTCCTACACCTACACATGTCACCACTTCGGCGCTAACACCCACCGTCCATATTGAATACATGCTAGGGCTGTCTCATACAGGATTGGTGTACTGGTATTAGCGGGGGTACTTTTACGACATGTCGGCGGGTCATCTGGTAGATCAGGAAAGTCTGCTTTTTTTAGGAAATTCAAATCCTTAAACTGTTCCCTGCCTCAGCCGGGATTCGATCCTGGGTCCATTAGGACTGCAAGCCGCCTCTCTACCGATTCCCTCTCATCCTTTCACCTCCTCTATCCTTATCCTTCAGCATGTAGAGTTAGATTTCGTAGTCATAGTCTGCTCTGTAACAAACAGCCTCGAAAGGACCATAAGGTCTGTTGCTGTTTGCTTTCCTTTGTACTCCTTTGTACTCCCTTACCGTCTTTTCTTTCCGTCTCCCTCCCTTCCTTTCTCCTTTTCCGCTTCCTCTCCCTCCGATCCTTTGTCTTATTTCCTCTCCTTTTCACTCTTCCTTTCCCATCGTCTGTCTTCAGTCCCTACCTATTTCCCCACCCTTTTTCTCTTTCCCCCCCACTCTCTTCCTCTCTCCTCCCCCTTCCCCCTTTCCTTTCCCGTCATTACTACCTCCCTACTTTTAAGTCCTCCCCGTTCACTTCCTCTCCTTCCGTCTCTCCCTTCTCCCCTCCCTTCCTCTCACTCCTCGCCCCTCCCTTCCTCTTCCTTCACCCCTCCCGTACTCTTACCTCCCCTTCTTCCTCCTCTTGATCCCTGGTGTTTCTTAATCCCATCCAACTCCTGAACCTCCCCTCCCTCGTTAATCACATCCCCTCCTCCTCTCTCTCTCTCTCTCTCTCTCTCTCTCTCTCTCTCTCTCTCTCTCTCTCTCTCTCTCTCTCCCCCCGCTTCAACATATTTCATCTTTTTCCATTGCGTCCGTATGACATTGTTTTTTTAAGTTATTTTTAATTTTTATTTTGAGAGAGAGAGAGAATTAGACATGGGTTTTCTGTAAGGTAATTTGTCTTTGCAGAATTTGAGTATTTTTTTCTTTTGTCAATGTTTTTGCTTTAATCACTATCATCTTTTTATAATTATTTCTCTTGGTATTCAGTAATGATTTAATGATGATGGATATAACTCTTGATTACACACATTCATATAATTATTTTCTGTGTCTGTCTGTCTCTGTCTGTCCATCCATCCATCTGGCCATCTATCTATCTGTTCGTCTGTTTTTTGTCTCTTATGTACTGTTTATACTTCATTGTACCTCTCCCTATCCAGCCGTATCTCAGAAATATTAGTGGTGATATTACGTTGTTCATGAGTGTAATTTATATGTAACTCTTCACCCTATTCTTACACTGCTTGTATTGAAAGGAAAGGATTGGATTGATGATGATGGTGATGATGATGAGGAAGAGAATGATTATGATGATGACTATAAGGACACCACCAATACTGTTATGGCGCTTTTTCTATTACAGTCACTCATTAAGTTGTCGTTGCCCTATCAGAAACGTGTGTGTGTGTGTGTGTGTGTGTGTGTGTGTGTGTGTGTGTGTGTGTGTGTGTGTGTGTGTGTGTGTGTACTGCACCGGACGATTTTACTACGACTGTTATAACGTCTTAGTATTGGAAGTGAAGCCAAACCCCACCAGTTCATAGAAATGGCCCCTGAGCTGAGGAAAATCGCCTGAGAAAAGCTTTATTAATATTAAACAAATCGTCCTCATAGGTAGGAGCTTCACCACTGGACTGCGATGATGTATATTTATGACCTTGCATCCTCCAGACGATTTTACTCAGCCCCGGGTAAACCTGTGGTAGTGAAAGGTTGTTGAAGGCTTTATATAACCCCTCCAGTTCGAAAAATTTCCCTTAAACTGAAAAAAATCGTCTGAGGATAGCAAGAATGAAATAGAAAGCGCGTCATTGGCGTGATTGAGTTGAGTATGCTGACTGAACAGAAGAGTATGCTAAACAAAAGATAAAGTATGTTAAACGGAAGGTAGTATGCCGGCTGAACAGAAGATAGAGTATGCTGAATAAACTGAATGAACGGAAAATAAAGTATGCTGGCTAAACGGAAGGTAAAGTATGCTAGACAGAAGACAAAGTATGCTGGATAAACAGAAGATAAAGTATGGTGGCTGAACGGAAGACACACGTTATCGTTCTCCAGGGGTTGATTGAGGACTAGAAGGATTGACAAAGGTGAATTGAGTGGATTGATCTTAACGTCTCTGTTAATCATGTCTTGGAAGGAAAGGAGGAGGAGGGGGTGAAAGGGAAGAGGGTGATGGGTGGAGGAGGAGGAAGTTGAGGGAAAGTAGAGGGGGAGGAGGTTCGGTGAGGATGGAAAAGGAGGAGGAGGTGGGGTATATGGGTGCAGGAGGAGTGGCATCAAGAAAGGGAGAATGGTGAAGATAGAAAGCAAGGAAGGTGAAAAAGAAGAAGCTTGGTTAGAGGAGGAGGAGAAGGGAAAGGTAAAGGATGTGTTAAGGAGGGGAGAATGAGAAGGAGAGAGGGCATAGAAGGTGAAGGATGGGGTGGAGGGGGTGAAGAAGGAGAAGAGGGAGAGTTGAAAGAAGAAAAAAAAAATGGTTAATAGGTGAAAAGGGGGAGAGGAAAGAGGAGTGAATCAATAGGAGGGGGAGAGAGGAGGAGGGGAGGATTAAAAGGAGGAATGTGGAGAGGTAGAGGGAGGGTTGGAGAGAAGCGAAGGAGGAGGAGGAGGAAAAGGTGAAGGAGCAGGGGGTAGGTTGATGGAAAGGGGGAGGAGTAAGAGACGAAGGGTCCAAATTAACTGATATTAGAGGCAACAGGAGGAAGGTGAGGGATGGGGGATAGATGGAGAGAGGTGAAGGGAATACAGAGGAATACAAAGAAAAGCAATAGATGAGAGAGGGATTGGAGAGAGAGGAAAGGAGTACAAAGGAAAGTAGTAGGTGAGAGAGGGGGTGGAGAGAGATGGAAGAAATACAAAGGAGTACAAATGAAAGTAGAGAACAAAAATACTGTTGATTCTTGCGAGGGTGTAATTAAGGAAACTATCTTGGGGGTTAAAGATAGAGCAGATAGGGAAGAGTGATGGAGCGAGAGGAGGGGAGATGATGAAAGGGAACAGGGGGTGATGGTGGGGGTAGGAGGAGGAGGAGGAGGGGGAGGAGGAGGGGGGAAATTAGGTGACACAAGAAGCGACAGTTGAGTGACGTTTAATTGCTGGGCTAAATATCACCACAGAGGTTTGACCTACTTAGAAGTTCTTTGTAATTATGCCAGGATGTTTTACTATAATTGTACTTTAATTAGGTTACACACACACACACACACACACACACACACACACACACACACACACACACACACACACTGCACAGAATAGACCTGATTTCAATTTTTGCTGTTTTTCACATTCTCTGCAATAAAGCCGTCTCACTGTTGCCATCATAATTGCATGGTTGGTTGGTTGGTTGGTTGGATGCATGTTTTGGCACCAACCAGTGTCACAGAGTCATGCTCATTAAGCTTGATACAGTTTTATGATCCGGGGTAATGCAGGAAATGAAATTGTCCTTCGGTGGCATAATGTGTGTGTGGGGTGAAAGAGAGAGAGAGAGAGAGAGAGTCTGTGTGTGAACAAAATAATCATCGCAGTTTTTGTCTAATGTGGAACGCACTTGGTGGAAAGGTTGAGGTTTAGCCCGGGGGTTGAATTACTGTTATTTGTAATAGGTCAAAGGTAAGGGTCACATGTCATTGTCAACTTAAGCAGTTTTTATGTGATTTACATCAAACCAGGTGGAATAGTTCAGGGTAAGGCAAGGTAAAGGAAAAGGGATTCAGTTTTGAGCACAGTCAGAGGTCAGGATCAAAGTGAAAGGTCAAAAGTCAGGGTCACGGGACGAGGTGAGTTCATACAAGTTTGATCTGATTTGAACCAAACTTGGTGGAAGAGGTGAGGGTCAGGCAAGGATGGAGTATTTAGGTTTTAACAACAGTCGGTCGAAGGTAAAGGTAACAGGACAGGGTCAAATGATCCGCCTTTACATCACTTAATGGGCCCGGGGGTTGTGCTGAGTGCTCCTTCTTGTATTGTTTTTTAGATTTTTTTTTTTTTTTTTTACTTGGCTCCGATTTTTGGTTGATGGTATACTTGAATTTTTGGTCATCCATTTATTTATCATTTACTTAATTATTTTTACTCACCCAGCAGTCATGCCTTTGATTAGGCCAAATAACATATATCCCATTCTTGATTAACCACAGTAATCTAACAGGTAATAATGATCAGGTAGCCTCTTCAGCTCGAGGACACAATTTATACCCGTATTTTATTTTTGCTATGCGATTCCCCCCCCCCAACCTAGGACAGAACTTTCGTAGTGAAGGGGTTAGTGGGGGTTGTTTTTAAGCCATTTTGATATGAATAATTGTGTCTGGTGGAAGCAGTAGCAGAATATAAATGACGTACTCGTAGTGAAGAGGTGAGTGCCGGTCAGGTGTCAGGGTACCAATGAATGAACGGATTATGCAAAGTCCGGATGGCATAGGAGGGTTTTTTGTGCGTTTTCATTAGCGATTTATTTGGTCTACTTCGTCGTAATTTTTTTTTACTGTTACAAAAATTTTCACGTCGGTTTCCCTCCCTTTTTTTTTTTTTTTTTTTTTTTTTTTTTTTTTTGACACCAGTATCTTTTTTTTATACAAAAGCTTCCCCCCGACTTATTATTGAAGTTTGTGTATCACTATTCTCTCTCTCTCTCTCTCTCTCTCTCTGCATATATCAATCTGTATACCGTGTACATATACAGTATATATATATATATATATATATATATATATATATATATATATATATATATATATATATATATGTGGGTGTGTGTGTGTGTGTGTGTAGCTACCTATCTATTTGTCTATCTCTGTATATATTTTTGGCCAGTTGATGAAGATGGCTTCCACAGGAGTGCCTAATTACAGGTGAGAGCATTGGGGTGAACACCTGTGTAGCAACACTAGGGACCCCAGTCACTTGTTTGCGCCAGCGTGACACCGATACCAGCCTCATTCACCAACCACCTCTGACCCTAAATTATTTACGATTTTCTTTCTTAATTTACCATTGACCTTAAAATGGGTGCGAGTTATTTATTTTTCCTAAACTATCTTTGACCTTAAATTGGGTACGAGTTTTTTTTTTTAATCTTCCTTTCACCTTAACTTGGGTACGAGTTTTTTTCTGTAACTACTTTTGACCTTAAATTGGGTACGAGTTTTTTCTTTACTTTTGACCTTAAATTGGGTACGAGTTTTTTTCTGTAAATGCTTTTGACCTTAAATTGGGTACGAGTTTTTTCTTTAACTACTTTTGACCTTAAATTGGGTACGAGTTTTTTCTTTAACTACTTTTGACCTTAAATTGGGTACGAGTTTTTTCTTTAACTACTTTTGACCTTAAAGTGGGTACGAGTTTTTTTCATTAACCAATTTTTACCTTAAATTGGGTACGAGTTTTTTCTTTAACTACTTTTGACCTTAAGTTGGGTACGAGTTCTTATCTTTACCTTTGACCTTAAATTGGGTACAAGCTTTTTATTTATTTTTTTTTTTTAATACCTCTGACCTAAAATTGGGTACGAGTTTTTTTTTTTTTCTGCATATGTTGATTCATTGTATCTGCATCTTGACTCTTGCAGCTAAGAATCACATCATAACCAGAGGAAAGTGGATATTTGAGTCTTTGATGCGAGATTGCTTGTTAGTTTTATCGTTCCTCATTCAGCTACCAAACACATCACAACCAGACCAATGTGAATATCAAGGTAAAAAAAAAAAGAAAGCCAAGCAAAATTAACCAACAGTAATCGACTATTATAGAGACTGCTGGAGGGTTTGGTGGGCGGGGGAGAGCTTTATTTTGCTATCCTTGTCTTATTCTAGTAGTTACCGTACATTCTTGTAGGAGCCGCCGATCTTGTTATCCTCTTTTCTGACGTTCTTATGTTCTGTAATGATTGAAAAAAAAGAAAAAAAAGGTATATCGTATTTAACCTTTGAAGCCTTTCGAGTGGTAGTACTTGTAACCTTTTCACACCGAGGAGTCTGCATGGATTTAAATATACCTTTTTGGCGTTAGGTAAAAAAAATAAATGAATAGATAAATGAGTAAATAAAAGGTATGTCGGTAATGAAGAGGTTAATGGAGACACTCAATCCCCTACACACCGAATTTTTTTTTTTTTTTTTTTTTTTTTTTTTTTTAGATGTGAGTATAATTGCGTGTCGCCTGCTGGAATAAAATGGAAAGCACATCCTCATGCTGAAGGGGTTAATTCTCACCCAACAAAGGCTTGAGTTCTTTTCCTGAGAGATATGGATTAGCCTATCGTATCTAATGCCTGAATGTCACTTCCTTCCATTCTTCCTTCCGTCCTTCTTTCCTTCCATCCTTCCTTCAATCCCCCTCCTCTTCCGTCCCTTCTTCCTTCCTTCCAGGGCCCCTTTGACGTTGCCTAATCCGTCCCTCCTTCCCCCCCTTGTTAATCCTGTCCTTCATCACATCCTCCATCTTCCCCTCTCATTAACCCCCTCTCACCGTAGAAACCCTATGTCTCACCCTTCACCACCTCAATCTTATCATGTCCTTATCCTTTATTTTCATCTCCTTTTCTTCCCTCGTCGATACTGTCTTCATTCTCCTTCTCTCTCCTTCAGTTTTATCATCCTTTTGTTTCCTCTTCTTCATCATTCTCCCTCCGCTCTCTTACTATCTTTATTTTCCGTCTTCACACTTCTTACTCCCACTTTTGGCATGGCTTTCCCCCTTCCCTTATTTCTATTTCCTCTCCCACCTTCTTTACTGTCGTTATTCTCAGTGTCCCCCCTTATTATTCTCATTTTTTTAACTTTTTTTTTTGTTTCCCTCCCTCATTTTTCGTCATTATTTTTACTATTCCCTTCTTACTCTTAAATTTATCTTCATCTTTATTTTCATCACCCATTCTTTGCTGCTTTTTACCGTTTTCATTTTCTTCTCTCTCCTTCTAAATTAACATCATTTTCTTCCCGTCATATCCCATAATTCTCACATCCTATCATTTCCTCTCCAATTTTTCTTCAGCCTCATTACTGTTCTCAGTCTCCCTCCCTCATTCTTCTTCATTTTTTTTTTTTTCACGTATTTTGTCTTCATTATTTTCCTCTTCCCTCCCTGCCCTCAGCCATGTCAGACCCTGCTTCCTTCCCGCATTTTCTTCCGCCGTCTTACTGTCTTCTTTCTCTCCATTTCTTCTGTTTTTATTTTCTTCTTCCTCACTTTCCATCTTTCTTTAATGCATTTTTTCCTCTCTTATTCTGTTCCTCCTTCGTGTGTCTCTCCTACCACTTCTCAGTATCATCATCATCTCCTCCTCCTCCTCTGTCTCTTTTTTTATCCCTTTG
Organism: Coenobita brevimanus; assembly: GCF_032717465.1. Classification (NCBI taxonomy): domain Eukaryota; kingdom Metazoa; phylum Arthropoda; class Malacostraca; order Decapoda; family Coenobitidae; genus Coenobita; species Coenobita brevimanus. The sequence continues at coordinate 9,665,754 of NC_137028.1, read as the reverse complement.
TTTCTGCTATATTATTTAGTTTCATTCTCTCTCTCTCTCTCTCTCTCTCTCTCTCTCAACCCTTCCTCCAACTCCTCTCCCCTTTCGCTCTGAGCCTTCTCTTGTTTCCTCCTCCTCGTATTTTTCCTCCACCATCCTTCTTGTCTCCCTCATTACTGACTCTCTCTCTCTCTCTCTCTCTCTCTCTCTCTCTCATTTTCGGTCACGTTTCTCTTTTATCCGTTTCGTCCCCTGCGTTCTTCACCTGCTCCTCTTTCCTCACGGATCATCTTCCTTTCCCATTTCTTCTTCTTCTTTTTCTACTTCTTCTTCTTCTTCTTCTTATTATTATTATTATTATTATTATTATTATTATATCATTATTGTTTTATGATGATGATTATTATTCTTATTCCTTTTATTCTTCTTCCCTTTTTCTTTCATCAGTGCTATCCTTCTCCTCCCGTCTGCTCCTTCTCCTTTCTCCCCATCCCTTATTCATCCATCATCATTGCTCTTCTCCTCTTCCATCTTTCCCTCTCATAATCTCCCTTTGTCTTTCTCTGTATTCTTCTGTGTCTCTTCCCTTCTCGATTTCCACCTCCTTTCTCTCCCTCCTGTCTTCTCTCTCCCCATCCTTATCGTTTCTCTTATTACTACTGTCATCAGATCCCCCTTGTCTAGTTCTCCTCTGATTCCATTACTGCCCTTCTTCTCCTCTTCTCCCTTTATTTATCCTCCTCATCCTCCTTTTCTTCTTTATTTCTTCTCCTTCTCTACCCCTCTGCTTTCCTTATTTATTCCCTTCGTCCTCCTTTCCTTCACATTTCTTCTTCGCTACTCCTTCCTCCATTATTTTTGCTCCTCTCTTCTGTTTTTGTTTCCACCATTTCTTTTCGTTTCATCCTCCTTTTCTTCTTCCCTTTTTTCTTCCCTTTTCTGCTTCCATTAATTTTTCTTTCCCATCTTCCCATTGCGTTCTTTCATTTATTTTTCTGCATTCTTCCCCCTTCTTTACTTCGCATCCATATCGTCTCATTTTTCTTTATTTCCTTCCATCATCATTATCTCTCCCTCTTCCATTCCCCTCATTTTTTCTCTTTTCCATTTCTTTCCCATGCGTTTCATCTCCTCCTTTTTTTATTTTTGTCTTCATTCTTTTATTGTTTCCTCTTTTCCGTATAATTTTTCCCCTTCTGCTTTTATTTTCCATTGTCCGTTAACTCCAGTGTGTGTGTGTGTGTGTGTGTGTGTGTGTGTGTGTGTGTGTGTGTGTGTGTGTGTGTGTGTGTGTGTGTGTGTGTGTGTGTGTGTGTGTGTGTGTGTGTGTGTGTGTGTGTGCGTTCTTCATTTTCTTCCACCTAGTGCCCGTCATCATTAACGGTGACCTTGGTGTCTTCATTATCTGACTCAAACCTTCATCGTCCATCAATAACTTCAATCTTTTCTCCACTCTCTCTCTCTCTCTCTCTCTCTCTCTCTCTCTCTCTCTCACCCAAGTCGTCAAGTTCTTTCCCTCCTCATTATCGTCCTTCCTTAGCAAGGCGAGGCGAAATAGCTTTTGTCGGTGTGTGTCTGTAGGTGTTTTCATCAGTCTCCAAAATATCTCGAAAAGTTGTGGATGATATTTCACCAAAGCTTTAAAAATAGCGGCTATGTGGATGTGCAGAAACCTGTTACTTTTGGTGGCGATTTGAGCAAAGACGACCGAATGTCAGCCGCCATATATTTTTCAATATGGACTGACGTTTTGTGAAATGCGATGACTTGAATTCCGTAGAGTTTTGCGACTCTTTATTTCCCGCTTTTAGCAAAGCGAGGCGATATAGTTTTTGTTGGAGTGTGTGTGTGTGTGTGTGTGTGTGTGTTTTGCCAGAATATCTCGTCTTCAAATATGGTTTGCTGATAGCTTGTACCTTAGCCAGCAATGTATTTTGGCTGGCGATTAGCCTTCGGCACCCGAATGCTTTTGTTTCATTTTTCATGCCGGTTTTTCTTTCTTTTCCTCTCCTTCCATCATTCTTGTGCCATCTTTTATCCATCAGCACTACCTCCTCCTGCCATTATCATCATTCTCTCTCTCCCTCTCCCTTCAGTAACGATCTTCCCCTCTTCCTCTTTTATCTTAGTTTTTCTTCTCTTTCTTTCTTCCTATATTCTTCTGTCTTCTTCGTGTCCATCATCTCTACCTCCTTCTCGTGTTTTTATTTACTTCCTCACCCTTTTTGCTTTTATCTCTGGCTCCCTTTCTTATTGGCTTTTATCTCTTATTTCCCATTTTATATTCTTTGTCATCTTTTGTTCCCCATCATCAGTGCATTCGCTCTCTCTCTCTCTCTCTCTCTCTCTCTCTCTCTCTCTCTCTCTCATTTTCCCTTCCTTTGTCCTGTCATCTCCTTCTGTCCATTATACCCTTCTTCCCCTGTCATTCTCACCTCTCCCCTGCTGCTTCCTCATTTTCTTTTCCTCTTCCCTTATTTCCTGGCCCTTTTTTTTTTTTTTTTTTCGTTATTTTTTTGTTGCTCCCATCGTTGCCATTTCTCTTCCCCTTATTTTTCCTCGCATTTTATTCTCTCTCCCTTCCTTCTCCCCTTCCCCCCTGTCATCATTCTGCCCATTTCTGCATCGTTATCTTTTATTTCGCTTCTTCCTTCATTTATTTCACCGTATCTCTTAGCCCTGTTCTCTCTCTGTTTCGTGTCTTTTTCTTTCACCGTTTGGTTCATCTTTCCATCAGTGTCTCCGTTTATTTTACTTCCTGTTTTGTCTTTCGTATTTTCTCATTTCTCTCCTTGTTTCGTTTCTCATTTTCTTCCACCTCCCGTTCCTCATCATCGCTCCTTCCTGTCATCATTTTCCTCTCCCCTCTGTCATCACCTTCTGCTCTCCTTTCTCTTTCCCTGTGTTTTATTTCTCATATTATTCCACCTTCTTCCATCGTCATCATTATTACATCTCTCTTCATATGCCTTTCTGTCCTCCTCCTCTAGTTTATTTCCTCCCCTTATTTTCTATCTTCTGTTGTCCCATTATCAGTATTTTCTCCCTTCATTTTTCCCTTTCCTTTATCACTCTTAAATTTCTCTTTCTCGCCTTAGATTAATTTCTGTTTTCCCTTTCATTTATTCTCTTTCTTTTCTTTTCTCATGTTCCGTTATCACCATTTTCCTCATTTTCCTCTTCATTTTCTCCCTCCCCCTTATACCTCTTGTCTTTTCCTCTCCTCAGTGTATTTTCTATTTTTCCCTCTCTGTTATTCTTCCATCTTCTGTCTCTTCATCATTATTACCTCTTGTCATTTTCTTCCTCGGGCTGCCTACGTTAATCCACTTCGCATTTCTCCTAATTTTTCTTCCATCTTGAGGCTTCTTTAATATTCTTTTACTCTTCCTCCTCCTTGCCTCTTCATCTTCAATTTTTCCTCACATTTTCTGTCCTTGTAATCTATTTTGTCCCATCTTCGTAATTTACACTATTTTTTTCTCTTTCGTTTCTTTTTCTTCTTGATTCTTCTTCCTTCTTCTTTATTTTTTCTTTTTCCTTCTTGCCTCCTCAGTGTTACTTTTTTGTCGCTATTTTTGTCTGTCCTTGTGTCATTATCAACCTTTCTCCACCTTATTATTCTCTCTTCGTATGTTTTCTTTCTCGTATTGTTTCCTTGTTTCTTCTTCCTTGTCGCCTTTCCTCGTTACATTTTCTTCCACTGTCGCTGTACTTTCATCTGTCTCTCTCCATCATCTTCCTAGTTCTTATTGTCCATTATTTTTCTTCCACTTCTTGCTTTATCATCACCATCTTCTCGTCTCATAATTATTTCTCTTTGTTTTCTGCTCCATGTATTATTCGCTCTCTTCTCTGTTTTCATGCCCTTTTTTCTTTGCTTTTTTCTTACCCTTCTCGCTTCCCCATCGTCATTATTTTTTTTTCCTGCCCTTTCCTTTATTCTTAAACTTCTCCACATCCTCATCACATTTTTTTTTTTCTGTTCACGTGCCTTCTCCTATTTCTCTCCATATTTTTTCTCGTTTCTCATTGCTTTCGCACGCATACCTCGCTTTCTCTTCTGTTATTCTCCCTGTAGCTCTCTTTATTATTATTCCACCTTATTGTTTTACCTTTTCCTTTATTTCTTCTCACCACACATTATCACTTACTTGCTTCGCCATCTTTTTAGCTTCTTCCCTTTACCTTTCGTTACCCAGTATACTGCTTTACCGTCTCTCTTCATTTCTTCCTTCTACAATTTATCGCAAACTTGCCTCGACTCCATCTCTTCAATTTTTCAGTTTTCCTTTTAGCTCGGTTATTCTCTCTATTTATTACTTTATCTTTTAGCCCCCAAAATTCTCCCCATGCATTACCTAACCTTTCCTCTTCATTTCTTCCTCCCATAGGTTTATCCTATTTCCTCCTCGGCAACCATTCCGTCTGTCTTGGTCTTTTTGGTCTGTTCGTCTTTCTCGTCCACTTCCTCGTCTCTCGGCTAAGTTATTCATCCCAGCACCTCCTTGTCCCCTGTTTGCGTCTCGTCTTTGAAGGTAGTTTTCTTTGAGCTGCGTTATTTTTTATTTTTTTATTTTTTTTTTAATGCGTCCATGTGAGATTTTGTTCCCCCTCTCTGTTTTATATTTTGTGTGGGTCTGTGTTTCTTTTATTTTTATTTATTTATTTTTTTTTTACCATCTACCTGACAAAGTCAGAAGAAGGTGCTGTTATCACTGGTTTCTGTCCTTTGAATTGAGCGGCAGAGTTGCTGGGCGGTTTGCCGGGCGTAGAGATTTCGTTTCCGGTGCAAATCTCAGAAAGTATTAACTGAAACCATAAAATTTCATATAGTTATGTGTCTTATAGCGAACTTGTGCCTTTTGGTAGGTAGAATGCAGTCTCTTAAGTATTTTTTTAAAATGAAAAAGTAAAAAGGCATAGCGATATCGTTTCCGGAGCAAATCTCAAAAGTATTAACTATGGAGTCATGAAATTATCACATGGTTATGTGACATCATAGTTAACTGGTGCCTTTTCACAGGTAGAATGTTGTCTAAGTATTTTGTCAGATTTCAACGCGCCCTGTGCAGGAAGTTTAATGTGACCATGTTATGTTTACCGTGGATAAACTACTGAAATTTTTAAGTTTTAATGTCTGTGTTATACAAGGGGGGGGGGGGTGAGGGCCGTTATGCGCTTGGTTAGGTGTGCAGGGAGGTGGGGGGGGTATGTGCTTGGTCAGATGGAGGGTTGCAACAGAGTAGCGTTGCTATGTTTTTAACTAGAGTCTCCGTAATTTTCTGTACTCTCTCTCCCTCTCCTCTCTCTGTCTCTCTCTCTCTCTCTCTCTCTCTCTCTGTCGCCGATTTTTCGTCAATCGTTGCATTTCTCCGTCATCTGTATTTTTCATATTTTTCATAATTCTTGTTTCAGTATTTATTTATTTTTTATTTTTTAGCATACCTGAGAAAATTTCCTTATTCTTTCTCTTCTGCATTTTTCATTACACCAGGGATTTGTATTTAATTATTTTTTTTTATTCCAACTTTTTGTATTTTGCCCCAGCTTTTTCTCAATTTTGTTCCATCTTCTTTTTAATAAGATAAAAACAGTGAGGATAAATAGCTGAATGATTTACGTGTACCCAGATCAAATGTTGTCCTCACCTGCTTTGTAATCATGGCCAGGTAATTATATATATCCCTTGGTACTTCACCTGCCGCCACCTCGTAATTTCAGCACGGACCACTGGAGAACCACTAATTGTGTGTGTGTGTGTGTGTGTGTGTGTGTGTGTGTGTGTGTGTGTGTGTGTGTGTTTGTAAGAGAGAGAGAGAGAGAGAGGATTGTGTGTGTGTGTGTGTGTGTGTGTGTGTGTGTGTGTGTGTGTGTGTGTGAGAGAGAGAGAGAGAGAGAGAGAGAAGGTATTGTTATTATTTTTTTTTTTTTGTCACTACCCCATCTTCGTTTCGCGGAATTTCAGGACAGGCAGCAGGATAGCTAATACAAGCTGCGCATATTTATTTATTTACTTATTTATTTTTTATTTTAGTACGGTGTTAATTTTCTCTGGTTTCCTCATTTGCAGTACATCACTACTTTTTCACATTTTTGCTTTTCATTATTTCAGGGCAGCCCACAGATAGACATTACCATACATATATATTTATAGTTTACGAGTGGTGTTTGTTTTCCCCCTTGGTCATTTATGCAGTTCGGTTTTCCTCATTCTTTTTTCGTATTCAATATTTTTTCCCTACAACAATTTTCTTCATATCAGTGTAAATTTGTCCTGTTTTTATATGTTGTACTGTTTTTTTTTCCTGTTCCTTGTTTACGGTGCTAATTTTTTCTCCCATTTCCCTTCATTTTTATCTTCTGCAGTTCTACTTCTATTTTTCACACCCTATAATTATACAGTATTTTTTCCCCACATTTCTTACAAGTTGCTAATTCTTCCTTTCTTATTTCAGGTGGCTGGTGGTCTTTCAGGTAAGCAAAGACTGCATAGTAGAGATAATTCTTGTGCATTAATTGTGAAAAATGGAACTTGGATGGCCCAGTGGTAGCGTGTACGTCTGGCGATCCGCGTGTCTTCCGATAATTTAGTGTTCGAAATTCTAAACTGACCCCTTCACCCCCTGGACCTTTTTTTTGGGGGGGGGTGGAGGGGAGGCTTTATTCTTGCTATCACGAGACGATTTATTCATCAACCTGGAAGTAGTGCATAGAGCTTTCATTAACCCCCTCACTACAAGAGATTTTTCCCCTGTGCTTATTACAATCGTCTGAAGGTAGCAAGAATACACACACACACAAAAAAAAAAAAAATGGTGCTCATTCTTTTAATATTCAGACGATTTTTTTCAGCATAGGATTGACTTATCGGACTGGAAGGGTTAGATACATCCTGAATCAACTCCTCAAGTAAAAAAAAAAAAATCCATGACGTAAAATCGTCTGGTGGTAGTGTGATTAAAATGAGAAGGACGTTATCGGGGTGAAGTGGTTAACCTCAAAATGGCCGCTTCTTGCAACCCCACAAGGCAGTTAAGTTGGAATCTCCTGACTGCACTTATACCCTCCCCTCCCCTCCCCTCCCCAACTCACCCCTCCCTCCCCTCCCTCCCCTCCCCCTTGTTGGAATTTATGGAGGAACTTTAATGAGGGAGAAAAAGAGAGAGGCACAGGGAGGGGGATGAAGGAAGAAGGAAGGAGGGTTGGGTAGTGGGTAGGGAGGGAAGGTAGGCCTAGATGGAAGGAAGGGAAGAAAAGAAGGAAGGAAGGAGGGTTAGGTAGTGGACAGGGAGGGAAGGTACGTGTAAAAGAACGGGAAAGAAGGAAAGAGGAGAGGAAGGAAGATAGGAAGGTTGGGTAATGGGGAGAGAGGGAAGTACAGGACGTGTAGAAGTACGGAAGGGGAGGGAGGGAGGGAGGGAAGATAAAAGAACGGGAAAGAAGGAAGGAATGGAGGGAGGAAGGAAGGAAAGAAGTAAGAAAGGAAGGGAAGAAGGAGAGAAGGAAGGACGGATAGGTAGAAGGGCAGAGGGACGCGCTTGACTGAGAGGGGGTAGGAGAGTGAGAAGCAGAGTAAGGTGGGCCAGAAGGAAAAAAATAAAGAAAACTAACGAGGTGCCGGGCAGAGAAAAGGGAGAGTAACTGGAGAGGAAGGGAGGGATAAGGGAGCGGAAATGGACGGCAGGGAGGAAGGGTAGGAAGGGAGAGACCTTGAGGGAGAAGAGTACGTAATAGGGAATTGTCTGTGTGAGAGGGTACACACACACACACACACA
>NC_137028.1:9610497-9652997 GCF_032717465.1 Coenobita brevimanus | reverse complement strand
CCTGTATTCTTGTATGATCATTAATTATTATGACCATATGCACAGAGATATATATTTATTCTACAGCTGTGTGGAGACCATTTTGCTTTCCCCTGAGATTGTTGGCAGCCTTTGATAAAATATAGCACACGGTCTGAAAGGGTTGAAAAGACTCAGGTTCAAGGGATTTGGGGTAGATGACCTGCCTGACCCCCTTGATGACCCTACACGCGTTCTGCATGTCCGAAAAAAATGCGGAAACACCGATTTTAATGGCCCGCTCACTCGTCCATTTGTTTTTCCTGGAGTATTTGCATTCCTACAATTAGCTGAAAGTAAAATGAAAAGCTTACTGTGAGCAAATGATTTTTTTCCTGGATTTTTTAGTACGAATAGACTCAAGCCATTTCAGTCGTTCATGCCAATAAGCATACTGATTGGTAGTTTTTTGCGTTTTTATGTGTGTGTGTGTGTGTGTGTGTGTGTGTGTGTGTGTGTGTGTGTGTGTGTGTGTGTGTGTCTGTGTCTGTGTGTCTAATTTGTTGTCTATTATACTCTTCTTTATCGTTAGTTGTTTCATAGAGCTTTATATTGATTATTATCGCTCTCACATAAGTTTAAAACGCGGACTATATCAGATATACGACTAAGCTTTAAAACACAGAGGATCGTCATATACAGTCACAGGCCGTAGGTAAATAATTCCATTCCATTCTTTTCGTTTGGATCACCGTTTTTGTTTCTTCTTTCTACATTCTCTCTTCGTTTCTTCTCTTTCGATACATGATATAGGTAAGGGCTTGCATTCTTCCCGCTCCACCTGCTGCGTTCAATTTAATAAAAAACTGTACCTGTTTATTTCTGTAAATGCAGCTATAACATTCCTTATGAGGTACACTGAAGGACAGGACCCTGCTTTTGAAGGTAGAGTTGAAGCCGGAAGTAATCCTTTCCCATGCTAGTGAAGTACGAATAAGGAACGGTGTCTGTAGTGCGTTGACGGTCGAAGTTTCGGGTTCGCATTCTCGTCAGTTATGGAACCTCCGTAATACCTCTTCCTTAGCGACGTGTTTTTGGATGTGGTTCGTTAATATTCTTCTGAACGTTATTTAAGCAGAGTATGGTGATATTAGAAGGATTTAAGTCACACAAGAAGATAGGTAATATAAACAAAATAAATCGCACAAGAAAAGGTGTTAAGGAGTTCCCTCAGTTGACGAGAATACGGGCCTTGGAGTGGTTATGTAAGCAAGCATGTGAAAGGACATCCTACCAGCACCTAGCTTAAATATCCGCCTCGGCTTGAGTTTGAATATTTAAGCACTAGATAGACGCAGAACACAAGACAAACACACAATCACCGTACCACCGCAACTCCGGCTCATATCGAGGTGAAAATATTATGTCGAGTTTTTACAATTCACTTCAGAATTTTGTAAAGCACTTATACGTATATGAGGGAGGGGGGGGGGTGAGTTGGGGGGAGGGGAGTCAAATGGTGGGTGACAGAGTGACTTGGAGGCGTTTTGTCTGCGGCCACCCTTTGCGGGATTAGGGCGTCGGGCTATGGATGGATGGATGGACTTATACGTATACATCAGCTTGCGTGAAAACCGATAATGTGGAAGCGCAGTTGCTGTTTCCATGATCGCGATTACGGCTTGCGGTCCCTCGACACCCCTCCCCCCCCAAAAAAAAAAAAAAAAAAATGTTGTGGTTGCATGATATCAACGTGGAATCGTTTTCAGGGTGTAATGGGAGAGACGTTCTTAAAAAAAAAAAAAAAGACAAAATGTGGTTGTTAGTGGGACACACACACACACACACACACACACACACACACACACACACACACACACACACACACACACACACACACACACACACACACACACACACACACACACACACACACACACACACACACACACACACACACACACACACACACACACACACACACACACACACACACACACACACACACACACACACAACCAAAGCGAAGCAGAAATAGCCAAGAGTGGTGGGTTGTAGTTGCAAAAGGGGTGATAATCGCAATATTGCATTATCCTCGCCAAAGATTAGACTCCCTGTGTTTGTCCCCCCGCCAGCGCCATAATAACCACTCGGGCCTCGTCATTATATGGTGCCTGATGCTGAGTTTGCTGTTTTGATTTTCATAGATTTGCATAATGGAGAGTTTTTGCGCGGAGGAGGAGGAGGGGGAGGAGGGAGAGGATGGAAGGGGGTGTTTGGGTATGGTGTTGTGTGTGTGTGTGTGTGTGTGTGTGTGTGTGTGTGTGTGTGTTTTGTGTTTGTATGTATGTGTTTTTCATTTTCTCTATTTCTGCGACCCACCCAGAGTAAACAGCGTCCCTGGCACGACGCTGGGGAGATATAATGAATATTGGATTCCATATTGTAGTCCAAATTCCATTGCAGATTTTTCCACACTCCAGCCCTCTCCTACCCCCACCAACCTGGATTTACACAATTCTCTCTCTCTCTCTCTCTCTCTCTCTCTCTCTCTCTCTCTCTCTCTCTCTCGGAACAGTTTCTGCGTCTTGTCTGCGTCCAACACTTCCTTTAACCCCTTCACTCCGAGGACGTCATAACCCCTTCAGTGCTATGACGTACGTATTGTTTTTTTCCATGCCTTATCCAGACGATTTTTTTCAGCTAAGGATAGGTATTTCAAACAGGAGAGGATTTGTTGAAGCCTACATTAATACCTTCATTTACAAGAGCCAGACCCCAAGTTGAACATAGTCGTCTGTAAGTAGCAAGAATGTAGGGGGAAAAAATAAGTCACTGGATTAAAGGGGTTAAGGAAGACTTCTGGTAAGGAGAGGGTTAGAATCTGACTTTATAAACCCGTTTGTAGTGCGAGGTCGTCCCGTGGCTGTACTCCTTTTACCTTAACCTGGCCAAGATTTTCGTCCTGTTGCAGCTTATTTCACGTCAGTCAGTGGAGTAAAAAAAGACAGCACTACGACTCTACATCCTTTTCATAGCACCTCTTCGTGACTGGCATCATGTCTTAGTGCCAGTCCGTTTTTACAACTCTTCCTTCAAGACGGAGAGATGGTAGTTTTAAGCCGACACTTCTTCGTGTCTGGCATCATATCATAGTGCCAATCTGATTTTACAACTCTTCCTTCAAGACGGAGAGGTGGCAGTTTTAGGCCGAGTTAAAGCGGTGTAGTTCTAATCACGTGGGTGTAGCGAGAATACAGAACACGTCATAGGATTGAAGAGGTTAAATAGTTTCCATTAGACCCTTCAGCCCGATGATTTGCTCTACAAACCAGCTGTTCTTAATCAGTCCCTCCCCCCCCCTCCCACGTCACCTGTCATCACAACCTTCTGCGTGATGGTTGTGCCTGGAAATGTTTTCAAGGCATCGAGAGGACGTGATGGTCTTTGCGTTAATTTTCCTCTTGTGTTGGGAAACAGTCATGGATATGTTCAGCGTAAGGCATAGAGTTTTCGGGGGTGTCTTTCGCAACAGAAGTGATTGGTTGTGTATGAGGTTCGTGTCATCCATGAGTGAAGAAAGCGACAGTGTATTTAGTTTTTTTCTGTTTTGTTTAAGCATGTGTTCTAGTAAGCACACGTGTTGTTCGATCTGGCATGCTGCTTGTCGAGATTCGGTGTGTTGTGAAAATTGTTAAGTCTTCAGCAGAGGAGTCTTTGTAGGTCATGAAGTAAAAGGTTAAAAAAAACTGAGTAATAAAAAGGAGATTATGGACTCACATGTGCTGTTTATGACACATGTTTATGAGTGCGAAATACATTTTAAGAACACTTAGTGGTGTTTATGACCATTTTTATGAGTTTATAATGATATCGAAGTATATATTTATGAAGGAAAAATCCACTTTTATTTTGCGCGGGAGCACACACACACACACACACACACACACACACACACACACACACACACACACACACACACACACACACACACGTATACGTGTGTGTGTGTGTGTGTGTGTGTGTGACACACACACACACACACACACACACACACACACACACACACACACACACACACACACACACACACACACACGTATACGTGTGTGTGTGTGTGTGTGTGTGTGTGTGTGTGTGTGTGTGTGTGTGTATGTAAACACCTGTGTCCACGAACTCCCTCAGAGGAAGAATCGGAGGAGGAGGAAGTAGAGACTTGCATACCAGAGAGAAAGAGAGAGAGAGAGAGAGAGGTGGAGGGGGAGGGCGCATAGTCTTAGACACACAAATACACACACAAAAAACAAAGCGCACGCAAAACCTAATCAATATCCCTGCTTTTAAACGCATTACCTGGCATTCCCACAGCGCCCTCTCTCATTGTCGCTTCCCCCACTGAATAATTTGCGTGCAGAGGCGAAACGGCATGAAACGATAATCACTAATCACCTCTCGTTAGCCGGGTGCCTATCAGTGCAGGCATATTGTTGGGGCTCGTTGTGGAGGATGGGTGATGTATTTTTGTGTATGAGAGAGAGAGAGAGAGAGAGAGAGAGAGAGAGAGAGAGAGGGGGGGGGAGGGGGAAGAGGGAGAGAATAAATTGAGGAAGAGGAAAGAGACTTTTTCTAATGCTGGCGTGGCTAGTATTAATAGAATTGTTTTTGAGAGAGAGAGAGAGAAAGAGAGAGAGAGAGAGAGCAATTAAGGAGGAGGAAAAAGACTGTTCTTTCTTGGTGTATCCATCGTTATTGATTACTGAGAGAGAGAGAGATAGAGAGGCAGTAAATTCAGGAAGAGACAGTTACTTCCTTGTGCCTTGTGGGTCTGGTCGTTGGGTTGTCTGTAATCCACCTCACCAGAGAGAGAGAGAGAGAGAGAGAGAGAGAAAGAAAGTGTATCTAAGAGTATATTGGTCTACTTTCCACAGCATTTTATCGATACTAACTAATGAAAGACTCTCAGTAGTGGATGGGTTGATATCTGAAGGTTTGGGTTATTGGGAAGGTACTTGAGGATTGGGTGCTGCGGCGGGTAGGTGTAGCAGTCCACCCACGCGCCAGCAAAGAGTGTCATATACCTCCACACGCCGCCACTACTTCCCCTTCTGCGGTACTGAAAGCCAAGGAAGGATCTGGAAATTCAGCTCGAAGTGTCGGGAATGGCTCTTTATTTTTTATGTTTATTTGCTTATTTTTTTACGTCTTTAACTTTTCCATGCCCGTTACTTTCTCTCTATTTTTCATTTCTGTTTTCTGATGATTTCTTCACCCTAGTACTAAAAGCCATATGAGAATATTGAAATTAAGTTTGCGATGTGAAGAAGGGCCCATTTATTTATTTTTTTACGTCGTTAACTTTTCCATTCCTATTATATTTTCTTTTTGTATTCTGATTATTTTCGTCACCTTATACTTCTTGAGCTGGAGGGATGAGCTTACCTGTAGCCCTCATTAACACCTTTCACCTTGAGGCGTCTTTCGAAAGTGGAATAAAATCGTCAGGTCGTAGCAAGAACAAAATTATGAAAACGTCGTCGGATGGAAGGGGTTAATGGTTCGATTTACCAGAGTTCGAGGATAATTAGGTTATGGGTTAGTTACTGCACAAAGAAGTAGAAGAAAATGATGAAAAGAAAAAGGAGGTGGAGGAGTGGGAGACGAAAACAATATAATAATAATGATAATAATAATAATAAAATAATAACAATACTGGAGCAATAATAATAATGATATTAAAAATAATAATAATAATACTAACAATAAGAAGAAAGAAGAAAAAGAAGAAAAGTAGTAGTAGGAGAAAGGAGGAGGAGGAGGGGAAGGAGGAAGAGGAAGAATAAGAATAAGAATAGAAAGAGGACTAAGAAGAAGAATTACATTATTTTTGCATGTCGACAGCTTTTTTTCGTGGGGCACCCTGGACTCTGGAGCTGAAGTTTCATCTGTTGGACGGCATTAATCATAGGGATATTTGATTTCTGGGGCGATTCATCAGATTTATGGGGCAGTGAAAGCCACATTTGCCACACACGCCTTAGGAGGGCAAGTAAGTGCTGAGGGAGACACTTATTTCCTTCTCCTTATGGTCTTCAGTAAAACATGGGGTGAATATGACTAAAAACTTCCTTATATACGTTTTAAATAGGTATTACAAGAAGAGGTATTGTGTTACATGTCTGAAATAAGGCTTATACACACACACACACACACACACACACACACACACACACACACACACACACACACACACACACACACACACACACACACACACACACACACACACACACACACACACACACACACACACACACACACACACTTGTTACTGTTGTACCCCTTCACCGTCATGTGTTTTAGTCAGCTGAATTAATATCATCTGTCATTAGCAAGAAAACAGTAAAACAGGCATCGTTGTATTGAAGGGGTTAGGGAGGAATACTACACCAAAAGATGCCCTTTTCTTAGACGAGTGAAATAGTCTGACGGTAGTTGGTGTAAAACTAAGAAAAGATACCAGAAGGGTTAATTGACTTCACGTATCTTAACCTCCTCCTTCTGTTGACGACTTTCTTCATTTATTCTTGCTGCCTTGAGATGATGTTATTCAGCTTAGGAGTTAATGAAGGTTTTATCGGTTTCCAAAGGTTACGCCTAAGCTCAATAAAATCGTCAGCAAAATTATACTAAAGATTTCCTTTTCTGGATTAAAGCGTTATGCTAAATCGATATTATTTCTAAATTTCGAGTTGGCGTCAGTGACAGTTGTAGTAGTAGTAGTAATAGGAGTAGTAGTAGTTTAGTAGTAGTAGTAGTATAGTAGTAGTAGCAATAGTAGTAGTTGTAGTAGCTGCAACCCCAGGTTCACCTGAAATGCGATGTCCATGGACTGCAGGGTGAAGTTTTCCTCCTGCAGCTCACCATCCTCCTTTAGGGGAGTGAGGAATTAGATGAGGGACTTTTGTATAACCAGGCAGCTGCACCACCCAGTTAAATCGGTGCCACCACGTGAAGGCGGCCCTCTCTGGCACCCTCAGTAGCATAAAAGACAGGAAAATAAACTAATAATATAACATGAGGGTAATTAGTATCCGACCCTGTTCAGAATGTCAGTCTTCATGCTCACCTTCAACCTGCTGGATCTTTCACTCTCATTTTCATGCCCAGTCTGCTTTTTTTTTTTTTTTTTTTTTTTCCATCTCATGCTTGGTCTCTTTTCACTCTCAGTCTTTCTCATGATAAGCCTCATCATCATCTTCGTTATGCTCAGCTTCTCATCCTATCCTTCGGTATTCTCAGCATCTCTTCCACTCTGTTGGCACACTAATCATCTGTGTATGCACAGTCTCTCATCCTGTCCCTCGGTATGCTCAGCGTCTCGTCTTTCCGTTTAGCTATGCTGATCCTTTCCCTGCGTATTGCTCAGTCCATCATTCTTTCCCTCAGTATGATGAGCCTCTCCTTACGCATGCTTAGTTACTCATTCCCTCCCTCAGTATCCTCAGCCTCTCGTCCTCCCTTGGTATGCTCAGTCTCTCATTCTTTCCCTCGGTATGCTCACCTTCTCTTCCCCACTCGCGATTTACATGTAGTCCGCCAGTCTCATGCTCAGCCACCACTCATCCATTCTCGCCCTAGCCCTATATACCAATCCCTCCCCTTTGAACGCTACAAACTTTTTTTCATGCACTGACGGCAAAAGCGATTGTTGGTCCTTTTGAATGTCGCGGTATTTTTTTCCTTTTTTTTTTTTTTTTTCTTTTTTAATGATTTTATGGTACGCGTGTAGCACCAGCAGAAACAGAAGCCGGTTCGGGGGGTCGCGTCCGGTCGTATTGGAAAAAGGGTAAAGTGGCTTTGTGTGCCGGCGTTTCCCGATGCCAGTTTTATCAGCCATTGTCGGTGTTTTTTGCTCTTCTCCGGCCTAGCAATTCGTTTGGGCCGGTGGCTCAAAATTTGCAGGGCGAGTGGGGGAGAGATTTGACTAGTGTATATATATATATATATATATATATATATATATATATATATATATATATATATATATATATATATACACACACACACACTAGTATGTAACACGGTGTCCTGGGACTTGACTTACTAACTTCAGTGTGTATTTCTGAGGCTTATTTTTCTAGAAAAAATGTATCACCAATTGTTCAGTTCTCAGCAACAACGGTGGTACAGATACTGGTTATATGGGTGAAGTATGAGAGAGAACATTTTCGCCTGTAAAGTCATTATTAAAAGTAGCGCTTCGTTGGTTGAGCATTAAGGTCATGTTCATACAGCATCTTTTAAACTTAAAATCGACCCAAGAATCACCACTTGAAGTTGGTATGCCACATCCCGGAACACCCTGTATATTTAACCCTTTGGCTGCAAAATGTGAACTTTGTTGTATTTTAAATAACTGATACCAGACAATTGTATTCAGCGCAAATTTTACTGACATTATGTACATGCCATCATATAATAAGTCAATGTTAGTTGTTGGGTATCAGATTGCTGTTGCGTGTGCGGCTGTATTTCTGCTCACGTGAGAAAAATACAAAGATAGTGATTCAGACGACATTTTGTACGGTTCAGTTTTCCAGACAGATTACTCATTTTTTTCTCATACACCATAAAACTGTATGGAGATTTTTTTTTTTTTTAATAGATTGTATTTCGCCATAGTTATTGTATATTTAACTGAGAAAAACGCAAAAGTGACGATTCACGCGACATTATTTTAAACCTTAAATTCTGCTGGTAGATTGCCTGGCTTTCCTCAGATTGTAATGTGAAGTTGCTCTATCCATGCAATATCCTGCTCTACTCTGCTCTACTGTACGGTACTCTCTCTCTCTCTCTCTCTCTCGTCGCATCATGAGTGTTTGTAGTGGTGAAGCTTGTGGCCATAACACTAGAGGTCTGCATTAACCTGGACACTGTGGCCGTATTGTGGCCCTGTCGATACCCAGCTGGCCACTACCTCCCCGGGACACACTCACGCTCACTCCACACACACACACACACACACACACACACACACACACACACACACACACACACACACACACCACACACACACACACACGTAATCCTTTCTGTAGGTATTCAAACACGGCCGTACATTTGTTCACGTTCATGCAGTTACTTACACATAATACGAAAATTACACACACACACACACACACACACACACACACACACACACACACACACACACACACACACACACACACACACACACACACACACACACACACACTCCTACCATACACTCTTCATGCATCGCCACATAAAATACCCACAAAAGGCATTTCCGATACTGTCACCTTCGTCTCCAGCTCTCATCTTTAACCCGCACTTGCCCTTCACGACTTTGGTTTTCCATTCTTTTTACTGAGGGGGGGATTTAAATCACCTGGGAATTGACTCCTAGGACTGAAGGGATTTTAAACAACTTCCATTAACAAATTCTACCTAGTGACCTCCTTTATTTCATTCGTTCTCTACCTGCAGAAAGAGCATTACTTCATATTGACTATTGGTCCATATGACAGTAGGTATCTCAGCGTAAACGTAAGGAAGAGAACGTATTGGCTGCATCTTTGACGAGAAAAAGTTAATGTATGACTGCCAGATGGATTGGGTGGTAGGGTAAGAGCCTGGGAATAGTCATGTCCTAGGCTAGGGAGATGGGGAGAACGAGTACCCGAAAGACATTTCGAATGGCCTGTAAATTGGTAACTATGCTGTGGAAGTGTCATATGCAGGAAATCACACACACACACACACACACACACACACACACACACACACACACACACACACACACACACACACACACACACACACACACACACACACACACACACACACACACACACACACACACACACACACACACACACACACACACACACACACACACACACACACACACACACACACACACACACACACACACACACACACACACACACACACACACACACACATCATGAACCACCAAACATCTCCACCTGCACTCTACCAAACATCACCTCCACTCCTCGCCAGCAGGACCTAATCTCTCGAAGGACCTTTCACTCCAGAACACGTCAGGTGACACTAAAATATAAAGACCCCATTGATTGGCCTTCTTCGTGCCAACACCTGCAGCTTTACGTAACTTTATACATCACACACCGTGGCGAGAATAACTTATATGTGGCGTCGTAAAGAAAGGCGTTTTATTTTAGTGTTCCTGGAAGTAGCTTTGAGAGTTGAGCTGATTTATAACTCCTCGTAAGTGTTGTGCTTGGGGTGTATAATTTATTTCGTGAAGAATGGTGTGTATGTGGTCTTTGATGTACAGGTATACAGAGTCGCCTTCATCATCATCATCATCAAAATTTCCTGTTAGCTAATATAGATACCGGTATCAGGTAGTATGGGCATGAATGCAGTATTTTTCTACTGTTTATGTATGCATTAAACGAGTGATTCAGAGAGTGCATACCTTCATGAATGCTATCTATCTATCTATCTATCTATAGCCCGACGCCCTAATCCCGCAAAGGGTGGCCCCAGACAAAACGCCTCCAAGTCGCTCTGTCACCCACCATTTGACTACCCTCCCCCCAACTCACCCCCCCCTCCCTCATATACCTCTCAACTCCATCCCTCCACCTCATCCTCGGTCTACCTCTCCCTATCCCTCCCTCCACCTCACCTACATACACCCTCTTAGTCAGTCTTTCATTCTCCATTCTCTTCACATGTCCAAACCACCTCAGTGTATTTCTCCTAATCTTCTCAACCACATCCACATCCATCCCACAACGTTCCTTCACTTCTTCATTCGTCAACCTGTCCCTCCACATGCTCCTCTCAAGTAACTCATGAATGCACGACTCTTTATATTTGATTATAATATGTGGTATGTCTGTTTTTTTGTTAATATATTGTTGAAGCTTTATTTATGTCCAGCTATATACGTTACAGTAACTTTAAGACTAGGGTGGCATCCTAAAGCAGATGTTATCCTTCTTTAAGTGTGTGTGTGTGTGTGTGTGCGTGTGTGTGTGCGTGTGTGTGTGTGTGTGTATGTGTGTGTGTGTGTGTGTGTGTGTATGTGTGTGTATGTGTGTGTGTGAGTGTGTGTTTACGGGACGTGAGCGTAGCTACTGATTTAGTGAGAAGGAAATGAGCTCGTAGCTGGTGTGTGTGTGGGTGTGGGTGTGTGTGGGTGTGGGTGTGAGATTGACTGTCTTAGTCTGTGCATGTGTGTATTCATAAAGGCCTCCATAAAGTGAGTGTGCACATAAGATAGCATTAGCCCGTGTACAGCATATGAGGGTGTCCATAATGTTGTGTGGGGGGGAGGGGAGGGAGGATGTTGTATGTGAGGGATATTAATGAGTGGATTGTTGTTTTGTGTGTGTTTTTACGGGGATGGGGGTATCTAGTGCGTGAAATTAGCAGGATATGTCTGTGTCAGTGTACGTGTTGATGCCGCAGTAACGAGCGGGTCACGTTAACCTTGTCAGCAGATGGGGAACAAAACCGAATTATTGAATATCCCAGCCCCCCCCCCTCTCTCTCTCTCTCTCTCTCTCTCTCTCTCTCTCTCTCTCTGTGGCAGGGCAGTGCTATGGGCTGTGGCGTGGTGTCGGAATTAGTTTATAGAGTCGATACCACCCCACCTCACCCATGACATCAACCCGACCCCGGGACATCACTCCCCCTGACAGCAGCCCCACATTAACCTCCCCCCTTGCGGCATCCCCACTTTCATCCCCCCTTGCAGCATCCCCATTTTCACCCCTCCCTCCCAGCAGCCCCACTTTCACCCCTCCCTCCCAGCATCCCCACTTTCACCCCTCCCTCCCAGCATCCCCACTTTCACCCCTCCCTCCCAGCATCCCCACTTTCACCCCCTCCTCCCAGCATCCCCACTTTCATCTCCCCTCCCAGCATCTCCACTTTCTCCTCCCTCCCAGTATCTCCACTTTCTCCTCCCTCCCAGCATCTCCACTTTCTCCTCCCTCCCAGTATCTCCACTTTCTTCCCCTCCCAGCATCCCCACTTTCTCCCCCTTCCCAGCATCCCCACATTCTCCCCCTTCCCAGCATCTCCACTGTCACCACTTCCTCCCACCGTCCCCACTTTCTCCCCCCCCTCCCAGCATCCCCACTTTCTCCCCTCTCCCAGCATCCCCACTTTCTCGTCCGTCCCGCCGCTCCCCAAACACCACCTCACCCACCATCCATCCCTGCATTTTTTCGCCCCACCATCGTATATTAATCATCGCAATCACTCGTCCTTTTTTTTTTATGCAGAAGATAGGAACTGATTACTTGAAGCCTGCAGATAAGTTTCCTTCCAACTTTGCGATAATATGAGAGGAAAAATAAAGGTTCAATCGTCCTTGATACCCGAACACGTTGCTAGTGAAGGTCTTGAGATCGTATGCAGAGGAAATACAGACTTGGGATTTATTTTCAGGAGTAAGTAGTTGTGCGCATGAAAGACTGAAAATTCTGGCAGCTTGCATTAGGAAGTTGACCAGAAGTTGGATGAGAGTGTCCCCCACCACTCTCCCTTCTGTTCCACCACCCTCACCACTTTACCCGTAGCCTCCATTAGACTCTCCACCACCTACCCGCACCACCTATTCCTGTCCCCTACCACATACCCACTACCTCCTCCATTCCCTACACCATAGTTACTACTCCTTCTACTCCCTGTTCTTCCCTACTCCCAGCTTTATATCACCACTCCCACCCGTCTCCCTCAAGCCTCACCTTTCCTCCCACCACGTTTACCACAGTACACCCATCCTTACCATCTCCGTCGCTATCCCACATATCCATCACCCACATCACATTTCCATAACCCTTATAACTCTGTAACCCATTCATTACCTATTGCCCAAAGAGCTCCACCATTCCCACTGATATCCCACCACGACCACTGACCCACATGCCCACTTATCCCCTCCATCACTGCCACTCTCTCACTACCCCCATTGCTCCCCCTACACTTACTACACTCCCACCATCCCATCAATCCTCCCAGCCACTAACCTACCACTCAGCCTCCCTCACTTATCCCCCCACCACGCAATCTCACCACCCCCACCTACCTCCACCTACCCTAACCACTCACTCCCACCACCCCCGCCTCCCCCCACCACTCCCTCCCCCGTGACGACTCCGGTCTGACGCATCGCCCCACCATTCTCCCAACCAAAAGAGTAAAAATGAAATATACTAAGGCTTGTGGAACGTAGTGCTGGCAGTGACGGCTTGTGTGCACCCCTCTCATGCTGTGTTAGTGGTGGTTGTAGAGGAGAGAGTTGTTGTGGTGGTGGTGTGATGGTAGGAGGGAAAGTTGTGGTTTTGGTAGTGATGCTGGTGGGGGAGAGAGTTGTAGTACTGATGGCGATAGTAGTGGTGGTAGTTATATGGTGTGCTTTCCAGTACTGCTCTGTTCGTGGTAGTGATCGGAGAGCTGTGGTAGGGATGATGATGATGGTATTCGTAGAGTTGTGGTGCTGGTGGGAATGTTGTGGTAGTGTTGGGGGTGTTGTTGCTTTATGATGGTGGTGGTGCTGGTGGTGGATGTGATGGTTGTTGTGACAGAGTCCTGTTGATGATGATAGTAGTGATCATGATGATAGCGTTGACGCGAAGACTGTTGTTACGGTTTAGGAGTTTTGGCTGTGATAGTGATGATTATTATTATTATCACAGGAATATGATTCTAATCACGAAGAAGAGCGATGAAGAAGATGTAGAGCCGTGGTATTATCTTTCCTGCAACTGTAGAACGTGATATTAGCCATAAAAGAACGAAAATGTGGGTCGAGTTAAAGTGAAAGAACTAGAATTTACACTCAAATTCCTGGCCAAAACGAATTACTAAACAGAATTACATACGACAGCTGAATAAATCCTGGTGCATCCGTTTATTAATGTACAAATCACGTGCGAAGGTTATCAGAACTGGATTGTGTGTTTTTATATTTAATAGATTCTGGCTGTCTTTGCTTTCATTATTTGTCATCGTTATCTTCAACTTCCTGACCCATTTTCCATAGGAAGAATTCAAGACCAGGAAAGTAAAAAAAAAAAAAAAAAAAATCTGAGTGTGTGTGTGTGTGTGTGTGTGTGTGTGTGTGTGTGCGCGCTCTGATTTGTTGTAAGTGTGGCAGTGAAACATGGCAGGTGCATACCGCAGAGTTATTTTGCCTTAAGCATTTACATTATCAGTTCTGGGAGAATGTTGCTGTAGTATTTTGATATGCTATGCTGCGCAGTTTATTGTTATGGTAGAATCGTAATGGGTTAATCCGAAGGGTAATTGAAGTTTTTTGCTTACATAATGCTACTTAGGGGCGCGCGAGGCTAGTCACCCTCGCCTTAATTGTCAGAACTGAGTAGCCAAGTCCCTGACCGCCACACGCCTGATGGGGCAAAAAGCATTGGATGATGGATGGTTGCATGGAGGGTAAATGTGGCAGTGTTTTTTATGGTGGTGAAATGGTTGAGTTGTGGGGTGAAGGAAGCCTTGATGTAGTGGTTGTTGCTGTGGTAGTGACTGTGGTGGTACTGGTGGTGACGGTACTGTTGAGAAAGTAGTGGTGAAACCGGGAAATAAAAATGTTAGTGTAGTGGGGGTTACGGTGGAGAAAGTGGAGTTATGGTGGTAGTAAATTCACTGTGATGGGGTGGTGGGGGTGCGGTGTCGGTTTGAAGGTGATGTTGGGGTTAAGTTATAATCGTGTTGTTATGATGTGAGTGTGGAGGTGGTGGTGGAGTTATGACTATTGTTGTTATGGTGTTGTGAGTGTGGAGGTGGTGGTGGTGGTGGTGGTGGTGGTGGTAATGGTGGTGGATTTGAAGATGATGATGGGGTTGAAATTTTGATGGTGTTATGATGCTGTGAGTATGGTGGTGTTTGTGGTAGTCATGGTGATATTGAAGGTAAGACGGCGGTTGATATTATGATGATGATGTGAATGTAGTGGTGCTGTCTGTTCAGGGTATAGTGGTAGTATTTTTGTTGTATTGGTGGTGGTCGTGGTGGTTGTAGTTGTGGTGGTGTGGTGACTGTGGTTTGGGTTGTCGGATAGAGATGACGGCGAGTGATGGATTTACGATATAACAGTCGATAAAAATTGACAAACTTTCCGCACCACCTTTAACCCCTTCAGTACGAGAGGCCTTTTTGAGCTGAATAAAATCGTCCAGAGGTAATAAGAATGATGTAAAAGATTGTGCAGTGAAGGGGTTAAGTCTGGCTCCCTTACATCGTTAATTCTCTCTCTCTCTCTCTTACACACACACACACACACACACACACACACACACACACACACACACACACACACACACACACACACACACACACACATCCTGACTGTAGGCGACTGTAAAAGTGTGTTTGAGAGGCAGGGGAATAAGCTACTTGATAATGCATGCAGATATTGACGTCTAGATACAGAAGATTGATTGCTTTCTGTATTACAAATCGCACATAGAGAGCAGACTTGTTGATTCAGTTCTGCTTTATATATTGCCTACGGATATAGAACTTTTATTATATTTACTGATTTCACGAGTTTGGTGATATGTTTAATAATAGGTGTAGAGTGCGTTTAGGTGGTTGTGGGTGATTGCAGGTGCTTGTGGTGGTTTATGAGAGCTTGCGGTGGTTTATGAAAGCTTGTGAGAGTCTGTAATTTTGGCGATCGTAATTCTTAGCGTGAAAATTAATGGGTGATGGTGATTGGCCGGCGGAGGAGAAATTATTACGGGGAATTTTGGTCACATTCGTTTTTAATGTCGTCATCACCGATAGCACGGGATAAATAGCTTTCTCTCTCTCTCTCTCTCTCTCTCTCTCTCTCTCACACACACACACACACACACACACACACACACACACACACACACACACACACACACACACACACACACACACACACACAATATACAGACTGAGACTCACCACGTCCATACTTACACATCAAATAGTCCACTCCTCCATGCACACATGCGCGCACGAGCGCACGCGCAGACTATACATTATACAGGTAAGAGATTCACCACGTGCACACAACAAGTAGCACACACACACACACACACACACACACACACACACACGTAATTATTCTCATTTACACGACACACTGGCATAGGCTCACGCGTGGAACTACCCGTGCACGCAAGAGTGCTCGTAAATGGGCTCTGTCTATCAGCCCGTTAATCAGTCCGTCTGTCTGTCTGTATCTGTTTATTTATATATCATCATTTATATTAACATTTATTAGTCTGTATATGTCTTTATCTGTCTGTCTGTCTGCTATATACCTATTTATATATTTGTATTTGTACCTGTTTTTCTGCGACTAATCTGTCTGTTTCTGTTTATATTTGTGTCTGTTTTTCTGTCTGTGTGTGTCTGTCTATGTGTGTCAGTCTATCTGTCTCTCTATCTATCCATCCATTTCTGTTTATGTATCTGTCAGGCTGTGTCTTGGTCTGCATGTTTCCTTCTAACGTCGGTATTGTACATCATCGTCTCCTTGGTTGTCATTTGCCTTATCATGGTTTTCCTCAATTCTCTGAACATCACTAGCATTATCAGAACCACCAAAATAATCGTAATATCACCATTATCACCACTACCTGCACCTCCACCGATATCAGCTTTACCAAAATACCATCACCACAACCATCATCCAAGCACCATCACCATCACCACCGCAAGCGTCATCGTTCTTACTATTACTAACTTTACATAACTTTACCATCACCAGCAACTCGTCATAGGCACCATCGTCGTCACCACCATCACCACCACAAGTGTCCTTCTCACACCAATACTAACATCGTCACCACCATCATTACTGTCCTCATCATAGGCACCACTCCATCAACCACTGCCATCACCACCACCACCATCACCATCACCATCATCACTGCCCTCGTGAACATTAGCACCACCACCATTTTACTTAACATAGGTGCTGTTCCATCTACCCCCATCACCACCACAACTATCACTGCCTTCACCATCCTGACTCACACAGCTGTTGAGAGTCTTCCTTCACCACACTTCACCACAAAGACCACAGCTACAGTACACTCCGAGAAGTAAGAAGCATCACTATATTTGCACACCATCTCTTTAAAGCTTGTAAATAGCAGTACTGTGAGAGTTCTTTTAAGTTCACCATAAGGTTCTGTATTACTAGGCCTGCTGAAGTCTCCCTTAAAATACTTAGGCTGGTAGTGGCGTGAATAAAGTACGAGAGAGAGAGAGAGAGAGAGAGAGAGAGGATGACCCAGAATATCATCATCAATAACCCTGAGAGGCCGATTGTCACTGCTAATTCCATACCACCCCAGCAGTGAGGTCATATTTCACTGTGTTGCAGGGAATCCTTTTGATATGATACTTCGCTGGACGCTACACAGGCTCGCCCCTCAGTAATTAATTAAACCAGTGCATCAGATAACGAGGTGGATTGCATTGTTTTGTTGATAAGGGAGTCCATAGAATTATTTACTTTTCGTTATGTGCAAAAGAATGAATTTTACAAGTGAAGTTGTAGTAACAGTGGTAGTAATAGTAGTGGTAGTAGTATTTGTCGCAGGTGTAGTAGTAGTAGTAAAGGCAGTAATGGTGGTGGTGGCAGTAGTTGTAGTGGTTGTAGTAGCTGTAGTAGTAAATGTAGAATCTGTGGTAGGTAGTGAGATGTATTAAAACACTAAAGAACAGATGTATTAAAAAGCTAAAGAGCAGATGTATTTAACAGCTAAAGTAGAGATGTATTAAAAAGCTAACGAAGATGTGAAAAAAAACTATAGAAGTGATGTATTAAAAGCTGAAGAGATGAATTAACTAAAAGAGAGATGTATTTTAAAGCTAAAAAATAGAAGTATGAAAAAGTTAAAGAAGAGAAGTTTTAAGGCGCCAAAGAAAACAAGTTGAAAAGCTAAAGAGATCCATGGAAAAGCTAATAAAGAGATATGTTAAAAAGCTAAAGAGGATATATACTAAACACCTGTTGAAGAGATGAATGGTAAAGCTAAAAAAGGATATCCATTCAGCTGTAATGACCTCTGTGCTGGCTCGTTTTTCCCTTTAGGTAATGGAGTAGTGAGACTGTGATTAGGGGTAGTTAACTTAAAGACAGATTGCTCTTAATGGGCGTGTTATAAGCCTTTCTGCAGCTCCTGGGCAAGCATGCAAGAGTGTGCGTTACCTGGTCTTTTTTCTTTCACGTTTATAGTTTTGTGTGTGTGTGTGTGTGTGTGTGTGTGTGTGTGTGTGTGTGTGTGTGTGTGTGTGTGTGTGTGTGTGAATTTAAGTCTAGGAGGTAAAGAAAAGATGAAAAGGTCACTAGCGAGTCATACTTGCTACATGGTTGTAAGTTTGCTTCAATAGTTAATTCAAGTTGTGCATTTGTCTCTTCAGTACGATGACGTCTTTTCCTCCCCCCCCCCTTATTCCTAGATTATTTTATTCAGCCGAAGGGGATACCTCTAATGTGGAGTATAGCATTCATGTGTATAGGAGCTCAAAATATGCAGCGCTTGTATACAGGGAGTCAAAGGTTTTTCCTCTTATTAACTTCATTCTTTCCTCTGGCTTCCTCCAAACTCTCTTTTCACCATAGTCCTGCAGTATTTTCTCTACTATCGCTATTATGGTGGTATTGCTCGTCTGAACTCTGCATCCATGCTCTCACCTTCCAGACTGGCTCTCAGCGCCCGTCTTCCAACACACTGTTACCTCGTATCTGTTCCACTCTACAATCCAAGACTTAACTAGTATTCTCAGTCTTTCGTATTACGGTTTATCTGTCTTTCTCATTCCTCTTCCAGTCTTTCAAACGCAGTGTGTCAAGGCATCTCGAAATTACTAGAACCTAATTTTGCCTCTTACTTGCTTGACGCTCTTTAATAATTACGATTTCTTGCTCTGCTTATTATGCATTAACTTTTTAGTCCGATGACATTTTTTTATTTGATTCTTGCCTCTCCAGACGACACTGTTCATCTTAGAACACCTTTTTTACCTGGAGGGGTTACATACAGACTTCATTAACCCCTTGACTACGCGTTGTTTGCTGAGTTGAACTGAATCGCCTGTAGGCAGATTAAATCGAATGTAATACGACATTATAATGAAGGGGTTACAAATATCCACGAATATTTAAATCTTAGGAAAGACCCTTCCAGCTACTATTACTACTACTACTGCTACTACTAGCAGCAGCAGCAGCAGTAGTAGTTGCAAGCTTAGGGTCGTTTGAACGTGAACCCGGTGGACTGCAGGCCAAAGTTTCCCTTCTTCCGCAGTTCACCATCAATCCTTTTTCGGAGGATAGGGAGTGGGTAGAGGGACTTTTGTATAACCGGTCAGCTCCACGATCTAGTTTTTGCGGTGTCACCACGCGAAGGCGACCCTCTCTAGAACACCGCCTCGTTGTGAAGGGGTTGAATTCCTCCCTCCCCCGGTAGCCGTGACCCTGATACATTCAATTAATAATACCCGACCCTCGCAACCCTCAGCCGCCTGCGTGTGTGCGTGCGAGCGTGCGTGCCGGCCATACCACTACCCGGAATTATCGACTGGGGAGGGGGGAGGTCCGGGGAGGAGGGGAGGAGGAGGTTGAAGGGGAGGGGAGGGGAGAGAGGGTAAAGAGAGAAAGATGGGGAGGGAAGGAGGTGGGTCCAAGGAGGGGGAGGGGGAAGTAGAGAGAAAATGAGTGAGGTGAGGAGGGAGGAGGGGGGTAGTGAGGGAGTGAAAGAAGTGAGGAGGGTGGCGGGGGGAGGGTGCAAGGAATGAGTCGCCAGTGAGTTCGTTCCTCGGGTGTAATTTCGTGGTGGTGTAATATGTTGTTTTGGTTATTTCGGGGTTCGGAGTAAGTCGGTGCATGGAATAAATTGGGGGTTTGTCGGGTATTTCAATGGTCGGGGTTATTTTGGTGCCGGGGAGTGTTCGGTGTTCGAGGTAGACTGGTGTTCGGGGTGTCTCAAGATTTGGGGGAAGTTGGTGTTTTTCGGGTGGTTGTGGTGTTTGTGGTATTTTGGCGTTTGTGGTATTTTGGCTTTTTTGGTATTTTGGCTTTTTTGGTATTTTGGCTTTTTTGGTATTTTGGCTTTTGTGGGATTTTGGCGTTTGTGGTATTTTGGTGTTTGTGGTATTTTGGTGTTGGAGATAATTCAGTGGTAGGGAAATTTGAAGAGCAAACAGGAGTGCACCCTATCATGTCCTCGACCGGAATGGGTTACACACACACACACACACACACACACACACACATAGAGAGAGAGAGAGAGAGAGACGCATACCATCCATCACTTCATGTGAGCCAGACTTTGAAGGAGAAGAGAGTGTAATAGAGTGAACGTGAAGGAATGTTTTCTGTCAGATTTGCTCATGGTGAGATTGATTCAGCCAAGAAGAGGAGGAGGAGGAGGAGGAGGAGAGGAGGAGGAATCATTATAATAGCATAATGTAAAAACGTTTTCATAATGTAGGGTTTAAGGAAGTTGGTCATTTTTTCTGTCTCAGTGGTCTTGAATGATCCGGAACAGGTAATTTTACATCTATGTTCCTTAATGTTCTGCTAGGTGAGCGGAGTGATTAGAGGAAAAAAATTTGCTTAGGTGTGTGACCAGCCCAGTGAGTGGGTGGAGTTAGTCATCCTTTCCGTAAATGTCGGAACTGAGTAGCCTAGCCTTGCCCCCCTGCGCTCCTGATTGGAGTTGAAAAGAATTGGATGGAAGGATGGATGGATGAGGTGCCAGGGAGGACTTTGAATATGTGTGTGTGTGTGTGTGTGTGTGTGTGTGCGCGTGTGTGTGCGCGCGCGCGTGCACACATCCTATCGAGGGTCTAAACTAAACCTATTATTTAACGCGCAACCACACACACGTCTTTACTACAGGTCACCACCTCGGATAGGCTAAATGCACGGGATGTCTCAATCAAGGCTGGTGTGATGGTATTAGGACAAGAAGGGACGTTTTTATGACGTTCGTGGGTATTGTAAATGATCGCCTTTTTTTTTTTTTTTCCCCGAAATTCAGGTCTCCAAATTGTTCTCTCTCAACGTGGATCGGTTTTGCGTCCTTTGTGCCAGCGGTCCAGTACTCCGTCACTTCAGTACCAGAACCCTGAACTGCATAACATTTTCTGTTCAGTTGCCAGAATATATATATATATATATATCATCATCATCAGCCGTTAAGGTCCACTGCAGGACCGGCCTATCCCTACCGAAGCAGGGACGATACAGCCAATGTATCTCTACCCAGTGGCTTAGGCTGTCTGGTAGAGACGGTATGTAGGGTGAGAAGTGCTTGTAAGTGTAATTGTAGTGTTGTAGTGGCTTTGGATGTGTGTATAGTCTGTGAACCAAGTGTAATTGGCCCGCCTTAAGCCGATTGGGTGCATGCATACTAGTATGCGACACTGGTTCAACCACAGCACCCCTTATGTCCGCCAAAGTAGCAAGTGGCTCGGTGAACGATTCCCAAAGTTTTTACAACTCTGGCGGGAGGCGAACCCTCGTCCATCAGCGTGCGAAACGCTCACTCTACCACTGTACCACAGAGGCTCCATATATATATATATATATATATATATATATATATGCACACACACACAATATATATATGCACACACACACACACACACACACACACACACACACACACACACACACACACACACACACACACACACACACACACACACACACACACACACACACACACACACACACACACACACACACGTGTCCAAACAGTACGCGTTAACCGATAATTTCTAATCCCATCACAACCATTGGTGGTATGACAGAAAACCAAAGACATCACCGTGCTGTAGTGTTTAGAAAATGGTTTTGGCGGTTTTCTTTTCTCTGACACACTCAGCTTGGACAAGATACGCGGTAGAACATGCTGAGGTAACGTATTCAGCCTTTTATTATTCACCTCCTGCCAGAGTCTTCCCAAACTCCACCCGAAGATTGTTTTATAATGCGCGGTCCACCATCTTTTAACACTTTTTTTTTCTTCTGTGTTCTTGATATTGAATGACTTGACTTAGGCTAGTACTGTAGTGGTGAAGGGGTTAACTAGAACCACATCTACTCCTTTGAGTTCGAAAAATCACTCCCGAGCTAGTCAAGTCGTCCGCAGAGAACTGGATGAAATACAAAAGTCGTCGTTGTGGTTAAATTGTCATAAATATGGACTTGGTTACTATCTTTATTTATTCCGTTTTTTTTTCCAATGTCGACTTAGTTACTATATTTATTCCACTGTTTTTTTTTTTTTTTTTTAATATACAGTAGACTTGGTTATTATATTTATTCCGTTTTTTTTTTTTTCTAGCCTGTGAAGCATAACCATTTGATTCCAATGACGTTTCATTCTCTTCACCACAATGCCACCTTCATTATTATTATTATTATTATTATTATTATTATATTTTCTGTGTTCCAAATGCGAGACGTTTATACGTTTATATTCATTTTACGCTTCCTTAAGTGTTTTCTTATCTGGCTACCGACGGATGATTTCTTCTAACCCGGAATTGACTGAAGGTATTAATCCAAGTGTTTGCCGTACTCCAGGACTCCTGTAGCCCTTCCTCCTGCAACAGCTCAAGAAGGTGAAAGGAAGAGGAGGAGGAGGAGGAGGAAGAGGAAGAGGAGGAGGTGATCAGCATGTAGGCCATTGTTCATGTACTTAGTGGTCTTCTTCAGCACTTAAGTGTTCTTAATTTTTGTAGACGTTATTCTTGAGACCAACAGGCCGTTTTCTTCAACTTAGAGGAGACAATTCTTTTTTTTTTTTTTTTTCTTTTTTGATGTGGTTAATAAAGATTGATTTCAGAAGGACTAACTGGAAGTCCTTAAAGTTAACTAAGAAAGTCATTGGTAGAGGATAATTTATTTTGACTAAACTGCAGCTGATGTGTGAAGTTTTAGTATGAAGTTTTGGTACGTTATAATGTGTTTTGATATTTGTGAAGTTGATTAGGGAACTAGTTGCTGCTGAATAACTTTTTCTGGCTATTTTTTGACGTTAGTTATTGAAGTTGTTGATCCTTAACCCATAAGCTCCCAGAGTTCCTGTGCGAAGGATTTTGCTGGAAGGGTGCTAGGCGTACTGCCCTCCGCCCGTCGGCTCATAGTCGCGAAGGTCATAGGTCCCTTCCCCGGGGTCCCTTTCTTTATTCAGTTTTGGAAATGCCCAGTTCCGTCCCATAATGGGGACACGGGGCGGAAAGGGGTTAATAATTTTGGCTGTTTCTTTAAAGTTGTTGGTATGGAATAAATTCTTTTGACTTACTGTTAATTATTGAAGTGGGTACAAAATATTCTCATTTAATAATTCATTCAAGTTGATCATTACCGCAGTGACGGCCGTAGCCCCACAGATTATCTCATACGCGTCCCGACAAGTTTTCCCTTTGCAACACAAATTAGAAAGGACAGCAGACGCGTGACAGGTCAGTTGTGTGTTTCGCAGGAAGTTATTGATCCGGGGTTAAACCTGGTGTGACTGCCGCTGGAGGGAGAGAACAAAAAGTGTGGTGTGGTGTGGTGTGGGGTGTGCGTGTTATGTGGTATGGTGAATGGCGTGGTGTGAGCTTTTGTGTGGTCATAATGTAGTGTGATGTGATGTGGTTTGGTGTGGTGTGGTGGTATGGTATGATGTGGCGTGGTGTGGTGTGTGGTTAGGTCATGTGAGGTCCTGATCGTAATGACCTGAGGGGAGCCATGGTGGATCAGTGGTACCGTGGTCGCCGCCTGTTCTTTAATGTCCAGGGCCCGGCTCGGAACCCCGCCATGATGACTAGTGTTAAGTTGATGATGGTTGTTCCCTTATTTTTCTTTTACTTGGTCTAAAATTGGCATCTCTCCATCATAATGCTCAGCTGTAATATGAGAGTAGCATTAGAGTATGATGACGTCAGTTTTGAAGAAATGCTACAAAAAAAAAAAGGAAAAAAAAAAAAGGATGTATAACCGTAGTACTGTCTAGCTGGAAATAAATTGCAAAGGGATGAAAATCTGGGGGAAGTTGGTGTCAAAAGGATGTAGTATATGTTCAGACTCTATCGTTTCATACTAAGGTCCTGTCCACACGAGCGGGCAATGCCTGACGGGCACTGCCCGTTGAGCGTATATCCCTCACTTCTTTAGCAGTGTTTCCAGATCAAGCACTTTCTGGCGGCCATTGGTCACTACCGAGCACACTTGTTTTGTTGTCCACACGGCATGCATTGCCTCAACCACGGGCAAGGGTGTAATAGATACTTTGCCAGTGGTTTCCCTGCTTATGACGTCATCTACGCTCGTGCCCGCCAGTCGCCTTCTAAATGTGTGAATTGGAATGTGATCTGGTATCAATGTTTGCCCGTCGGGCACTGCCCGCTCGTGTGGACGGGCCTTAAGGTTAGACCCGATATACAGACTCTCTCTCTCTCTCTCTCTCTCTCTCTCTCACACACACACACACACACACACACACACACACACACACACACACACACACACCCACCCACATTACACCATTCCCACTTTCACATACCTTACTTTCCCCACAGACACTTCTTCCCCACTCGTACATACCCAGCTAAAGGAAGGGGGTACCTCCGGCTGTCACTCTCCCGCGGTGTACAAGGTCCAGTCTTGCCGTGGAATCTTAATGGACTGACTTATTTATATTTGGCGGTCAACCCCTTCAATTATGAGTATATTTTATTGGGTTTATTTTTGGTACCCTTGACCGGCTTTAGTCATCTAGTAAAGACTTTTTTTTAGGGGTAGGCGATGTTCCAGAGATGTTTTTACTATCGTAGTCTTTATTGCGATTTTCTTTATTACGATGTCTCTTTATCCTTTTCTTTTTCTTTTATTATTAATTCTACGATACATAGATTTTTATTAGGTTGGTGAAGGAGCTAAGCATAAAAGATTGAATCATGGGAAGAGAAGATTCTTTGCTTGATATACAGTGCAGTAGAAGCTGAAAGATAGTGCCGGTATCTCAGTAGTAATTATATTAAACAACTATACTTGTGGCCACTAAAGTCTGTAGGAAAGGTTAGTGCAATTATAGTCTCCAGTACCCAAATTATTACTCTTATTACAGCAGATTACCTGTCTCAAAATAAATACCTTACAGCACAGTGAACCACCAGTGCAGTAAAGGACAGTGAAATTAGTAGTAAAATCAGGGAAATAATAGGTCACCAGTACCTGAAGTATGTGTTAGTAGTAGAAGTAGTAGTAGTAGTTGAAGGAGGAGGAGGAACAGTAGTAGTAGTAGTAGTAGTAACCCAAGGCTCATGTAAATCTGAACCCGGTAGACTGCAGGCCAAAGATTCCCCCTTTTCACAGTCCATCCTCCTACTTTTGGGATAGGGAGGGGGAGACTGAGGAATATTTGTGTATCCGGGCAGCCCCACCTCCCGGTCTTAGCAATTACAAACCATAAATGCGATAAAATACGGAACTTGCGCAGAGGGGAGGATATTAAAACTTGCGCAAAAGGGGGGGTGTTATCGATCGTGTCTGCGCAGTACAAATAATACGTGCATCGTCCCCCCCCCCCTCCACGACGACTGCGGTAGTGTGGTTACGACCCCACAAAATCTAAACATAATGGAAACTCGTGCTATTTTTAATAAGTCGTACCCGGGTGCTATGGCCTATTAGTTTCTCTCTCTCTCTCTCTCTCTCTCTCTCTCTCTCTCTCTCTCTCTCTCTCTCTCCGGGCATTGTGTTTATTTATATATTAAACTTCTTATACCTTTTTTACCTCTCAAAGAAATGCATAACTCAGGAGGAAATATGTTTTTTTTTTAAATTATTCTAATTATTATTCATTTTTCATCTTTTTCTTCTTCATTTTATTATTATTATTAGTATTATTATTATTATTTTACCCCACCCAAAACAGTGTAAAATCACCCTTGCATCGCGAATATAATGGCTAATCGTTATTTACTAGTTTTTTTTTTTTTATTAATCCCTCAAGCCCCCGAAACTATATAAAATTGTCTTTGGATTGGAATTGTTATGGTGTATCATTTCACCTTTTTTTTTTTTTCCTTTTTTCCCATTTTTTTTTTTTTTACCCAACACACCCTCAAAATTATATCAAATCATCCCTGCAGCGGAAATGTTATGGTTTATCAATTCGCTGCTTTTTTTTTTTAGTTTTTTTTTCCACTCCCCCCACCCCCCTGAAACTATATAAAATTATTCCCCTGGACGGAAATTTTAAACTGATCGTCAGAGGAAGATAATTATCCGGCCTCACTGCCAGTTTTTTAATACAGAATGGGGAGGCGAAATTGCAGCGTGGCGATTTCCCGCTGTTTTAAATCCGTATCTCCCCCCCCCCATGAATCCGCCCCCTCCCTCCCCCCCTCCTGAATCCCCCCCTCCTGAATCCGCCCTTCCCCCACCCCGCCCTCTCTCTCTTTAAAAACTGGCCCGTAATTAAAAAGCGTTTGACGAGGGATGAATGTAAAAATAAATGCCTCTGTCCTGTAATTGAGATAAACAGTGAAGCTCCGTCGATGGAGGTATTAAAGCATGGGCGATGCGTGTAGGGGATATGGAGGGGCGTAGGGGAGGGAAAAAGAGGGGAGAGAGAAGGATAGGGGAGAGAAGGAAGGAGTGAAGTGAGGGGGGGGGGAAAGGGAAAGGCATGTTTGATATTGGTGTGTGTGTGTGTGTGTGTGTGTGTGTGTGTGTGTTAGAGAGAGAGAGAGAGAGAGAGAGAGAGAGAGAGGTACGGTAGGGGAGAAGAGGAGAGGTGTGGGAAAGAGGGACGAAGATGTTAGGTGTGCTAGTTTGTGTGTCTGTGTTTAGGGGGGGGAAGAGAGAGAGAGAGAGAGAGACCGTTGGAAAATGTTTCTGAGGAAAAGAAAGGTGAACGAATGGAAGAGATACAG
This sequence comes from Coenobita brevimanus, assembly GCF_032717465.1. Classification (NCBI taxonomy): domain Eukaryota; kingdom Metazoa; phylum Arthropoda; class Malacostraca; order Decapoda; family Coenobitidae; genus Coenobita; species Coenobita brevimanus. The sequence goes on along the minus strand of NC_137028.1, from coordinate 9,626,051 downwards.
GAAGTGAAAAAGATTTGTAAGAGAGGTCATAGGCAAACCTGATGGGGAGGAAAGGGAGTGGATGGGGAGGGGAGAGTGTGGGGGTGGGGAGATGGGGTGAGGAGAGCGTGGGAGGTGGAAAAAGGAGAATGTGTTTGTGTTAGAGGGTGGGAGGGAGGGAGAGCGTGGGCGAGGCGTTAGGAAGTGTATGGGAAGTGAGATGGGGATATTGTGGGTGGTGAGGGAGAGGAAGGAGAGTAAGAGGGCGGAAGGGGGGAGTGTGGAAGTTGGAGATCAGAGGGCAGGAAGAGGAGATGGGAGCGGAAATGAGAGGAAGTTGTGTGGAATAACATAAGGGCGTGAGGAAGTGTGGGACGGGCCTGAGGGAGGAAGAGGAAGGAAGAGGAGAGAATAAAAGGAGAGAGGAGGAGGAGGAGGAGAGAAAAAGAAAGAAGAGAGAAGTGGAGGAGGTAGGAAAGAAATGGGAAGGAAAAGGAAAGAAAGGAGGAGGAGGAAAGAGAGTGGAAGAGGAATGGGAAGGGAAAAGATGAATGGAAGAGAATAAAGGATGAGGAAGGAAGGGAAGTAAGAAGAAAGGGGAGATGGAAGGGAAGACAGGGAGAAAAGAGGAAAAGGTTGTAGAGGAAGAGGAAGGGAATAGATTAAGGTGAAGGAAAGACAAGGAAAAGAAACGAAACAAAAGTGGAGAACGAAGAAAGGAAGTGAAGGAGATGGTAGTAGAGGAAGATAAATGGAAAGACAGGAAGGGGAGTAGAAAAGATGGAATGGCAGAGAACAAAGAGAAGGGATAGTCTGTCTATCTATTTATCTATTGCCAGACGCCATAATCCCTTAAGGGGTGGCCACTTGGCTTTGAGTTATTTGTTTTACGGGGAGGGGCACTAACACTTCACCAACCCACTTGTTGACACGTAGGGAGCACGTATGGTTTGGTTATATGGTTACCACCCAGCGTTGTAAATGGTTTCTTGGCTTACAGGAAACCATTTGGCTTGTAGAAGGAAGGGAAATAAATAAACAGTGGAGAGGGAAGAAAGTGCGTGAAGGGACGGGGAGAGTAGGAAAAGACAGTAGAGCAAGTGGATTGAATAATGATGGCGAAGGAAAGGATATTAAGTGATGGGATGGAAGAGAAAGTGGAGGGAAGGGGAATAAGAAGAAAGAAGAGAGGAAAGGAAAAGGAGGAAACATAAGTGGGAGAAGAAAAGATGATATGTAAGACAGAGACGGAAAGGGAAGAAGAAAAATGAGAAGAAAGGAAAAAAGGAAAGGAAAGGAAAGAAAGGGGAGAAAAAAAGATGGCTTGTCCGAGAAAGAAGGAAAGAGTAGGGAAAGGAAATGAGATGAGAGGACAGAAGGAAGGAACAGGATGGGTGGGAAATGAGGGAAGGCAGTGGTACTCAGTAGGAGAAATGGAAAGAAAGGAAGATGGAAGGAGAGGAAGAGAGAAATGGAAGGTAGATGAATGAAGGGAAGAAGGAATGCAAGAAGAGAAAGGGAGCATGAGAGGAAGGGGCATCAGAAAAAGAGGGATTTAAGGAAAGAGGGAGGGGGAGGAAAGGAAAGAGTGGAAAACATTGAAAGAGTGGAAAAGCTGTAAGAGAAAGATGGGAAATGAAAAAAAAAAAAAAAAAAAAGGAAAACGGAGCGAGAGAAGTAAGCGACAAAGGAAGGTGAATATAGGAAAAGAGAGAGAGAATTGGAGGGGAAGAATGGGAGAGGAAGTTGGGAGGAAGTAGGAAAGAAGACTGTGGTGAGGCAGGAAGAGGAAGTGGCAGAATATAAGAGAAGGAGGAGGAGGAGGAGGAATAAAAGAAGGAGGAAGGAGAGAGAAAAACGGGAGGGTAAGCGGAGAGAAAGAGAAAAGAGTGAGAGGAGAAGGTAGAGTGTTAGAGAGCTATGGAAAAAGATGAAATGAGAGAGAGAGAGAGAGAGAGAGAGAGACAGACAGACAGACAGACAGACAGACAGACAGAGACAGAGACAGAGAAAGCAAATGAAAAATAAAACTAAGATAACAGAGTGGAGAAACAGGAGACAGAGCAAAGAATGCAGTGTGTGGAAATATTAATAATGCGGAATCAAAGCAGCAGAGGATAAGGCGAGACATAACACAATCTTTTCAGAGGATCAGAGAAAACAGACAGGAAGATTACTTGATTCAGACACATGTTGAGACAGTCATAGGAAGCTGTTGATATGAGGAGCAGGATTATGGCCTCTTCAGTGCAATGTCTGCTGTGTTTGCCTGCGTAACGGGAAATCATGGTAGTGACTGCAACACGAGCTCGGCGTGTTCTTGGCGTCCTTCAGAGAGAGAGAGAGAGACGTGATGAGAATAGCGAGGATCGGCGTACTTCCTCACCCAGCCGTTCTCCTCATTCTTTTTTGTCTCCAGTTTTTACTTTCCTTCGTTCCTATCGTAATTAATTTTCTTTCTCCGTCATCGTTCATCTCCTGTCCTCGGCTCATGGGAGGGAGGGAGGGAGAGAAGGAGGGGTTGGAGGAAGAAGAAACGAGGAGGTGAGGGAAGGAGGGAAGGAGAGAGATTATGACTTCTTACCCCTCCTTGCTCTCCTCTTCTTACCTCCTCCCTTCCTCAGTCCTCAGTCTTCTTTTATTCATTTTCCTCCTTTTCCATACAAACTCTCTCTCTCTCTCTCTCTCTCTCTCTCTCTCTCTCTCTCTCTCTCTCTCTCTCTCTCTCTCAGCGTCTCAAAAAAGCATCTTAGAGGAAAACTGCACACCTTCTCATGAAAAAAGCAATTCTATATTTCACGCAGATTTAATCTAGCGAGCCGGTCGAAGCTCCTGGATAACTCTTGCGATATTAACCCCTCTAAGCTGAATGAAATCGTCTGAATAAAATCGGACTTAGGAAGAATACGTTCCTTAATGATAGAAGACAGCTTTAAATTTCTGCCCCCCCCCCTTTGTGTGTGTGTGTGTGTGTGTGTGTGTGTGTGTGTGTGTGTGTGTGAATAAAATCGCGTGTAGTTAGGCCGAGTCGAGTCCCTTCAATGGATAGTTACAGTGTGCGGTTTAACTTTTTTTTTTTTTTTTTTTTTTTTTACCACCTGCAGACAAGTTTTAAGTAATCTTTTTTTGATTATTGTTTCAGTTAATTAATCGTCTGGAGGCAGTAAGAGTAGAGTTTAATATGTCATCAGAATTAAGTGGTTTAGTTGTGTGGTTACTCTCAGCTGAATAAAATCGTCTGTGGTTAGATAGTGTGGAAAATCGTCACGTTAGGAAGTGTAATCGAGGGGGATTTTTCACTGTCCTTTTGTTATTGGGGTTTCTTTTTGGTGGAGTAATCGTGTGTCCATTGCCGGAATAAATAAATAAAAATCTTTAGTCGCAGCCACAACGAGAGAGAGAGAGAGAGGTCGCGTCAGGGGGTTAAGCACTGGAGGAAGGAGAAAAGATTGGAAATTGCAAGCTAATTACAACAGAAGGTATGCGAGGTGCAAGGGAATTAGAAGGAATTACAAGAAAAGAGGATATATTACAGGGAATTTACAAGGAAAAAGATGAGAATTACAAGGGAATTACAAGAAAATGGATGAGAATTACAGGGGAATTACAAGAAAAGAGATGAGAATTACAAGGAAATTACAAGAAAAAGGATGAGAATTATAGGGGAATTACAAGGGAAGGGGTGAGAATTACAGGGACGTTAAGAATATTATAAAAGGGACGAAATTTACTCAGAAACTAAAAGATAATAATAAAAACAAGAAAACAGGAGGGATGGGACTACATGGGAACTGTTTTATGTGCGTTGCCGCGAAGTTCCGTCAATGTTTTTTTTTCTTTCTTTTTCTTCCCATCTCTTTGCCATCTGCACAAACTGGTACGGGTTTGGCATCCTTAAGTTGCTGAGAGAGAGAGAGAGAGAGAGAGAGAGAGAGAGAGAGTCAGGATAAGAAGGAAGACTGCTGACGGTGATAGGAGACAACAAAAGAGGCTGGCACAGGTACAAAAAAGGGGGTAGACTGGAAGGTGAGAGAGAGAGAGAGAGGACAGGTTGTGTGAAAGTGTCCGTAGCTGAATAGGACGAAGTTTGAAAAAAAAAAAAAATCGAGAGGATGGGATGTGAGGGAGAGGTGTGGGGGGTGGGAGATAACAGGGTGGAGAGTGGACGAGGAGTGGGGGGGGGGTAACAGCATGGAGAGGGGACTGTTGGGGAGGGAGAAGATCAGTAAGTGAGGGGGAGGGGGCTGCAAAGACAGGAAGGAGAGACGCAAGTTTTCAAGTAGAGTGCAGCAGTTCATGTCCTCCAGTCCTCCTCCCCCCCCCCTCCCATGCACCCCCATCTCTCCCCCACATCTCTGTCTCTCGCCTTCCTTTTTCTTTCTGTCCTTTCATTCTTCCTTTTTTTTTAATTTTCTTTTCTTTTTCTTGCATTACGTATACAGTATATATAAATATATATATATATATATATATATATATATATATATATATATAGAGAGAGAGAGAGAGAGAGAGAGAGAGAGAGTGTGTGTGTGTGTGTGTGTGTGTGTATTCCAGTACTTGTTCTGCTACGTGCTACAATCACACACGGACGTGCAGGTTGACGTGCTTATATCATACACAGACTTCATCTATCACACAGAGCTAATGTACACACAGAACATACCCGGCACCGCACACAAACACTCACACCAGCGCGCGCGCGCACACACACACACACACACACACACACACACACACACACACACACACACACACACACACACACACACACACACACACACACACACACACACACAGTCACGAAGTCACGTATTTAATCGCTGAAGCAAACTTTTTTTTTGGCTGTGTGTCTGGCCAAAGAAAGCGTTGAGAATGTAAGCTTCTGTGTGAGGAACTGTAGCCCTTTTACGCTAACTTGGTCCAGATTTTTGTCCTTTTGCAGCTTACCTCACATAGATCATTGACAGAATAGGACAACACTGTGCCTCTTCATCCTTTTCATAGCACTTCTTCGTGACTAGCACCATACTCCGTCTTTAATCTCGTGCTACAACTCAGTATTCTAGGCGGATAGACGGTGATTTTAGGCCAAGTTAGGGTAAAAATGGTATATTTACGCAAAGTTTCACGCCGCGCGTTCGCCGTGGAATGTAAAGTAGCTGAAAATCGAGTATCTGTCGTGGATCTTTGGCCTCTAAGTGACAGGGGAGGCTTCGTATCACCTCTCCGTTTGCGATTTATTTTAATTTTTCTTATTAACACCAGAACATTATCTTGTCATTTAAATCGTTCTGATATCAACGTAGCTTGCAGTACCAGCACACAAGAGGATAATGAGGTGTAATGTACAGAATAAATCACTGAGGAGTTTGCGTTACGAAGTTTCCAAAATCACTTAAAATACGAGCCTTCTGTTTCTTAGTGCTGTAAACAGTTTATATGTTAGAAATATTATCAACATACCGAAATTTTGATTATTTATAGATATAACAAATTCGGCCTGACGTGGACCCTCTTCTTTCATTCATTGTGTCTGTCATATGAGGGCGCCCTTCTCGAATCCATTTTCCTTTAATTACAGACAAATGGCAAGGATGATTAAGTAGACTCCTAGACTTTTGGGTATTCTCTACACACACACACACACACACACACACACACACACACACACACACACACACACACACACACACACACACACACACACACACACACACACACACACACACACACACACACACACACACACACACACACACACAGTCACTGCCACTCATCCAACCAGTATTTACACAAGGCACAAGAAAGCCGAATTTCGATGTTGTGGAAACTTTCTTTATGTAGTCATACAGGGGACGTTTTCGGCCCCTCCCCCGCCCCTCCCACACACACACACACACACACACACACACACACACACACACACACACACACACACACACACACACACACACACACACACACACACACACACACACACACACACACACACACACACACACACACACACACACACACACAGGAAAATGTATGTTTTATTATGGAGAGGATGGGGCTGGGGGCAGATGGGGTGGGGGGCGTTCCGGGGGGTTAAGACAGGTTAAGTTAAGTTTGGTTTAATTTGGCTTGATGAAGTTAGGATCGGCAAGGATTGACGAAGTTATGTTTGGTTAGGCTAGGTTAGGTTTAGATTAGGATAGGTTAGGCTAGGTTAGGTTATTTCAGGCACCGGTGGGCGTGGGGGGACATGGGGGGCGGGAGGTGAGAGGAGGGAGTTTGGAGAGTTGGGTATAAATGTGGAACTAAGAGGGGGACGTGAGAGGTTGTGGTACAGAAGAGGTTGAGGGTTGGAGAGCTTGTATGAGGGGGTCATGGGGAAGGAGGTGAGAGGTGGTAGGGGGTGGGACGGAGAGGGTTGGGATTAGGGGCTAGGATGAGGGGAGACCATGGGGGTGGGTGTCAGGGTGTAATGTAAATGCGGAGCTGGAAGGGACAAGAACCTCACGCACAACGAAGCACATGTGATCTCCAAAACCTAATATCACACGGACCCAAAATTTAGATGGCGTTCTCAGCCCTCTCTTGGCCTGGACGATTTTAGTGTTCTGTTCCAGCTGACGCCAGACGATTTTATTCAGCCGAAGGTGAGTCATAGGAGCCAGGAAAATCAACACTATGGCCCCGATGTGCTTAATTTTCACCGCGTAAGGAACCTTCGTAACACAATCTTCCTAAGCGATTTATTTTGCTCATTGCTCCTTAGTGTCCTGTTTCGTGTCTTTTAAATCATTCAGTTATCATCATACTCACCATAAATAGCATACAAATTGGCAGTAATTAGCCATCTCAGAAAAATAAATCGCTTAGGAATTGGTGCTAGGGAGCGTCCTTAACTGACTAGAATGGGGACCTAAGGCTGCGTTTTATTCCAACTTCTTCCAGGCTGAGTAAATTCGTCTGGCGGTGGCAAGTATAAAGAGAAAATGACGTCCCCGGGCTGAAGAGGCTGACCAGTTCAACCCGAGGACGTATTGGTTTATTTGTGCTGCTGCCAGACGATTTCATTCAGCATTACGAGATTTGCCTCACCCATAAGGAAGTAAATGTAGTTTGTATCTAACCCATCCGGTTCGAAAGTCCCGCCTGAGCTAAATAAAATCGTCTGGAGAGAGTAAGAACACAAAAGAAAAATAATTATAGAGTCGCTGAATAAAATCGTCTGTAGAGAGCAAGAATAAAATGAAGAAGACAGTGCTGAATAAATCGTCTGGAGAGAGTAAGAACACACACACAAAAAAAAGGTAATTCTAGAGTCGCAGAATAAAATCGTCGGGAGAGAGCAAGAATAAAATGAAGAAGAAAAATGTGAAAAAAAAGGTTAAAAATTCCGGAGTTGCGTGCGTGTTGAGTGTGTGAGTGCGGGAGGCGATGTAAGTTAGCGATGCAGTGGCCGGCAATTCTCACAGTACAGAATTACACTGGGAATAGCTTTGGCAGTCTCTCAGTCCTGTCAGAATTATTATCTTGGGGTAAAATATTGTGGATGTAGTGTACCTGGATGCTCTGGGGTTTTCTTACATACGTGGCTGCCTGTTTTGGGGGCTGTAAAAAGTGACCCCGTTGTGTAATATTCTGTGATGTTTTGGTGAGGGAGGGAGTGGGGAGAGGAAGAGAGGAGAGAGAGGGAAGAGGAAGAGAGGTGTTGAAAGAGGGAAGAGAGAGAGAGAGAGGTGTTGAAAGAGGGAAGAGGAAGAGAGGAGAAAGAGGGCAAGGAAGTGAGGTGAGGGTGAAGGAGTTTTGCTGTATATAAAGAGATTGTTAAGTTTAAGAGAAATGGGAAGAGTTTTTCAGTGTAAAAGTGAAGGAGAGTCGTAAATGTGAAAAGAAGAAAGAGCCGGTCATTGTAAAAGAAAGAGGAAAGAAAAGGATGGAGTTGTGTGACAGTGGGAGAAAGAATCGCTGCGTGGAAAAATGAAGGAAAGAGTCGCTCTCTACGTGGAAAAATGAAGGAAAGAGTCGCTACTTGGAAAAATGAAACGAAAGAGTCGCTATGTGGAAAAATGAAGGAAAGAGTCGCTACGTGGAAAATGAAGGAAAGTGTCGCTACGTGAAAAAATAAAGGAAGGAAGGAGTCGCTAAGTGGAAAAATGAAGGAAAAGAGTCGGTACGTGGAAAAATGAAGAAAAGAGTCGGTCATATTAAAAGAGAGGGAGGAAAAAGAGGAAGAGTCAGTCAGTGTAAGAGAGAGGAAAGGGAAAGAAAGGTTCTCTAAGTGTAAAAATGAAGGAAAGAGTCGGGCAGTGCATCAGTGTAAAAAAAAAAAAAAAAAATCGGCCGCTATAATAAAAAAAAAGTCCCACTTGTAAAAAGAGAGATGAAGGTAAGGATCGTTTAATGCAAGGAAAAAGAAGGAAAGAGCCGGTAAGAGAAATAGAGAGAGAGAGAGAGAGAGAGAGAGAGAGGTAAGACTAGATAATATGAGACCAGATACATTCACCATTACCCCGTCACACATTGGCCGAATAATGCAAATGTTTATGGTAGCTATAGACAGACAGACAGATAGATATTTAGCTAGGTAGATAGGTTGGTAGATAGACAGACGATAGATAGCTAAACCTTCTCTCTCTCTCTCTAGCTATACATGCGTACATATACCCAACTCTAAACTGTACAATAACTATGATATGTGTGTGGGAATTTGTAACCCCGAAGTGTTTGGCCTGGACTCCCCGAAGTTAGGTTGGACGCTGACTACACTGCATTCTGTCACGGTGGTGTAACTTCCCCGGGCCAGATGCAGCTGAGTGGCAGATATTTCTTGGAGGGGGAGGAGGGGGTGAGAGATAAGACACTGAGGGCGAAGGAGGGGTGGAGGACAGAGAGGGAGAGGGTAGAGGGTAAAAGAGAGAGTGGAAGAAAAATGAGTAATAGTGGAAGACAAAGAAAGAGGAGAGGTTGAAAGAAAAGGAAGGAGTGAATGAAAAATAAGGGAGGGAAGGGAAAGACAAAGTAGGAGGAGAATGTGGAACGCAAAGGATGAAGAAGAAAAAGGTGAAAGAGGAGAAGAAAGTGCAAGGAAAGTTAGGAGAGAATGGGAAGGAGGAGGCGGAGAGAGCGAAGACACAAGATAGCCTGAGAGAGAATGGGATATGAGAAAGACTGAACAGAGGATAAGACAGACTGGTGAGAATGGAAAGAAGAAAACGCAAATGGGAAGAAGATGGAGAAAGTGGAAGGCAAATCGAGAGAGGATGGAAAGAAGGTGGCAAAAAGAGAGGAGGACGTGAAGAATACATAGAAAAGGTGAGGGGAGAAGCAAAAGGAAAAAGTAGGACAGAGGGAGGCGAAATAACAGGACAAGAGAGGAGGTAGTAGGAGGTAAATGTACAAAAATGGAGAGAGAAGCGAAAAGGAGGAAAGAATAGGAAAAGGTTGGGCGAAATACCGTAATAGAAAGGAGACACGGAAAAGGAGAAGGAAGAAGGGAATGGAAGCTGTAAGGGGAAAATATAGAGATGGAAAGAAAAAAAAACAGGAGGAGGAGGAGACGAGAGTGGTAGGCAAAATATTGATACAGAAAGAAGGCATCAAGAAGAGGGAGATGGAAGGGGGAGAGAGTGCAGGTACAGGGAGAGTAATTCTGGAATATAGAGGAGCAATTGTGGGAGATGAAAGAAAAAGGGAAAATGTATATATGCTTAGGAAAAATACAGGGAGAGAGAGAGGGGAGGAGAATTGAAGTAGTTGAGACTGAGGTGAGAGAAGAGTGGGAAAAATGAGAGAAAATAAAAGAGGAAACTTTGGTTGTAGTAAGGAAAAATAGACAGGAAGGCAGAAGAATGAAGGAGTATGTAAAGATGTAGGTGTGGGTGTGGGGGGGTGTCTAGGTTCTCAGAGAAGGCACTGAAATAGAGAAGCGACGTGGCGGAAGATGAGTAAGTATCAAGTAGCATCGGCGAGAAAGACAGATATAGAGGAGAAAATATAACAGAAATGGAGGAGGAGGAGGAGGAGAGGAAAGGAAGAGGTGACGGAAAGCAGGAGAAAGTAACAGAGCAGCGAGAGCAAGAGAATAACTGAGAGGAAATAATAGGGTAAATGAAAGAACGAAATGGAAGAGAGTGGAACTAGTTGAAAGATGTACTGAAACACGTAGGAAAATTTTAGATACACGAAGGAATGGGGGAAGAACAGTGAGAAGTCGTGGAGAAAAACATAGGAATAGAAAAAGAGAAATAGAGGAGGAAGAAAGGAGCAAGGGAGTGGAAGCAGTGACAGAAAATACTGGATCGAAGAAAAGATGTGAAGAAAGGAAAAGAAAATGAGTGGAGAAAAAAATTATCGAAATAGCGGGAAAACACGAGAGAGAGAGAGAGAGAGAGAGAGAGAGAGAGAGAGAGAGAGAGAGAGAGAGAGTAGGGGGGGATAAAAAGAGAATTAATTTAGATGCAACGGAATAAAATACAGGGAACTGAAGGAAAAAAGGATTAAGGAAAATGGTGGTGGTGGTGGTGGTGGGAGAATCGTGGAGAGAAAGAGCACTGAAATAAGGAAGCGACATGGAAGGAGATGAATAAGAGAGAAGGTGCGGAGAGGAGAACAGAAGATGAGAGGAAAATGTGTGTGTGTGTGTGTGTGTGTGTGTGTGAGAGAGAGAGAGAGAGAGAGAGAGAGAGAGAGAGAGAGGGAGGTGTATTTGGTATTCGCGAGACAAGTTTGCCGGTGTATCAGCGTTATTTCTCAAGGGGGGGGGAGCAGGGGGGGAGGAGGTGAATAGATGAAACTTTGAGAGAGAGAGAGAGAGAGAGAGGAAACTTACGAGCAGGAGAAGAGAGAATAAGGCAGTGTAAGGGAAGTAAGGAAAAATTATTGGTTGATTGGAGAATCTATTAATCAAGGGAAGGGGGAATGGAATTCAAAAGTATGAGTGGTATGTTAGGAAAATCAGGGAAAATGAAAGAAGATAGGGTATTGGAATATATGAGAGAAAGAAAGAAAGATGGACTGGAAAACCGGGTCATTAAAAGATGGGGAAGAGAAGTTGAGGAACAGAAAGTAGAGAAAGGGAAGAAAAACAGAATGAAAAATGATGAAAATAAGAATGAGAAAGATCAAAGAGTGGGGAGGGGGGGTGCAGAATGTAGAAGAGAGACCGACAGTGAAAGAGGGTGAGCAGGAGAAACGAGGGGATAAAGAGGAGGGAAGAGGAGGAAGAGAAAGATGGAGGAAACAGGTGAGAAGGACAAGAGGAAAGGGAAAAAATGCAGGTACATAAGACAGAGACAGGACTGGATACACGGGGGAATAGAAAGCAGAAGAAAGGAGAGAAAGATTGAGAAAACTTGCAAGGAAACAGGAGGGGGAGAAAGAGGGGAAACAGAGAAAAAAGACAGACGCTGGAAACAAGGAACAGTGAGAAGGAAGAAGATAAAGTGGAGAAAAAGAACGTACAAGAAAGAGAAACAGACACTGATATTTGGTGAGGAAGAGAGAGGAGAGGAACAGAAAACAGAGAAAAGGAGAGATAGAAAAGGAATAAGTGTGAGCATGAGAAAGGAAGAAACGAAAAGACAGAAGAGAGGAGAGACACGCAATAATAAAGGCCGGTAGGAGGAGGTGGAATGTAAAGCCGGGGAAGAGAAATAAGGAGAAATAAAGAGACGAATAAGAGGTAGACTTGTGGCTATAGGACGAGAGGAGATAAAGTGGAAATATAAAGCAAGATGTGGATGGCGTGTAGGGATGAGAAGAGGAAATGAAGAAGGAGAAGAGGGGGAGAGGAAAAGGCGAGAAAAGATAAGTGTGTGGTGAAGGAATGGATTGTTAAAGAAGAAGAATTAAAGAAAGGAATTAAAAGTAAGGAAGAAGAAGGAATTGAAGACTTGATTAACCCCTTCACGACGATGATATTTATTTTTTGTATTTTACTGTTGTCTGTTTCGGACGATTTTGATTCAGTTAAGGACCGACCCCTCTCACTAAAGGGGTTACTGAAGGCTTTATCTTACCCTTCCACTTCAGAGTTCCCTTTGAGGTAAATAGTAACACCTTGAGACTGCAAGAATAGAATAGAAAATGTCATTGGATTGAAAAGGTTAATTAATTCAGCTAGATGTCCTTGTTAACGCTTCCTGTCCGGTGACCTTATTCTCTCTCTCTCTCTCTCTCTCTCTCTCTCTCTCTCTCTATTCTAGCTGTTTCCTGTTTCATTTATTTATTTATTTATTTATTTATTTTTGCTAAAGGGACACCTATACTGAAAGGATTATTGAATGTTTTGTTTAACCCTCCCAGCTGCAAAAAATCGCACAGAGTAAAACCGTCTTAGGAAAGCAGAATAATCCCCCAAAATATACCACCGGATTCAGAGGATTTTGTGAAGAAACTCGCATGGCAGTATCAAGAACAAAAGAGGACTCGTACTGAAAGGGCGCTGGAGGAAAGAAACGTAGAGGTGAAGGGGAGAGAGAGAGAGGTATTGGGTGACGGGGAGAGAGAATAAGAGAGACAAATGTTGAGCGATGGGGAGAGAGAAGAGAGAGAGAAATGTTGGGTGACGAGACTGGGGAGAGAATAGAGCAAACGCTGTCAGTATGGTAGATCGGTTTATAATTTATTCTTGCTTCCCTTCCCTTTCGCCTCCCACCTCTAGCCTACTCTCCTCCCTCCTAGCTCCTTCCTTCTCTCCCCTCCCCGCCATCATTCTCTCTCTCTCTCTCTCTCTCTCTCTCTCTCTCTCTCTCTCTCTCTCTCTCTCTCTCTCTCTCTCTCCGTCATAATAAGTTTTGAGGAAAGAAATAAAGTGAAAAATAAAATAATATAAAAGTGGATTTAGAATTTCGTATCGACTGAGGGAGTAAGATTTATTGAAGGAAATTAAATGAAATAATAATAAGGAGAAGAAGAAGGTGAAGAAGAAAAAGAAGAAGTAGAAGAAAAAGAAAATGGTAAAGAGAAAGTAGTTTGATAAGGACAGACAAAAAAAAAAATAAAAAGAGCCCTGAGAATAAAAATGGACTTGACACTCTTTCCACTCTCTCCTTTCGGGGATGGAGGTGAAGGGAAGGAGAGAGAGAGAGAGAGAGAGAGAGAGAGAGAGAGATGGTGGGTTTAGCATGGCTCCCTTTTTTTTCCATTTTCATCTTCCTCATTTCCATTTCTTCTTTCGTTTCCTCCCTTCCTTCCTCCTTTTTCTCCTTCACTTCCTTTCTTCCGTCCTTCCTCCCTCCTTTCTTTCCTTCCCTTTCTTCGTTCTTTCCTTCCTTCCCCTCCCTTTCCTTTCCTTTTCTTTCCTTTCCTTTCTTCTTTCGTTTCTTCACTTTTTCGTTCCTTCCTTCCTTCCTGCTTTGGACGAGAGAGTTTGTGAAGGAGAAGTGGAGGAGTCATTAAGGTGCCTCTTCCTTCTTTCTTTAAATCCTTCCTTCCTTCCATTCTTCTTTCGATTAAGCCTTTCCTTCATTCGATCCAATCTTTCTTTTTTTCTTTTATTTGTACTTCTGTTTTGTCTATTTTCGTTCGCTCTTCCTTTGCGTCTCTCTTCTTTCGTCTTTCCCTCCCTTCCCTTTCCATCTTACCCTCCCCTCCCTTCCCCTCCCCTCCCTTCCTTCGCACGGCTGCACCTGACAGGTATGAAAGAAAGGAAGGAAAGAAGGATATATTTAAGGAGGAAAGGGAGGACGTGCATGGCGTCAGAAAAATTAATTTAAGGGAAAAAAGACGAAAAATAAACAGTGCCTTCTCACCTATGGAGTGGACGCAATTAAAAAAAAAAGTGAGGAAAGAAAATGAGGTAGAAAAGGTGGAGAGAAGGAAGGAAATTAAAAAAAAAATGATTATGATGATGGCGATGATGATGATGGTGATGAAGTGATGATGTTGATGTTGTTGATGATGATGAGGAGGAGGAATTGGAGGAGGAAGAGGAATAGGAGGAGGAGAAGGACGAGGAAGACGTGATGAGGATGAATATGAGAAGAGGAAGAAGAAGCGGAAGAAGAAAAAGCAGGAGAGGAAGAAGAGGAGGAGGAGGAGGAAAGAGAAACAGAGCGGAAAATTAAAAGAAAGGGTGGAGGGGGAGGAGAGAGGAAGAAAAAAAAAGAGGAAAGGAAGGGAGAAGCGAGGAGAGAAGGGGAAGTAGAAGAAAGAAGGAGGGGGGAGAGAAAGAAAATAGGGAAGGAAGTGAGAAAATAAGAGGAGAGAGGGAAAAGAAGGCAGTGCAGTAGAAAGGAGAGTAGGGACGACGAAGAGGAGAGTAAAAGAGGAAAGAGAGATGACCGAAACAGAGGAGAATGTAGAGCAAGAGGAGTAAATCAAAACACGAGACGGAAAGGCAAGGGAAGAAGAAAAATAAAAAGGAAGAAAACAGAAGATCGAAAAAGAGAGGAAAGCAAGATAGACAGAGGGAATATTGGAAAGTGAAAGAAGAACTGAGAAAAGGCAATAAAGGGCGAGAGAAAGAAAGCGGGGAGGAGGGAAGAAGTGCGGAGAAGGAAGAGAGAAAAAGAAAGGAAAAAAAAAAGTCAAAATAAGAAAGTGAGCGAGAAGGCCTGTAGCCATGTCGGTCACGTCCTTCGGTGTAGGAAATGTTGAAGTAATCTCTGATCTCTCTCTCTCTCTCTCTCTCTCTCTCTCTCTCTCTCTCTCTCTCTCTCTCTCTCTCCATCTTTTCGTTCTGTCTCACACTGTCCCATCCATTTTATCCTTCTGTCTATGTCGGTCTCTTCATTCTTTATCTCTAGGGCTCTTGGCATTTTGGTCTGTCTGGGTCTTGCAATCTGTCTCCCGGTCTCTCTATTGGCCTCGTTACCTTATGTCTGTGTCAGTCTCTCCCAGTCTCTCCTGCCAAGTCTGTCATTCGATCTTCCAGTCTCATTACTTTCCTTCCTATCTTTCTTTACCCTTTTTATTTTTGTCTCTTACAGTCTCTCCCGTTACTATTTAATTCATCACTAACGCTCTGATATCTCCTACAGTCTCTCTTCAATGTCTCATTCTCGGTCTTCCACTCCTCGTCTCCCACAGTCTCCTCTCCTGGCTTGGGCTCTTTACCTGCCATAATCTCCCCTCTTCTCTGTGTCCATCTTTCCGTCTCTCACTTTTCTGCCGCCACGGTCTCTCCCTCACCCCCACCTTTCCATTGTCTCTCTCTTCTTATTATCCTTCTCTCTTTCTCGGTCCCGCAATCTTCGCCTGCCTATCTCTCCCCACTCCTATGCTGTCACTCCCTCTCCTCCTTTCCCGTTCGTGTGTGTGTCTCCTCATCTGCTTCGGGAGTTTATATGTCATGCTGTCTCTCGCTTTGTCGATTTCTTCTTCTCTCTTTTTATTTTTTTCCAGACATTTCTTTCCCTATTGAGACACACACACACACACACACACACACACACACACACACACACACACACACACACACTGACGAAGTGGGTGGTTACTGTCCCCCTTGAGCAAGGGGACGGGTTTGTGCGTGTGTGAAGGTCACAGCCTTGCCCTTAGATCGGACTATATGAGCTTTCAGCTCCCTCCCGGGAGGGTAAAAGCTGACGATCACGACCATCAAGTGATTCTGACCG
>NC_137028.1:9582997-9605497 GCF_032717465.1 Coenobita brevimanus | reverse complement strand
ACACCTTAAATTCTAAATGGGTGTCAGTCTTTAGGATTTCGTATGAATGGTTTGTTTTGTCCCCTGTTACTACTTCGAAATTTACTCACTATTATGCGTGAGAGAAATAGGTAGGTAAGAATAGAAGTAATATATCTTTAGAGAAATGTCTGAGATTAATTTTTAAGGCAGATTTAGATTCCCAGAGACGGGAACAAGTGGAGAATATTGTACTTTGTTTCACTACTGTATTTAAAGGTGGGCAGAAGAAATGGCAGATTATCCGTGTTGTTATGCTGCTCATCAGTAAAGGACTCAGAATGATAAATTTTAAAGATAAAAGTCGTAATGGTTTTGTTAAAAAAATAAGTAATGGGTATTTCTTATTTTAGTTGCATTGCTGGATTTCACAGCGGGATTAAGCATATCGCCAGAGAGTGTTCAGAGTAATACATGAATTCTCGTAAAGCGATAATAAAAAATTAAAAGCTACGACTGTGTGAGGCCATTAGCGGTATTAGCAGAGTGTCGGGGGGCGCAGAATGAACAATAAGCCTCATTTGTTCCTTGTCGAATATCCAAACAATTCTGATGGGAGGAAATGGAGGTATGGGACTATGAGATCTCCAAACGATTCTGAAGGGAGGGAGTGGAATTAGTGAAGTATTAAATATTCAGACCATCCTAAAGGGAGGGAGTGGAGTTATGGACCTCTTAGATCTCCAAGCGGTTCTAAAGGAAGGGGTAGAGTCATGGAGCCCTTCTATCACCATGCCACTGCTCTGTCACCCGGCCACACTTCCGCCACGCGCGCAGAGTATTTTTGTGTGTTCATATTCGAGGATGGTTGGGTTAATTAACTCACAAAAAAGCTCCGAACATGACTAAACGTCCCAGTACGCTTAACCACTACAACCCCGATCTGTCGACGTCTTTTGTTTGGTTCTTCCCTCCTACAGACGGTTTTATACACCTTATAATCCTTTCGAACGGGAGGGATGTATTAGAACTATGAGTAATGAAATTTTACTTTAAAGAATGTCCTCGTCTAGAAAACTCAGATGAGAGGGAAAATACTGGAGAAACCAGTTTATGGAGACAACTCGACTGGCACTGCAACTTCACAGTTCCCGGTTGAATGAAGTGAAGGCCACATGTAGCAGTATGCATATTCATTCAGAAAACATAAACACAACAGCAGTCATGGACGTACACAAAAGTGGTCTCCCAAGCATATTCATACAATGAATTCCACATCGACAGACGTAAAAAAGAGAAAGAAAAAAACTTATTAGTCTTATTCAACATAAAGACAACAGCAGACACGAATTAGGACAAAGATGTTCCGTTCATGTTCCCTTTACTCAGACGACATTTATTTTATACCTGCCTCCTCCAGACAGCTTTATCTAGCTTAAAAAGGGTCATAAGTGCTTAAAGTGACAGTTTCATAAGTGCTTAAAGTGACAGCTAAGACTACATCTAAACCCTGCAAGTAGAATAGTCGCCACCAAGCTGAATAAAGTAGACTGGAGATAGCAAGAATAATATAGTCGGACAGAAAAGGGATATATATATAACGAACATGTAATCCCAAATGGTATAGTTTAATAAGTCACCGTATTCAATAGGAAACAAAACTGACAAATATAATATAACATCGGATCGCAAGGGATATAACGAGCATATACAAACCAACAGACATAAAACCAGAGGAAGTCTCCCGTTGCCTCAAAGCAGCACAAGGAGCACACATTAGGAACTTGCCAACATGCTTAAGAAGTCATAAACCCTCGTGCAGTAAATCCCGGGGCAGATATACTAGTGGAGCCGCCAGCATGTATGTATACGTGAATACAGTAGTTGCCATTTGCATGTGGAATGAGGCAGATGGAGTTGCATTCATCAGACCGGCAAACACTGGTAAAGATGAGGGGACACACACTCACACATACGTAAACGCACATGAATACACGCAAATAAACACACACACACACACACACACACACACACACACACACACACACACACACACACACACACACACACACACACACGTAAACGCACATGAATACACGCAAATAAACACACACACACACACACACACACACACACACGAACCACTTAATAATCTGATATGCAAATTAAGTACTATAAATGTGCTCTCTCTGTCTGTCTGTCTGTCTGTTTGTCTGTCTGTCTGTCTGTCTGTCTGTCTCTCTCTCTCTCTCTCTCTCTCTCTCTCTCTCTCTCTCGTGGACTAATCACCCTCTCATTTACAGAGTCCAAACAGCAGCCATGAACTCTTAACAGTGGTCGAAATTTTGGGAATCACTTTTTTTCTCGTTCACGGGAATTTTCAATAGGGAGGAAAATGCGCAAAAAAAAAAAAAAAAAAAGAGGGGGGGGGAAGTTTTGGGCAAATGGACGAGCAAATTTCCAGCCATACGGGAGGGTGAGTTAGAAACAGACTTACGCTTAATTTTCTGTCGTAATTCCTGCTGACTTTACGGGATTTTTACGGGAAGTGGAGGTGCGAGAGAGGGACGCCTTCACGCGATGGCATCTGTATTACCCGGTGACCCCGCAGCCTGGCCATACAAACTTCCCACAACGCCCTCTCTATCCTCCGAAAAAGGAGGATTGTGGACTGCTAGAAATGTTCACGTTGAGATGAACTTGGGATCACAACTACTACAATAAGGAAGGGAGGGGGAGACCGAGGATGAGCTGGAGGTATGGAGTGGAGGTGTATATATGAGAGTGATGTGAGTTGGAGGGAAGGCAGCTTTATGGCAGTGAACGGGGTAACATGGAGGCAATTTGTTCATAGCCACCCCCTCCGTGATACGCCTGGGTATAGATAAATGGAATGACAAAAGGAAGGAAGGGCCTTGACTTCACTTTATTTGTCTTTGCCATATCCAGACGGTTTTACTCAACTGTGGAAAGCCGTTTCTTATTCAGAAAGCTATAAACGCATTTTTCTGTCAGGTCAGTTCACGGTTTTAGAAAGTGAAGACTGTGTGATTGCGTGCGTGCTTGCGTGAGTCAACCCTTCCTGTACAAAATCTCTGTCCTGTGCCGAATATAATCGTCTGGAGGTAGCAGAATCATAATACCGTCCCACGAGATTTCTGGGTCGTAATTTCGGGTCGTTGGGGTGCCTGGTCGTGAATTATATATGGGAAAGTCGTACCAAAATAAAAAAAAATCATCATTGTGAATAGGTGTTTGTGTCGCATTCCAAGTGACGTGAGATATTTCGCAACACATTTTCCATAGTGATTTATTTAGCATATTACACTTAAGCATTTTCTTGCAGGGTTGTTTATGTAGTTTGAGTATCGACAAAGCCTGCATCGGTAACACGGAAGCGGATATTAAAGGCGCATTACGGAGAATAAATCGCCAAGGAAGAGGTAACACGAATTCTTGAAAGCCACTTAGAATACCGCCTTTCATCCGAGGAAAATATGGTTCCGTGAGTTTCTTGGGTTCGTGTTCCCTAGTCAGTAACCTCTTCAGTTCAAGGATTCATTTTTTTTTTTTTTTGGCTTCCTCCAGACGATTTTATTCCGTTTAGTACGTGTCTCAAATATCTACTGGAATTAATAAGGGCGATGTTTTGCCCCCTAGGCTCTGAAGTCTCCCTTAAAAAAAAAAAAAAAAAGTTAAGTAGCAAAAGGGAAAGGGTTAAGCTCCAGCGCCGTGAATTATCTATGCTTGTGAATAATAGACTTACTTTGAAAATGATTATACGCGTGAAATCCGTAGCGAGAATATGTTGGGAAAAAATGCGTTCTCGGTGTGAAGAGGCAGTGATCCCGCGGTCATTGAACTGGACCTCCCTGAAGTATACTTGCGAATTATAGCTTGTGACTTATACCTTGCGAATTATACCTTGCGAATTATACCTTGTGAATTATACCTTCCGAATTACCGGTATACCTTGCGAATTATACAGGCGAAATTCTTAGCAGGAATAAATTATAGAGACGTGCCTTGGTATTGAAGGGATAAGAGTCGTATTATAAATGGCGTGGGAAGCTCCGTAGCACCTCTTCCTGAGCGATTTATTTTGCGGATCACACATTGGCAGTCTATGGTGTCCAACTTGTTTTAATATCGATATAGTTGACATCCGTAACATAAGTGCATAAATAAGTGTAATGACCAGAACAAGTCGCTAAAGAAGACGTTTTACGAAATATCAAAAGCCACTAAGAATATCCCTTGAGCTTCAATTATTTTTTTCTCGAGTTTCTTCCTCATTATTATTTTTTCTTTCTTTTCTTTTTCTTCCTTTTTCTTCTTCTTCATCGTGAATTATACACGTGAATTATACATGAATAATTCGCAGAAAAAAGCAACCCAAAATACGCCAGTGTAGTGAAGAGGCACATCCTACAAAAAAAGAAAAAAAAAATCCGTGTGTTTCCGCTGTCGTGTCCCCTCCGGTCATTGAGTCGTGAATTATACAGGTGAAATTCCTGGCTAAGTACCTGGATTGGGTTCACCTGAGAGTGTTGGGGGAGGGAGGGGGGAGAGAACCGTGAGGGGAAAGAGGGGAGAAGGAAATGATGATTGGGGGTATCGTCAGTTTTTTCTTTTTTTTTTTACTTCTAAGTTGCATGTTCTGAGAGAGAGAGAGAGGGGGGGTGGGCGAATGGTACTGTGAGACGCATTTCCCTTGAGGCATTGGGTAAAAAATAAGGTAAAAGGAGAAAATCGTACTCCAGAGCAAATTTACGGCGACACGCTGAAATAGAGAGAGAGAGAGAGAGAGAGAGAGAGAATGTGCTCCTGGACGCATATATCGCGATTCAGTGGGAAAAACAAGAAAAGTACTCGACGACAAACTCACGCGACATGATAGGTAAAAAAAATAATAATGCTCGTGCGCCCGTACTCTTGTCGGCTGAGGAATCTCCCTGACACCTTTTCCTGAGCGATTCATTTTGTTTATTACACCTTACTGTCCTTTTCTGCTACCTAAATCCTTCTAGTATCGCCATACCCTGCATGAATGACGTACAAAAGGATATTCAACAGCCAAATCCAAAATATAAATCGCTGAGGAATAGGTGCTAGGGAGCTTCTTAAACCGACAAGAATGCGAGCCGCGTAAGTACATCAGTGACTCCCTAGGTTAGTAAAGTGAGAGAAAAAATAAAAGCCCTTTCAGAGACATTACTACGCCTCATTGAGTCATCGATAAGAGAACGAGGGGAAATAAAAGCGAAAAAAAATATATAGTCCACATTAAAGGGGGACTCTTCGGTGGGCTGGAAAAAAAAAAAAAAGTATCCCAAGACGTATTTATAGCGATTACTTGGATTTGAAATATATATTAAATTTTTTTTTTTTCCCGGGTTAGAAAAATAAACAGAACAAAATAGATTCCTTCGGTTAGAAAAAATATATGGATAAATTAGATTCCCTGGGTTAGAAAAATATAGGAGAAAACAGATTCCCTGGGTTAGAAAAATAGAGAAAAAATAGATTCCTTAGGTCAGAGAAATACAAGAAAAAATTACCTCCCGGGGTTAGAAAAACAGAGGAAAAAATAGATTCCCTGGATTAGATAAAGAGAAGGAAAAAAATGGCTTCCCAGGGCTAAAATATGTATAGGAAAAAATAAACTCCCTGGGTTAGAAAAAAGAAAAATTTATATAATTATATCTGTAAAACGTAGTTAGGGCAAGAAGTTGGTGTTGAGGAAAATAACAATTGACAGGAAAAAAAAAAAAAGAAAAAAATAGACGGAAGAAATAAAAGTGAGGTCAGGACTCGAGCACTTTTTTACGAACCTATTACCTTGGCACTCCTCTTGAGTTAGTGGAGAGAGAGAGAGAGCGTATTCCAGACCACTTTAGTAGAGAGAGAGAGAGAGAGAGAGAGACGAACCCAGCTGACTCTAAACCACTTTAGCAGAGAGAGAATGAGAGAGACGTACCCACCTAATTCCAAACCACTTGAGAGAGAGAGAGACAGACAGACAGACAGACAGGCAGAGTAACCCCTTGAGTACGATGCCATCTTTTTCATTCTTCTCTTCCTACCGCCAGACGATTTTATTCAGCATAGATTTTCTCCAAGGAAGGGATTTACATAAAGCCGTTGTAAGCCCCTCCAGTACGAAAGGGCTAATAAATTGGTCTGGACGTGGCAAGAATAAATTGAAATCAGTGTTCCTTGTAGTCAAGGTATTAAGGAAGAAAGATATATATAAAAAAAAGTTCAAGTGACATGCGGAAACGTATTGACCAGTCCAGTGACGTTTGTGTGTGTGTGTGTGTGTGTGTGTGTGTGTGTGTGTGTGTGTGTGTGTGTGTGTGTGTGAAATCAAGCCACTCCCAAATGATTTTCTTTTTTTTAGTTAAAAGATGATCTGATATGAAGAGGTTAATGAAGGCCACATCTACTGTACCTCCTCTCGTTTCAAGTCTCTCCTAACCTGAGTAAAAAAAAACTGAAGAAACAGTAAGCTAAAATAATAATAATAATAATAATAATAATAATAATAATAATAATAGCAATAATAAGCTAAAATAAAGGCACCAGAGTGAAGAGGTAAAGGAGAGCAAAGAAATAATCCCACATCCGTTTTGAACCCCTTTAGGTCGAGCACGTCCTTTCTGTCTTTTAAGTTTTACTCGCCCTCTTGAGACGATGTTATTCAGCTTAGGAGACTTTCAACTGACGATAAGATAATGTAACGTGTACCTGAATTTAATCGTCTATACAAAAAATAAAAAAGACGATATTGTTATGAGGTTTTGTCAAGCATCGTTTATTGTCTACTTTTTAAATACAACGAAGGTCATGCAGCTTTCCATCACGTTTTTCCATATGGGCAATTTGTAAAGAGAAAGGCAGTTTATAGATTGAACTGTTCATGTGGCCAATTTATAAAAGTGAGAGATGGCATATAAATTGAAATACGTCAGTGGAGCTTCATATCGACATCCGACTATTTTTATCCGACCATATCATCATTCCATGCCATTGGTTGTTATCGTCCATCGCGCACACTATAGTCCGTCATTTTTAACCTGGTGAAACTAGGCCACGCCCTTCTCGTGAATGCTGAGCCGTGATTGGGCGAGCTTTGAAGGGTGACAAGTGGAAAAGTTTATATGACGGTGCTTATTTTTCGACACCATTTTCTTTTTCTTTTTTCTTTTTCTGTTTTGTCCTTTATTTTGCCATCAGCTTATTTATCCATTTATTTTCTTGCCCGATGGTATTCTAGATTAATGATAGGTGATTTGAAGTAGAAAATGACACAGAAGGTAAAAGATAAATTATAATTGAAGTATACAAGAGGCGTAGCATTACGTTTGATTCTCTTAGTTATATCATACAACCAGTAATCTGTAAGGGAGAAGGACATTTTTCTCCCCATATTTCCCTTAATCATTATCCCATCTCACCCCCTTTCTCCTACGGCTAATCCTGCTGTTCCCCTTCTACCTCACTTCCTCCTTACCTTTCCCCAACTCTCGCTCCCTCCCTTTCCTAGTCACCCACTGTATATAAGTGCACCATGTCTGTCTCTTTTCATCTCGGAAGAAAAGAATTCAAGTCGGGCCAAAACTGTTGTACGCTTTTGAACATAATTATCTATTCATTTCATTGAGGTAAAGGAGATAGTGAGTTGTGCCGTTCGAAGCGTAATGTTGCGGTCCTCTGAGCTTAGCTAACTTTTCAGAGTAGTGTGTAGAATTTTCATATTTGTTGACTAAAACGTGGTTTGGTTTGCATTTGTACCTGTTTACTAAACAATCATCAGGATTCAGTTTTCGGAAGTTAGGACTGAAGTGCAGAAGAAATAGTGGAAACCGTTTCTTACCCCTTCACTACAACAGGTCTTGCCTTAAGTGAATAAATCGCTTGGTGGTAGCAAACAGAGGGTTAAAGCGGAGTGCACTGATGACAGCGACTTGATACACAGCCACCACCTAAACCAGGGGGTTCTTAACCTTTTTCCGATGCCAGTTTCCGCTTAGGACAGTCCCCACCCCAGTTCAAATATCAGGGACACAGCAAATTACTGGCTTTATATATTTTACGAATAAACTGTCACAAACGCGGTCAGGCACGGTCATGGTCATTGGCACTGCTGCTGCCCTCCTTCACAGCTCGCAAATGCTGGTACAAACTCCCAACTGTTACAAAGTCTAATTCGATCCCGACCAGTAACGTGAGGAGATTCTCCTCGTTTTGAGGAAACGTTTAGATAAATGTTCTCGTCTGATTTGTTGCTGCACTGCATAAAATTTTCCCCAAGAACATACACACTTCTTCCCCAAGGAGAGTGGTAGTTTCCCCCATCAATGCTTAATTTTCTCCAAG
This sequence comes from Coenobita brevimanus, assembly GCF_032717465.1. NCBI lineage: Eukaryota > Metazoa > Arthropoda > Malacostraca > Decapoda > Coenobitidae > Coenobita > Coenobita brevimanus. The sequence continues at coordinate 9,597,157 of NC_137028.1, read as the reverse complement.
GGGATATTTCCTCCGTCATTGCCTAAATTTTCCCCTGGGGGAAATTTTCTGCCCGGTTATCAACTTGTGACCTAAGCCCACCTCGTTGTTGCTGGAGATACGCCGTCATTGATTGAATGGAAAATGTAGGCGGTGGTGAGAGCGCCGAATGTCTAATTTATATGCTGATTCCGCGATGATAGAGTGGAGTGGAAAGGTCTAGACTGAGTGTTTGCCGGGATAAGTGGTGGAGCTGCCTGCCTACCTGCCGGCCTGTCCGGACCCTGAGTACGGACAAGCAAGCAAGGACATAAACAATTCCAGGAGGGACTGTATTGGATGGCCTCTTAACTGCAGTGGCATACAATTTATTTATGCAACCAGATTATACTATTAAGTTCCGGGGACACCTCACACCACAGGGTAGCTCGATCATAAACAACGTCGATTAGGATTTTATTAACCATTTCGCTGCGGTTTAGGGTCTTTTTACTCTTTCATTCGTGCCCTAACCAGGCTTTTTTTTTTTTCTTCAGTTTAGGGGAGACCTGAAGTAGGACCCAAAGACGTCAGATCATAAACAACTCCGACAGGAATTGTTTTTACCGCTTGGCTATTATGACTCTCTCTCTCACACACACACACACACACACACACACACACACACACACACACACACACACACACACACACACACACACACACACACTAGCAGCCTATTTTATCCATTTTAGGGGAGACTTTAGTAGGGCCGAGGGACATGTGGAGGGGTAACTTGGCCATAAACAACTCCATCAACAATTGTATTAGCCCTTTTACTGCCACCACGTTTTTTATTTTTATTTTCGTTTTCTTATTCGTTTACTTTATTCTACTGCCATACTTTATTTATTTTATTATTTTTTAAGGGGAGACCTCATGAACCAGACGGGCATAAACATCTCCAAGAGAAATATATTAGTCATTGTAGTTCCATGAGGGATTTTTCTTTCTTTTCATTTCTGTTTTCGATTTGTTATTTTTTTTTTGCCGGTCAATTTTTTTTTTTTTTTTTTTTCAACACTTAGGTAGCTTCGAGGACAAGGGCAGGGCAGCTCCGCCATAAGCAACTCCATTAGGAATCTTGTTAACCTTTTTGCTGCCATCACGACTTTTTCTTTTTCATTTTTATTTATAGTACATTCTGGCTACTATCGGGCTTTGTTGTGATTTTCTTTTCAAGGAAGAAGGAACCAAAGGCCAGAAGACATCACAGAATTAAGAGGCGAAACACGAATGTTATAAAAGATCCAAAATAGGGTGTGTGTTGCTAGAGATACTGTATTATTATTATTATTATTATTATTATTTATTTTTTTTGTGTGTGTGTCATTACCATAATATTACGTCGTTCTTGGGGGTGATCTCTCGTAGGTAAGGGGTAGAAATAGAAGCTTCCTAACATTAAAACAAGGCCAGGTAATGCTACAAATACGATGGCTGTTGTTGTTGTTGTTTACTCTTGCCAGCACCAGAGTATCTTGTTTTGCTAGGGAATTAAAAGCTAAATTCAGTACGTACACACATACACACACACACACACACACACACACACACACACACACACACACACACACACACACACAATATCAAATTAAGGTGGAGGTATGGTACATAATTTTTTCAGTGTTTATTTTTTTCATTCAGTGTTATATACAAACATCTGACCTAAACTGGAAACAGGGAGGCACAAATAGATACACTTCATTTATTATTTATTATTATTATGATGAATGAGGGAGATATGATGAGGGAAAACATGTATATAAATGATAAAAAAAAATAGGAAAAAAAACTGGTAATGGAAACATGCAAACGATAAAAAAAAAACTGGTTATGGAAACATGCAAACGATCAAATAAAACAAAAAGTAATCTGTGATACTCGTATATTAAAATGATCAAGTAGAAAAATAAATGGAGAGATATACATGATCAGATAAAATATATATAACTGGACTACGAATTATTTTGAAACGAGCGAATTATTTTGGAATGAGGGCTTGTTGGGAGGGATTGGGGAGAGGCAGCGAACTGTTCACTAAATTCTGGTGTTTGTGTATTAAATGGCAATACAGTGAATTGATTTCATTTTGATTTTACACTACCCGCTAATTAAAAGGCAATTACTGTAGTGGTATTGGCTGTGTGCGAGTGGGAGGGAGGAAAGTGGAGTGGGGAATGAGAGAGAGAGAGATGAATAGGAGTATTTGAGGGAGTGGGAGTGAGTACATTAGTGTGTGTGTGTGTGTGTGTGTGTGTGTGTGTGTGTGTGTGTGTGTGTGAAAGAGAGAGAGAGAGGAATGTTTGAGAGGGAGTGAATAAATTTGTGTGTGTGTGTGTGTGTGAGAGAGAGAGAGAGAGAGAGAGAGAGAGAGAGACAGGAACGAGACTTAAAAATCAATAAGCAATCGAGAGAAAATGAACAAGCAGGAGGCCATTTGAGTGACGAATTAATTGCTCTGTTAGTTAAAATATATGGGTGTTGAAGTGGCACTGTGTTTGTTAATGGACACTGTTATCACCTGTTTGGGGCGCTGCGGGAGTCTGTTTGTGTAGGGGGGGTGTAGGTGTAACGAGTTTGTGTGTGTGTGTGTGTGTGTGTGTGTGTGTGTGTGTAATGTAATGATAGAGGAGTTGTGAATGACGTGGGAAGGCTTGTGAATGAAATGGGGGGAGTTGTGATGGAAATAGGCGAAAATTTGTGAAGGAAGTTACGGAGGGGTTGTGAATAAAGAGACAGGTTTGTGAAAAAAGTGACAAGAGGAGGGAAATGAAGTGACAGGTTTGTTAACGAAGTGGCATAGCTTTTGAAGGAGGAGGTAGGTTTGTGAATGATGAATAACAAGGCGGCAAGAACGAATTGACAGGAGGAATGTGAATGAAATGAAGAAGTGACAAGACCTTAAACTGAAACGACAGAAAGCTTGCCAGTGAAACAACAAAAGACGTAAGTGAAACAAGCACGCCAGGAGGTATCGTCATGAAGGAACAATGGACTTCATGAGAGAGCAGTGAAGTAAGGGGGTCGGAAAATGCGAACTTTTGTAGTTAATTCCCACTAACTTCAGACATTCCCGAGTGGCGGAAAAAAAAAAAAATGCAACGTTAGCCAGAGTAAGAAGCAGATCAGTCGTCTCCTGAAGTGTAAGCTATTTTATCCGGTCTTTCTTTTTTTCTTTTTTTGTCATTACATTCTTGCCTTGAGATTAAGATTTGATTCACCTTAGACTTTTTAATGTGGAGGGGTTAGACTTAGCCTTCCATCACTGCTAGAGACCCTCCATAAAACTGAGTAAAATCGTCTGGACGTAGCGAGAATAAAGTGAAAAAAAAAAAATAAGTTCAGATGGGAGGGATCAAGGGCTAATTTTGTGACAGAAATAATAATCACGTATTTTATTCCAGTTGACGCCAAACGATATCATTCAGCCTTCAGTTTAGTGACGTATTCTTCACTATAATCCTGTTACCACCAGACGATTTAATTCAATTCTGGAAGTACCTGTAGATGTGTTAAGGTAAATTTTAGACTAATTCAAACACCCCCAGTAAAAAAAAAAAAATACTTTGAACTAAAAAAAAAAAGGAAAAAAGTATCTGGAACAAAATAAAGTAGTTTGTTCAGTAGCACGAATAAAGCTGAAAATACGTCATCGGGGGGAAGGGGTCAAGGGAAAGAGGACCCGCGGCGGGGATGGGATTAGGTTAAGAGCGCGTGAAAAAGGATTGGAAGCGATTTGTGTCAGATGTTTAAGCAAGAGGGATTGGGGGGTGGCCGCGTGGATAAGTGTGTCTGATGTAATACAGTGAGGGAGTGACTGAATGAAAGGCCGTGTTGTTTAGTTGGTGTGTGTATGTGTGGGTGGGTGTGTGTGTGTGTGTGTGTGTGTGTGTGAGAGAGAGAGAGAGAGAGAGAGAGAGAGAACACAGAAAAAGAGTAAAAAAATCCCCAATTTAATGACAGGGAATGCAAGTAGGTGAACAGAAAATCAACTATGAACACCATTAGGAAGGAAAACAAATATAGAGACTGGCAAAAAACACCCATCACTCTCCAGCCAGCCGGAGTTTACGAGACAAGAGACTGAGAGCGTGGGAGGGAGGAGAGACGGGGGGACAGGTCGATTTTTTCAGTGGGGTAGAGAATTTCCGATCACCTTTTCCATAGCGATTTATTTTTCCACGTTGCACAGTACTTCCTTGGTGCCCCTCAAGTCAAGTTTATCAAAGGTTAACTAAGTCGTTGGATAATAGATATATTACAGTTGATGTTATCGGGCTGAAGGGGTTACGTGACTACTGATGCTGGATCCTTTTGTTCTATTGGCGCGTCTTTATTGTAACTGTTATTATTATTATTATTATTTTTATTATTATTATTATTATTATTACTAACTACTACTACTACTACTACTACTGCTACGAAGATCGTATATAATGAAGTGAAATGTTAAAGCCATTACTACACCATTTTTACTCGGCATCAAATGGCCATCTCTCCACCTTGATTGCTGAGCTGTAATAATAACACTAGAATATGGTGCTAGTCATGAAGAAGTGCCATGGAAAGTGTGTAAAGCTGAGGCATAGTCTAGTCCAACCACTGAGCTACGTGAAATAAGTTGCCAAAGGAAAATCTGGGCCAAGTTAAAATGAATGGACCATAAACGCCTGTTGTTCTAAAAGTCATTCAAGAGACTTATTAAAACTTCTCGTGGGTATTAATTATAGAATGAAACGTGTCATTGTATTGAAGGGGTAAATTTGTACACGAAAAAGATGTACACAACGTGCTGGAGATTCATTAAGGAGTGCATAAAATAAATCTGCAAGGAAGATGTGTTGCGTAATATCCCAAGTCAGTGAGAATTCGGCCCGGCGTTGACTGAAATGTTAGGAAGAGAAATTATGTTAATCCGTAAGAGTGGAAAACTGTATTAAGCCGGGTTTAATAGATGTGTGTGTGTGTGTGTGTGTGTGTGTGTGTGTGTGTGTGTGTGTGTGGCGAGAACGAGGACTGATGGTAATGCCGGACGAGATATATATTTTTTCCTTAATGGACGATGAGGTTAATAGGTTTTTGTCCCAGCGGTGGCTCTCTCTCTCTCTCTCTCTCTCTCTCTCTCTCTCTCTCTCGGTTTTGACTTGCTCTTTATTAAGTTTTTATTTTTTGACAATTTTCACTTAATTAAGATTGTGTTGCCATTGCTGGTTTTGTGTGTGTGTGTGTGTGTGTGTGTGTGTGTGTGTGTGTGTGTGTGTGTTTTGGGGGGGTTGATTTTGGCGGTTTCTTTTTTATTTTGGTTTTGAGTCGTTTTCTTTTTACTTTATTTTCATTTGGTGTTGATTATTGGTTGTTATTTTAGGCTTTGATTTTGATTTTGATTTGGCTTTCACCTGGATTTGACCAGTGGTTTTTGACTGTAAATCTTGACTGTGATTTGAGGTGTTAGTTTTAGGTGCTGACTGTAGGTGTTAAAGGTGTTGGGTGTAGGTGTTAGGTGTAGGTGTTGACTCGTGGTAGTGAATGCAGGTGTGAGTATACTTGCTGGTGTTGACTGGTAAGGGTTGATGGTGCTAAGTTTCTTTCTAGTTTATGGAATTGCTTGAAGGTGCGAGAGAGAGTGAGAGAGAGAGAGAGAGAGAGAGAGAGAGAGAGAGAGAGAGAGAGAGAGAGAGAGAGAGGTACTGGAAATCCACCGACTTTGTACCGAGATCTTTTTCGCCTTCGTATGAATTACATTTTTCATATATTCTGGGGAGGAAGGAAAGAGCCAGAGAATTTTCGAGTCAAAGAATTTTCGTCTGTAATGTGCTGAAGATGTACAGTATATGCTTAAATTCTCTCTTATGCTTAAATTTCGTCTTAAGGAGCTGAAGATTTCCGGAGTTATATACTGTAGGGTGAAAAAATTGTCTTCGCTTTATTCTGAATGTATACTGAATTAAGCCTAATTTATCTTTACCCTGCTGAGGTATTATTGTATGTACTGAATTAACTCTAATATACTGAAGGTGCATGTGGGTCTTGTAGTTGCCGGTAAATCCTGTACGTGACCATTAACATCAATATTCCGGGCAGGAGGTGAGCGTGTGGGGGAGGGGAGCGATGTGGAGGTGGGGTTGGGGGAGGGTGATATGTGAGGTTGCAGGAGGGAGTGTGGGTGAGTGATGGTGTGAGTGAGAGTGGTGGGAAAGAGGGTGATGCCAAAGAAATGGGGAGGTGTTGGGAAAGAAGGAAATATGTGAGTAAAGATGCGGGAAAGTGGTGGATGTGGGGGCAAGAAAGCGACTAGATGATGTGGGTGATGTGCGAGAGGGTGGATGGATGAGGAGGGGTGGATGTGGAAGGATGAAGTTGGGAGGGGAGGTGTAAGAATGTGAGAAGGTAATATGTGGGCGTGTGTGGGTAGGGGCAGGGGCATGGTGGGCAGGGGTAAGGGAAGGTGGGTGTGGGATGCTGCCGAGGGTGGGTGTAGGCACGGGAGAACTTATGAGGGTGAGGGTGTGGGAGGATGGGTAGGTGAAGATGCGAAAAAGTTGAAGAAGAAAGTTGTGGGAATAATGGTTATCGGCTACACAAGAATCATAAAGACAGACAAGTAACTATTGCTAAGTGCCTGTCTTAGTCCAGAATGAGAAACGGAACAGTCGAAATTACATCCAGATCCCTAATTGTACTAATAGATGAACAGAGGCGGGGAGGAAACAAACACGAATATGTTACGAATGAAAATGACGAAGGATAGGTAAGGGACAAGGTGAAGGACAGGGGTAAGGGGGAGGGACATGGGGAAGGGAGAAGGAGTGTGGATGAGGGGGTGTCAGGGGGAAGTAGAAGCGAGGGGGAGGGTCAGGGGGAAGTAGAAGCAAGGGGGGGGGTATACCAACATATCAGTTTTACCGTCACGATATATTTGATCCTCGTCACGCACCTTAGTATTATTGTCACGCTTCTTTATTTCATGGCCAATCTCGCCATTATTACAGGTCCATTACACCCTCCATGTGTTGTATTTTCTTGAGCTGAATTATGTGATTTATAATGGTGCTTAAGAATATTGGCATTGATAATTATGTTTGTTTCGTGTGTCATATTACCTGACTGTTATCACGTTACTGCTGCAGCTCTATTATTTTTTTTATTTGGATTTTTTTCTCATGTTGAATTATATTATTAATTTTGATGCACTAAGATACAGACACATACACCCACACTTTTTGGGGAAAGAAAAAGTGTCCGAATGATGAAGATGAGTGAAGGCGATGACGACGGTGATGGTAATGATGGTTATGATGATGATGATGATAACAACCCTGTTTTTGGCGTGTGAAAGTAATGCCAGTGATACAGTAATTGGTGTGGGTTTGTGCCTCCCGTTGCACTATAAAACTATTATTAGTTATATAATTTCTACAGCAAATTTTCCTTAAGTAATTTATTATGATGCGTGAGAAATATTGCTTTGGCAGTTGAAATAGGTCCCAGGATCTTACTATTTCGTGAATATCCTATTAACGGTGCCCTGATTATTTTCTTATCAGTATTTTCTTGAACTAAATTCCTGGTGCCCATGAATGTATTACCCGTAGTGAATAGAATACCCGCGATTTGTTACATTAAAATATAATTATATAGCATGTGATAATTGAAATAGATCTGTTCGTCATATAAATTCATTTACATCATAGTACCCGATCTAAAGTATCTTTGTCAAATTTTCCGTCACAAATTTATTATCATGCGTAATAGAATCGCCTCTGATGATAATTAGTGAAGCTTCCTTTTTGTCCGAGAAAATATTAATTGCATATGATAATTGAAATGAGTCCATCGATTGGACTGGTATCCTGTTAATGTTGTCGTGGGGATTTCTGTTCCAAATAACATTACCGAATATATTGTGTTGTGTGAATATAGTGCTTGTGGAAATTGAAATAAAGATAATTTTTTTTCGGCCCTCATCATACTGTTCCTATTCAAATAAGTTCATGAATTTGTTGCCTCTGATTTGTAGAACAGGTGCTTTATCGATATTCTGTTATTGGATTGGCAGTATTTCGTCAACATATTTTCCCTAGATAATGTACTGTGATGCCTAAAAATATTGATCGTGATAATTGAAAAAGATCCATGATGACTATGATACGTGCGGGATCTTATTTATTTATTTATCTATCTATATTTTTTACAGAAGATGAACATAGGACTGGAAAACAAATTGAAATCTTATTACTGGAATGCTAAGAAGAATTTCACCCAATTTTTTCATCATATTTATGGTGATAATTAGAATAGCTCAATGTCTCACTGCTTTATTGAAATCCTGTTACTATAGTTCCAATAATTTGTTCAGTAATTTTCATGAGCAAAATTATTTGAGATGAAAATGCTGCTTTTGATAGATATATTAAATCCATTTTTGATCTGTGACAATAAACTTTAAAATACGTATTGCCTGTGGCCATAAGTTTTGTCCCCGCGTCATATTCCTTCGTCTAAATCTCATTACTCAGGCCATTATGTGTCTTGGGAAAATTTTCGTTCAGTGATTTAGGGTGGAAATCATGTCTCATATTTTAAAGACAACTCAGTTTTGATTAGTAAAAATAAAAATTACCTTTAACAATTAGTTCCGTACAATGGAAAAAAAAAAGTATCGCACACCTTACCGCCCGAATCATTGCGAAGCATGGACGAAACATTGTGATATATGGAGCTTCCTGTGTTTTTAAATGCAAATATTATCCATGGTAGTTAGTAGGACTCGAAATCGCACAAACGTTCACATTCTTTTTTTTTTCTTTTTTTTTTAAGTCACTAGGTTAATAGATTCATGTGTGTCCTACAAAACACTCTCATTTTTACATCAACCGTACCCCAGTTGTGCCATACTTTTTTTGTTGACTGTGCGTGAGGGAGGGGGAGACCGAGAAAGAGATGGAGGGATGGAGTGGAGGTATATGAGAATGGGGTGTGAGAGTTGGAGTGGGAGAGCAGCGTAATGGCAGGGGACAGGGCGACGTGGAGGCGATTTGTTTGTGGTCACCCCATACGGGGTTAAGGCGTCTGGCTATAGATAGATAGATGGACGTGATATTGCTTCATTGAAATCCTGTTACGGGAGTTTCAATAATTAATCAGCAATTTTCTCTAAGTAATTTATTTTAATGGGGGAAAATATTGACCTTATTAGAATAGGGCCACACTCAGTCTTGCTTTATTGGATTTGTATTAAGTGAAGTGGCAAGAATTTCTCTGGCATTATTTTTCCTTTACTGATTAATTGCGATACATGATTATATCGCCTGTGATAAATGGAATTAGTTATGGTTATTAGATTTGGTCCAAGGGTCGTATTGTATTATTGAGATCCTTTATTATTATTATTATTGTTATTATTTTTATTATTATTATTATTATTATTATTATTATTATTATTATTGTTTTTCATTATTGCTATTTTTGCTATTGTTATTATTATCATTATTATTATTATTATTATTATTATTATTATTATTATTATTATTTTCATCATCATCATCATCATCATAATATCACTACTACTGCTACTGCTACTACTACTGCTAATATTATTATTGTCAGTTTTTCCAGTTTATGATGATGCGTGATAATTTTTCTTATATTTAGAGTGTACCTTCGTTTTAGTGTCTGAAAAATATATATTCTCATAGATAATTAAAAATAGATTCAAGAGTTATAATGGCAAATTGAAATTGTGTTAATGGAGTCTTATGTTTTTCAAAATTTTACCATATATTATGATGCTCGAAAATTTTGACTGGGATAACTTACAGTAGTCTCTCTCTCTCTCTCTCTCTCTCTCTCTCTCTCTCTCTCTCTCTCTCTCTCTCAGCCGGATAAAATCGTCTGACAGGTAGAACTAAATACCAGAGTTCTCCTGATCATAAGGAGGTTTACAGTATTGACACTCCTATGTTCCTTTGACTCCCTCCCAGCTTAATAAAATCGTCTGGTAGGTGTTAAAATAAATCCATGTAATAAATCCCTCTATGAAATTGTATTAACTTTAGCCTGGTGTAGGTTTAGTCAGATTTTTTGCGTCAGTAATTTATGACGATGCGTGAAAATATTGCTTGTGATATTTGCGTGTGATATTTGTGTGCATTAATTCCATGTGATGTTTGAGTGTGGTAATTGCATGTGATATTTGCTTGTGACATTTGCGTGTGATATTTATGTCTAGTTATTGCGTTCGATATTTGTGTGTGATTTTAGCGTGTGATATTTGAGTGTGATAATTGCTTGTGATATTTGCGTGTGATAATTGTGTGTGATAATTGCGATAGGTGGTGCTCTACTCTCCTCTACTGAGATGCTGTTAGCAGAGTAAGGCTAATAATTAACTCTGAGTGGAGAGCGACACAACCCTTCTCTCTCTCTCTCTCTCTCTCTCTCTCACACACACACACACACACACACACACACACACACACACACACACACACACACACACACACATAAAGGTCCCTCCCTCCGTCATCTTTCTCTTGGAAAATCACATCACCTCTCACCAAATCAGCTTTGAAAGAGGCCTGGAGAGTTCTGAACACTCCTTGAACATTTTAGAAGCCCATCTTAGTTTGCTGACTCTGTGTAGGAACGTTTTACACCCCTACACAGGCTACACCTCCTACGAAAAGGGGCTGGAGGGATGGGGAGGTTTCACGTAGTTTTTATTGAGGTGGAATCAAAGTCTTTTTGTCGCGTCTTCTCCCTCCTCCTTTCTTTCTCATTTCTGTGTTTTCTTCTCTCTCTCTCTCTCTCTCTCTCTCTCTCTCAACAGGTCACCATAACACCCGGTCTCATCATACCAGATTGTCACACTAAGTCACTATCACACCTAATCATCATCACACCAAGTATCAACACCACCATCACAACAAGTCACCATCAGAATAAGATCAACATTCAACAGGCCAGTAACCCATCATATCACCAGACTAAGATCACCTCATATCACCAAGTCACTATCACATTATATCACCAGGTCAGTATTCCATTTCATCACATAAGGTCAGCACTGCATTACATCACATACACCACATCACAAAGTTAACATCACATCACCTCACTAGATCAGCAATCGTTCACAATACCTGGTCATTACACCATCTTATAGCATCAACAGGTCAGTAATCCATCACGTCACATCACCAGGTCAGCACAAAATCGCATCACCAGGTCAGCACAAAATCACATCACCAGCTCAGCAGTCCGTTCCATCATTCCTCCAAGTCAGTATCCCTTTAGATCCCCAGCCCCGTAATCCTACAAAGTCAGCAGTCCTTCGTTATGCCAGGACAGCGTGAATTAGGTGTGTGTGTGTGTGTGTGTGTGTCTGTGTGTGTGTGTGTGTGTGTGTGTGTGTGTGAGAGAGAGAGAAAGAGAGAGGGGGGTTATGTTCATAGGTATGCATGTGTTTAGGTATGTGAGTGAAAGACCAAGTACAAGGGTATCGTACTCATGTGTGTGTGTGTGTGTGTGTGTGTGTGTGTGTGTGTGTGTAGGTGAGTGGGTGGGCGGGTGGGTGTGGGGGACTAGGGGTGCAGGAGAGGGAAACGGAGGGAGATGACATGCATGAGGCAATACAAGTTGCAAGGGTCAGGGGATTGTCTGGTCATCCAAGACCAAAGCTAGGACCTTTGGTGCACACGGATTTCATACGAACATACATACATACATACACTAGACCGGGTTGTGCTCGGTCTGTCACTCCCTCGTACACTTTCAGAATTATGTAAATTTTAACTCACTTCCTCTCTTGTACCCACACATAAATACATACACGCGCATACAAACATACATACATATATACAGAGAGAGAGAGAGAGAGAGAGAGAGAGTGAGAGAGATTTCACCTGATCTGAACACGATACTAATTAACTTTCAGTAGGGTAAGCGATGTAATATTAGCGTCATAGAGAAGCCGGAAAACAGACTGTGTAGCGTGGGTGAGAGGAGGTGTGGGTGTGTTGGTGGGAGACATGATGTATTGGAGTAAAGGATAGTGATGGATAGGCACATGTATCAAGGCAGACGTGAACAAGGAGGAATGGGATAGCAGGAGTTTGGCTAACCTGGTGATATATACCGGCGTAGGCAACAGTTGTTTACTGGAGATATAAACCGTTTGGACCCGACTTGGATCTCAGTTTTGTTATCCGTGTAAGCTTTAGTACATCATTTATTGTTTTATTCTTGGTCCTGTCAGAATATTTTATTCAGCGCAGGAGAGGCCTTAGTAGTGATGGGTTTCTTGAATGCTATACTTCATCCCTACATTTGGGAAATCTTAATGTGATGATGTTTGTATGGAGAGTGTAATTATATATATATATATATATATATATATATATATATATATATTGATGTTTTTATGGAGAGTGTAATTATATATATATATATATATATATATATATATATATATATATATATATATATACACCGGTATATGGTATACCGGTATAAATATATATGTATGTATGTATATGTGTGTATATAAGATTTCTTCGTAAAGGAAATAAGTGGCATTGTGCAAGAGCAGCAAATACTTTAAAAAATTCAGCCATGTGGGTTAAGTTAACCTCTACACTTGGATGCCGTTTTTTATTGTATTCATGCAATAACCTGTTGATATTACCCAGCTCAGGCGAGAATTTTCGAACTGGAGGGGTTTAATTACACCTTTCATTAACCCATTCAGTACGATGCGTTGCGATAGGTAAGTACAGTCGTCAGGCAGAAGCAAGACTAAAACAAAAAAAAATTGGGGGGGAAGGGAGTAAGTGGGCTTGTACACGAACTACAGATTGCTTACTCCCGAGAATTGAGTGATGTAGGTTAATGCATGGGAGAGAATTATTGGACATAGGCAGGCGAGGTGTTCTGAAGTCCATCCTTGTGAATATGAAAATGACAAAAAAGTACAAAAAAGATAATGTAGTTACTTTAAAGGGTAGGAATACACACACACACACACACACACACACACACACACACACACACACACACACACACACACACACACACACACACACACACACACACATTCCCTTCCCTTCCCACACACGCACCTATGCAGACAATGATAGAGAAATGGAGAGTGAAATGGAGGGAGAGAGAGGCAAAGATTGAGCGGAGACTGACAATCGGAGGGTCGGAGTGGAGAAAGAAGGGAAGGGAGCCGTCACACACACTGACAGGAGCGTGTGATTGATGTCGTGGTTGGCGGGGTAAATATTTAAGAGGGGAAACAGAGGCGGGTTTGTGTTGGTGGTGGTGGTGGTCTTTGCCTGGGTGTCTTCATTGTGCCTGCCGAGCCCCCATTTCACCTTATATTGTTACTTTTCCTCTTATTTCATGTGTATGTATGTGTGTGTGTGTGTGTGTGTGTGTGTGTGTGTGTGTGTGTGTGTGTTTTGGTGCATCCTGACCCCTTTTCCATTTACCTATTTTTCTCTAATGTCAAAGTTTTCATCAAGTTCGTACTCGATGTAATTAGTCAGGTCTGTCATTCACACTTTTCCGTCACTTTTATTTCCACACTTTTTTGTCGTTGTTTTTTTCTCCGTTTACTCTTCACGTTCACTCGTACAATTTTCTTCACTCTGATTCCTTATTTTTGTTTTTCACTCGCTCACTACTTTCCACACCCTTCTTCTTCCATCCTTTATCACATATTCACTCTTCTTCATCCGTATTTCATCATAAGTTGTAGTTCTCTTTTCATCCATCCGTTATTAACACATTCATTATTCACCTTCACCTTTTTACCTGCTCATTCACTCCTTTTCTTCACTCCTTTGCACACTTCCACCTTTCCTTTAATCTTCTAATCACACTTTCACACCTACCTGTCTTTCACATATTTATTCCACTTTTTTATACGTTTACTTCTCTTCATCAGCCTTTTCTCTCGTGCTTACTCCAGTCCATCACTTTTCACCCTTTCACTTAATATCCATCTCTTTTTATGCCCTCACCTCTATCAATCACTTTTCACTTTCACACTTTAATTCACGATCTTTATTCATTCACACATGCACTCTTCCCTGTCTCACTCATTCCCCCTCCCCCCTCTCTCTGTCCCCCATT
>NC_137028.1:9537997-9580497 GCF_032717465.1 Coenobita brevimanus | reverse complement strand
CACACACACACACACACACACACACACACACACACACACACACACACACACACACACACACACACACACACACACACACACACACACACACACACACACACACACACACACACACACACACACACACACCTCACAGCTTCACACACACCCTGCTCCTTGGCACACTCAAAACTTTCCACATCTTAGCCACCTTTCTTCATCCTTCTGTCCTGCCACGCCACGCTCATTACCTTGTTCACCTGTCCTGTCTCACCTGGTTAGCTCGTTTTCATTCCAATTAGTCATTTCTTCTTGCGTTTTCTTCTCGCAGCTTCGTAGTGTGTGTGTGTGTGTGTGTGTGTGTGTGTGTGTGTGTGTGTGTGTGTGTGTGTGTGTTGTACCTTGTCCCTTGTGTCTTCGTGTCTGCATTCTGTCTCTCTCTCTCTCTCTCTCTCTCTCTCTCTCCCTCCAGACCCTCTTCCTTCTCACACCCCTTTACCTTGTACCCTGTCCCCTCTCACACACACTCAGTCCCCACGCGTACACACTCCCCACTCTCTCCTCATTACTCCATTTACTTCATTACATTCTATCCCTCTTTACACCCTGGCACCTTACACCCTCTCTCTCCTTCTCTTGGGCCAGTAGACCTGCTTATCTGTGCATCCTGTGTAATTCTGTGTACTTCTTCCTGTCATCCTCCCATCGTACAGCTTCTTCCTCCTGACACGCTGCAGCTTACATCCTCACCCTCCTTATACGCTTCTCACTTCATACCCTCCTGACCCCACACTCTCCTTAGCCCACACCCTCTCCGACCTGACACCCTCTCATCGCACACCGTCACATCACACCTTCACGTCACACCCTTTCCGTACATCCTTCTCACTCCTAACCCTCTCCTCACTTTTTGCATTGTTGTTGTTTCAGTGCCACACACCAATTTGTGTTATTTTAAAGACAGCATTTTTTCTCATGTTTTCAATAGTGACTCCACTATTTTTGGCGTATCTGATGTAAGACAAAGTTTGTCTCTTCTTGTTCAAAAAGTTTTTTACTTCACAATGCAGTGCCCCCCCCCCTCCTCAGGGCAGGGGAAACCCCCCACCTCCCACCCAGCCCATGTATAGCGTGGAAAGCCGGAAAAGAAGATATTGTTGTAATTTTTGCTGATAATGATGATGATGACTGGTGTGATACTAACCTGTTAAAAGAAAAAATCTAGATCAGAGTGAGTGGCCAGTACACCTGTTTTCATGGAGTAATGACGCATGAAACCTCGCATTCACCAGCATCTCTGCACCTGGCACATCCTCCTCATCGTCCTCCCCTCTTTTCCCCACTTTTCTCCAGACTTTTCTCCCTCTTTCCCTTTCCCTATTCATAGCCTGTCCCTCCCCAACATTCCTCCCCTCCCACTCACTTGTCGGAACAGACGTGTGAGCCTTTCTGAACCCCTTGATACAATGAGGGTGTAGACCGGGCGCTTTGTAAATATTCATAAATTCTAGCAACACATGGTTCTGACTGGTATTTCATTTCCCGCGTTTCCCCGCCAGGTCAGCATTTCCTTCCCTTTACCTGGTATCTCCTCTCATCTAATTTTCTCATCTGGTTTGCCTTCCTTTCCCCAGATTTCTCTCGCATTTCCTCGCCCTTTTCCAGTTCCCTTCCCCACCATTTCCTTCCTTACCTTCTTTGAACTCTCTGGTAGCTACTGTGATGGTGTAGGGTGGACGAGCTTCATATCTTTCCCCCACAATTTTCCCATCTGACTTTCCCCACCTTTCCCCAACATATCCATCTTTATCACTTCCCTACTTTCCCTGGCAGTAGGCTACTTTCTTGTTGCCCCATCCGGTCATCAGCATTTACCTCTACATCATACCTCCGACTGGCATTTCTCTTCCCATTCCTTACATTTCCAATCCCATTTCTCCTACCCCAGCATTCCCCCCTCATCATTTTTACCTGCGGCGACAGCCAGAAGGTCAGTGAGTGGCCAGCGTTCTTCCTCTTCTTCTTCTTCTTCTGGCGGATTTGTTAAAAGGAGGCCTTTGGAGACATGAAAGTGGTACCATATAAGGTAGTTTGACATGAAAAATCCAAGTCCGCCATCATCTGACATTTGTGGTGATGTCATCTAGCGACAGCTTTAGTAAAAGTGGTTAATTTAAGCCAATTGAGACATAAAAGTGGTGCCTCATATGGTTATTTGACATGGAGAATCCAAATTTGCTGTCAGCTGACACCTGTGGTGGCGCCATCTAGCAACAGCTTTACCAAAAATTCTTCATTTAAGCCCATTGAGACATTAAAGTGGTCCCATATAAGGTTATTTGACATTGCTAGTTACTTTGTACAGCAGACTGAAACAAGAGCCTCGCCGCAGGTCCCAGGACAGTTTTACTCTTGTTCCATTTGGTCTTCCTTTTCATCCCCAGGTATCACCCTCATTTCCTTCCACATCCTCCCTCTAACTGGTCAACATTTCCATCCACATCCTCCCTCTAACTGGTCAACATTTCCATCCACATCCTCTCTCCACATGGTCAGCATTTCCTCCCAATCATTCCCCGCCCACCCTTTCCACCTCTGACATGCGAGCCTCTTTGAACTCTGATATTGTGAGGGTGTAAGTCAGCGCACAGTCCTTTCGCCTCGGGGTTCGTTTTCAGTGCCCCCTCCTCTTTCTGATCATCTATCCTTGTCTTATCCTATTAGTTGGGGTCGGGATTCAGAAATAAACTTACTAGTTCTTTGTCGTAATTGTTTTCGTAAGAAGAACAAGGAGAGTGCAGAATCATTCCATGTCATTTGTTCGTGCAGGAAAGGAGTAATAGTAGTAGTAGTAGTAGTAGTAGTAGTAGTAGTCGTAGTAGTAATAGTAGTAGTAGTAGTAGTAGTTGTTGTTGTTGTTGTTGTTGAGTAGTTATTGTTATTGTTGTAGAGTAGTAGTGTTGTATAGTAATAGTAGTAGTAGTAATTCTTTGTTACGAAAAGAAAGTTGTAATGACACTTTTTTCGGGAAGGACAGGGAAGAGAATACTGTAGTATCAACCTTCATCTCTTATTGTTCCGGTAAAAAAACACGACTTAGTTACGACAAGGAACTAGTGTTAAATCTGCTTGTGTGTCCCGCCCTAGGAAGGAACACTGGGACTCTTTATTGCTCCGCCTAAGGACTGATTCTGGACCCATACTCTCTTTCCCGTCATTTATCCTTGTTATGCTGTGGCTAAGGATGACAGGTATAGTTTATCATGTGCGTTGGGATGACGTGATAAGTGGGATTTATGGATGGTATTATCTGACAAAGTAAGTGCCTTTCTTGAACTTCATCTCTTCGTCTCAGGGCTGGTTCTGGCTGTCCCCGTCCATTTCTTTAGCTATCCTTATCCTGTCCTGCTGTAGCTGAGGGAGGGGGATAAAATGCTTCATTCCTACGTTCCTCTGTTCATCTGTCCTCGTTTTATACTGTTGCGGGTGAAGATGACAAGTAGAATTCATAATCCACGTTCCCATATTTAGAAAGGGAATTTGTTGATGCTGATGTCGAATACAGTAATTGACTTTCATGAGTTTCATTTAGTACACCAAAGAACATGTTTTAGCTCCGGAGGTTAATAGAGTTGGCTGAATTTTGTAGAGCCATCATTTCATACAGTACCCCAAATTCTGGAATTCCATTGAACTCGTGGTCGCCATTACGTAGGTAGTATAGACAAGAGAAATTGATTGGTAGTAAAACAGGCATATTGAAAGCTGAAGAGGCGATTTTAAAAACATACTCTCCAATATTTAGCCACGATTATCTAGATGTGATTTCAGAACTCACGTCACCCGTATTCCGCGTACCACCTATGTGTAAGCTAGAGTCGTGACAGTGGAATTTAAATAACGAGAAACTTGCTCCACCTATATGCAGAAACTCTCGTAATATCCTCCAAAGTCCCACAGTACAAATCTCTGGCGGGAAGAAAATGAAAGAACTATGCACATTACTGGAGACACGAGGACGTATATATATTTTTTTACCCTTCCTACTCTGCCTTGGAAGACGCGTTTTATGTATGCAAAATTCCCGCAGAAGACTTGCCTAAATTTGTTGGCTCAGGGGAAGAGGTTTAGTTTGCCTTCAGCGCCAAGAACGTTTTTGAATTATTTTAGACTTTTTCGGACGCAGTGTAAGTCACTGTTTTGTTGGTTTAGTACATTTTTATTTTTGTGAAGTTTGCTGAGAGTTACATTAGTTACTGAATATTGTGACGCTGTACAACTTTCACTGACTTTTCTTAATTACTTTGTACTTTTCAATCATAAAATGAGTCACTGCTTCACCGGATCATAAAGCCATCAATATCTTTTTTTTTTTTATGTGGATTTCTTACTGTATATTGGTTATTGAACAGCAACCGGGTGTAATTTCCCTGGACGTTTCTGAAATACCTTACTAATCTGGTCATAAAAGAGTCAGTGTTTTACCAATTGCTTGCATCTTATTTCGTAATAAGGACTGCAGTGTTGCATTAACTGTTGAGTATTGTAACGGTATTATTTTTACGGACGTTTCTGAGTTACCATATACTCCTTCAGTCACAGATGAAGCCACTTGTTTCCTCATGCTTCGGCAACTTTGATTTGACAGAAATTTGCGTCCTTTTGAAGCCTATTTCTCGGAGCTCAGTGGCAGAATAAGACGGTGCATTACATTTTTCTTTTCTTGCTCATTTCCATATATTTGTGTGTCTGTGTTTCTCCTCCAGTTTGTTTTCTCTTTCTTCTTTACAGAGCGTGTATTGCTTTCACTTTCTTATGTTGATGTTTCTGTTATATATCTTTTCTTTTTATTATTGTTTATTGTTCCGTTTTTCCCTTTTCATTTGTTTGGCATATTTCTTTACCACTTTCTTCCTCTATGTTTGTGTGTATTGTTCCTTTATTTTTTCTACTTTTCTCCAGTATAACCATGTTTTGTACCTAAGTTTTCCTTTGTGTGTGTGTGTGTGTGTGTGTGTGTGTGTGTGTGTGTGTGTGTGTGATCACTTACTTTTCTCTTTCTTTTCGTCCTTTTCATGTTTGTGTATCTGTTAATTCCATGATGTGTCTTTTTTTACCCTTCTTGTTTTTCATTACCAAATTTTCATGTTTCCTTTTTCCCAGCTTTCTTTTACTTTCTTCTCCTTCCCAGGTTTATTTGCTCATTCCAATGTTTGTCTGTCTTCCTTTTTTTTTCATTTCTAGTTTATTGTTTAGCACTCTTCCTTTTCTTTTTGTTATTGTTATTATTACCAGTAAAGTGCTCTTTGTGAGCGCGTGACGAGCGGGCGAGCGTTTGTACATAAGCCTATCATCGTAATTTCATCTTGGTGTTAACTTTCAACATTTATTTTGAGGTAGTTGAACAATAACAGAAGAATAATTGAACTGAAATATTTACTTTCTCACGTTTTTTCTCTCACGTTTTCTCTCTGGATGTGCATATAGCGAGGCCCCGTAGCATTTATCACACGCGCAATGTTCAGATTCTTTGCTCCCGACTTGCCATGTCAACGAACTGCGTCGGTAAACGCTTGGCTATTAATCGAATCATAAAACTCAGAAATGGAGCGATTACCCTTGTTGATTTTATCCCCTAAACAGAGAAAAAACGTTCATGTAAAATTTTGAGCGTAATATCCAATACTTAATTGTTACAGTTCATGCAAGAAAACGTAGTGTTACAACAGGAAATCTTTTTAAATCCAATTTCATTGTGGAGCGTGTCAATTTAGGCCCTCGGTACATTTCCTTGGATAGCTGGGTTCTAAAGGGTTTCTTCGGTCTCCTGAGTATATACATTGCCAAAAACTAAATTTATTGAATGTATCTACTACCTGCTGAAAGAATCTCTTCTCTATCTTACATAGTAGCAAAATTATTATCCGCTGAAAACCATAGTGTTCGGGCCATGTAGTGTAGGGCCGGGCCGAGTTGTGTCGGGGCATTCATTTCTCATTGAACGTAGAGCAAACATCGCTTCACTAGGCTTGCGCGTTTCTATAGCTGCGCTCGCTCGCTCGTAATTTTTATTTTTATAATAATAATAATAATGATAATAATAAATAATAATAATAATAATAATAATAATTATTATTATTATTATTATTATTATTATCTTTATTATTGTTGTTTTGGAACGTGAGGTCGTTCCTGAGTCTGTTTTTGATGAAGTTTTGATGAACTTCTGCATCCCTGGTCGTTGTTTATGCTCCGGGGCAGCTTCAATAGCTGTGTGTGTGTGTGTGTGTGTGTGTGTGTGTGTGTGTGTGTACCAGAACACGAAGAAAAAATATCAACTAACCAGCAAGTGGCAGATATTTATGGAGAAAAAGAGGGTATGCACGATTAGAAACATATGATGTATTTCTTTCCATTTGTAAATTAGTGACAGACGGAATTTCTCTGTCCTCCTGGTAAGACAAAAAGAAGAAGAAGAAGATGATGATGATGATGATGAAGAAGAAGAAGTAGAGGAGGAAGACGAAGATGAAGACGATGAAGAGGACGTATTTCTATGACCTAAAATACTATGAAAACGTATCAGTACCAGCATAAGCAGACTAAGGCATTTTGTTTTGCTCTTTTTATTTCCACCCCAAGATCACGCCTTCAACTTGAGAACATTATATATAGTGTTTGTAATGACACTATTTGAAACAGAGTAAAGATATCAACAAACTAACGCTTAAAAATTTCCTTCTAGATTCGAGATAGAATATTATCCACCTAAGGACGTTTTTTTGCTATATTCTTTGTAATTATATAGTTTTAAAGACATAGGAAAGATATCAACAAACTTACACATATATTTTTCCTTCCACATTCGGGATTAATTAATGTCAACGTGAGGAGATTTTTTTGTTATATATTCTTTGAAATTAACACAGAGGAAAATTATTAACAAAACACATTTAATTTTCCTTTCAGATTTGGGATAAATAATAAGAGCTGGTCCCTCCATCGCCCGCCAACCAGATATCAGAAAGGTAAATACATTGTGTGACCCTTTATCCAGTTACTTGGGTATGAGTGAACGGAAGCATTTGGGATTTACGGTATGCTTTCCACATCGCGATTAGCCCTTCAGCCCGAGGACGTGTTTAATGTATTTATTTATTTACTTATTCTTTCCCTCTCCAGAAGATATTATTTAACTTGGGAGAGGCGTTCCGAGCTGTGTCATTTATATATCTTTTTCACCAACTTTTTTTTTTTTTTTTTAAATACAAGACGTCTCCGTTAATTTGAAAAAAAACGATAACCATCTCTAGGTAGAAAACAGACTAAAAATGACGCCCTTGTGCTGGAGAGATTAATGACAGCCAGCCTCTCAGTCTCCACTCTATCAGACAGCAAAAAGGGAAATAGGCAATCCTGTTTTAGAAACTTGGGAAAGCTGTCAACACACTGAAGCATTCGGTACGTTATTTCCCTCTCATGATTAACAACAGCCGTCCTCTCGAAATCCACACAGAAATACAGTAAATACGGAATTGTGTAACCTATATTCTCCACTCAGTCAGTCGGCAAATACGAGTGATATAAACAACGAAGAAGTATCGATATGAGGAAGAGAGAGAGAGAGAGAGCGAACTAGGAACTAAGACAACTGGTATCCTTATTGCACCTCGGCAGGGAAGACAGCTAACATCTCTATTTTTTCTGTTAGTCAAAAGATTATTACCGCTATGTCATCCTTAGTAACGTAGGTAAAAGTATAGATTTCAGAAAACTAGATCTAAGACAGTTGAGGTTATTTTATTCCAAGATCAAGAAACAGCCAGAACACTCCCAAGAGAGAGAGAGAGAGAGAGAGAGAGAGAGAGAGAGAGAGAGAGTGTTAGGAAGTAGGAACGAATTATCGCGTTTGATATTTTTTTCTCACCTGAAGATTAACGACACCCAGGGTCTCCATCTGCACCCGAGAATTGAATAAAAAGACGATTCTATGATCCAGAACAGGGTGGAGATTAAGTACGTGAGGAAGAGGAAGGTACTAAGAGGAAAGGTAAATGTGTCGGGAAGAGGAAAGTACGCGGAGGAAAGTAAATACCTGTATGTGAGGGAGAGCAAGACAACAAGAGGAATGATAGATGTGTGAGGAAGAGGAAAAGCCAGAGGAAAGGTAGACATGTGAGGAAGAGGAAAATACACAGAGGAAAGGAATGTACGTATGGGAAAGAGGAAAGTACTAGGAGGAAAGGCAGATATGTGTAAGGAAGAGGAAAATACCAAGAGGAAAGGTAAACATGAAAGAGGAAAGTGATGAAAACTAAGAACTAAGGCAGGTTATTTTCTTGTTTTTCTTTCTAACCCTAAGATTAATGACAGTCAGCCTCTCCATCTCCACCCGAGCAGGTAACAGCGAGGCGATTATCTGATCCTAAAAGCGAGATGAAGACGTGTGTGTGTGTGTGTGTGTGTGTGTGTGTGTGTGTGTGTGTGTGTGTGTGTGTGTGTGTGTGTGTGAGAGAGAGAGAGAGAGAGAGAGAGAGAGATGTGGAGGAGGATAAAAGCATTTCTTCCTTTCATTCCGTCTTAAGATGAATAACATCCCTAACTCACTTCCTTACGATCAGTCATCAAAGAAGTTATTACGTCATCCTGAAGACAGAGGAAAAAGTGAATATATGTGAGAAAAAAGAACGGAGTCAAGAAGCTAAGGTAACCTAGTAAATTTCCACCTAAAGATGAACGACAGGTATCCACACGATCAATCAACAAAGACTATGACGTGACCCTGAACAGAGAAAAAGTTATATGTAAGGGAGGGGTAAGAAGAATAAGGAAAGCGATATTTTCTTTTTCTGTAGATCATTTATAGCTAACTACTTCCTTTCCACCAGTTCCAACGGCAAAGAGATGATTATGTGACTTTTAACGTGGAGATATAGAGAGGATCAGGGAGAGAGAGGAGTGGAGTAGAGGAGAGAGAGGAGTGGAGTGGAGTGGAAAGGAGAGGAGAGGAGAAAAGATGTCTGGGAAGGAGAAATGAGTTGACGAAGTGCCATCCTCTTACCTTGCCACCCCTGAAGACAAAACAGTTTACTTTGACCACAATATCATTACCTATGACGACTCTATTTCCTTCTTAACCTGAGGCGTAATGACAACCTGCCCTCCCATTTCCGCGACATCGAAAGAGAAAGACGCAATTATGTGATGCAGAAAACAGAGGAAACTTAGAAACAGACGTAGAGAACAGCTGATATTTCCTTTCCATCTCAGAATTAACGACAGCCAACTATTTCCCTTTGTTCAGGCAGCACAGAGGCAGTTATGTGATTCTGGGAACGAATGAAAGGAATAAATGAAAGAGAGAAAGGGAAAAGGTGTGGGAATTAAAAAGTGTGCCTTCCTCTTCCCTTGGCTTACTCAGAAATAAATCAACTCAGTATGACTATAGTTGGTTTATTTTCTTATGACAAAGAAACGTACTGCCTCTCAGCTCATTTGATGGCCAACTGTAGTCAGTTTGGAGGGTCAGTTGATGGCCAAGTGTAGTCAGATTGGAGGGTCAGTTGATGGCCAAGTGTAGTCAGATTGGAGGGTCAGTTGATGGCCAAGTGTAGTCAGATTGGAGGGTTAGTTGATGGCCAAGTGTAATCAGATTTGAGGGTCAGTTGATGATCAAGTGTAGTCGGACTGGAGAATTAATTTGACTAGTGTCCAAGGAGACCCATTTTCACATTATAACTAAGGCTCACCGAATTTCAGGCCACCAGTATTTAATAATTAGGTTGTAGAAACGGCCCATTTCTCTCAGATGAAAATAAATTGGGCTATACCATATCAAGGAACTAAGACACCTGATAATTTTCCCCAAGGTTAATGTCAGTCCGTCTTGCTTCTCTCTGTCCACGCGATCAAACAGCAAAGAGATAATTAGATGACCCGGAAACGTATAAATTAGAGGGAGAGGGACGGGACCTTTGAACTAAGGCATGGGACATTTTCTTTACCAGCCTGTAGATTAATGATATCCAGCTTCTCCATTTCCACCCGATCACACATTAAAGAGATGATTACGTGACCCAGGACGTGGAGGGAAGGGAGAGGGGTGATGGAGGGAGTAGGTAAAGAGGTGGGGAGCGAGTGAGCAGTGGAGAGAGTAAGTGAAGAGGTGGAGGAGAGAGTGAGAGGTGGAGGAGGGAGTGAGAGGTGTAGAGAGTAGATGAATAGATGGAGGAGAGTGAGGGGTGAAGGAAAGAGTAAGTGAAGAGGAGGAGGAAGAAGCAGGTATCAGAGAAGGAATAAGCATCTAATATTTTTTCCCCGCCTCAAAATTAATGACAGCCAGCCTTTCCATCTCCACCTCATATAACCCGAGAGAGAGAATTTTATGGCCTGAAAAATGGAGGGAAAAGTAGACACCGACATTGAAATCAGTTAATATTTCTTTTTCTGACGCCAGGTAAATGACGATCAATTTTTCCACCTGATCAAGCAACAAAGAGATAATTCTGTGACCAAGAATGCAGAGAAGGGAAGAGAGAGAGAGAGAGAGAGAGAGAGAACTGGGAGGCATCAGCAAACTAAGGCAACCGAGGCAACTGGCATTTTCTTTTGAGCATTACCATTTTATCCATCTACCCCAACCAGACATTAAGGAGGTAATATTGTCACACAGGAAATTTATATACACGAACCAGAAAACAGCTCATTTATTCTTCCTAACCTGAGAATTTTAACGATAGCTGTTGTAATCTCTCTAACTTGAGTATTAACGAAAGCAGTGACATTCTTCCAGACCCCAAAATTAACAACAGCCAATCTTTCCACGTGATCAGACAGCAAAGAGGTGATTTTGTTACCCTGAGCATGGAGGGAAGGGAGAAAAATAAGGGATGAACGTGGAGGAAAGGGAGAGAAGTAAGGGATGAACATGGAAGAAAAGGAGAGAGATAAGAGATGAGCATGGAGGAAAGGGAGAGAAAAGGTATCGGTAGACGTAAGTGTGGTATCTCTTATCTTTTGAACGTCAGGATTAACAGCAGCCAACCACTTTCTTTTAACTCACCCAAACAACGTAGAAATAACAATGTGCTCCTGAACACGAAGGAGTATATCAGTGAACGCAAAACAGATGGCATAATTGTTCTCTCTGACCTCAGTATTAACGACAGCTAACTTTTCCACCCAGTCGTACATTAAGGAAACAATATTATGATTCTGTTAGAGATTTCAGAGAGAAGAGAAGTGAAAAGAAGAGAAGAAAGGCGAGGAGAGGAAAGGATGGGAGAAGGGAGAAGAGAAGAGAAGAAAGGAGAGGAGAGGATAGAAGAGAAGAGAAGAGAAGAAATGAAAGGAGAAGAGAGGAGAGGAGAGAGAAGAGGTTTAAAAAATATTCCCCACGCCCCTAGTCATACAAGAAAACAAGGCAACATGACTAGAGTATCGACCCAGCAAGACTGCCAATATTTTCCTTCCAGACTCCAGATAAATGACAGCCAACCTCACCATGTCAACCCGACCAAACGGACGTGATCCACAACACGGGCAAAAGTATAAAAGTCAGTGTGAGAAAGAAGAAAGTGAGGGAGAAGAAGAAAGATATGAGGGATCTTAGACAGCTGACGTTTGTTCTTTGCCCCTGAAGATTAATAGCATTGTGCCTCTCCATTTCCACCTGATCGGATGTTAATGAAGCGCTATATATGCCAGCCAAAACACGGAGAAAAGGTGGCGTTATGAGGCAGAGAAATTGGACGGAACCAAAGCAGGATATTTTCTTCCAGTATAAGGGTTGTTAATTGCCGGGCTTTTTTCTGTCTCATCCGAACAAACAGTAAAGAAATAATACTTTGATCTAGATCTTAAACACACACACACACACACACACACACACACACACACACACACACACACACACACACACACACACATACACACACACACACACTAGATGATGGCTTCTTTCCACCTCAAATTCACAAACAAAAAATGATCACAAAACACGCAGGAAAGGCTGAACGGTGAGGGAGAAGAGAGTTTTGAAGGAACTAAGGCAGCGGAAGTATCTCAAGGAACGGCCCAGTCAGTCAGTTACTTCCTAAGGATTTTCACAAGGAAGGTACATCACTTTACGTAAGTCCCATACGGCCCTGCATCTACTTAATACATCTCTACTTGTCTTATATGCTTCTGAATATTTTTGACACCCAGTTTTTCTTCTCCGCCTGATGAAGCATTAAAGAGGAAGTACTACGAGGTACAACACGGAAAATGTAAAAACGAAAAACAGAATCCTTCCCTTCCTTCCACCACAAGGAAACAATATCCCACTTTTCCACCCGACCAGACACCAAAGAGATGCATGTCAGTGGGAAGTGAGGTGTTAGCGAACTAAGGCAACTTTTCTTTCCAGCACAGTATTAATCCTTTCGATACGAGAGACCATTCCTGTGGTGAAGATAATTGAAAGTACAACGATAAACAAAAAAAAAAAGTATATTGAAAAGTTTAATTACAGCCTGCTTCTGGAAGGTACTTGTATTTATGAAAATGGAGAAGAGAAAAATTGACAGAGATTTTATATACCTTACCTTAAACACGAAGGAAAAAATGTGGTTATGAAGGAAAAGATATTAGTAACGAAAGGAATTATTTGGATGTCTCTCTCCCACCTCCCAATTAATATCAGCCAGCCTCTCGATCTACACCCCACCAGACCCCAAAGAGGTTATTATGTAACCCTGATACACGGAGGAAAGATACAGACGGCAGAGAGGGGAGGAGAGGAGGGGAAGGGAAAGGTAGGGGTGAATAGAGGGGAGAGGGCAAGAGAAAGGATAGGACTGGAGAAGAGGAGAGAGGAAGGGAGAAGGGAGAGAGAATGACCGATGGAGAGGAGAGCGTAGGAGAGAAGAGACGGTGAAGGGAGTGAGAGCAGAAATGGAAGGGCGAGAAGAGGAGAGAGAGAGGGGAGATGAAGAAGAGAAGGAAAGTAAGAGGAGGAGAAAGGAGGGGAGGGAGAGGAAAGGAGGAGGGGAGGGAAAGTTGGAAGGGAGAGGAAGAGGGAAGTTAGGGAGAGGAAAGGACTGGAGGGAGGAGGAGGAGTGAGGGAGGGAAGTTGGAAAAGTGTCCCGGGAAATGGGAAAAACGTCGACGTGAGAGATTAATGACGAGGCGACACCGTATGGGAAAGTTGAGACCCTCCCCCCTTCACTGTTACTGTTTCACTCCAGCTGCCCACAAGTTAACTCTCTTTACTACCGTGACGTCTTGTTTACTATTACTACTGTGCCGTTTATTTTATTGTTACTACGGTGACGTCAGGTACCTTATTAGTACAGTGACGCCTGGTTTACTATATTCTTGCTTTCACCATATGGGAGAGTTTGAGACCCCCTTTCTTCACCGTTACTACTTCACTACTGATCCCCCAAACTTAACTGCCTTTACGACAGTGACGCCTGGTTAATTACACGCCACCATTTCATTCGATTCAGCGTATATTAATCTTTTCTGCAATGACGCCTAGGTTACTGTTTCACTTCACCCCACCGCAAATTAAACCCACTACGGTGACGACTAGCTACTGCGTCACTCCAGGCGTCAAGAAATGCACTCCATACTATGATGACGTCGCACCACGATGATGTCTTATTTATTTCACTCTTGTTACTTCTTCACTGTAAATGTTTCGCTCCAGGTCTCCATAAATACATTTTCTTAAAACTCGGTGCTGTCTAGTACATTATGTTCTAGCTACACCGTATGGGAGACGGAACCCCCTCGTTTTACAACTCCTGTTTCAATCACAGTCGCCGTGAATGACCTTTTTCACGACGATGACGAGTACGGTGTTCTTGCCACCATCGTGAAAGTCTAGACCTTTGGCGTCATTACTGTACTTTCCACCTTTCACCATTTTGGGTCTTCTGCAGCCAACCATCCTCCTTTCAGGGGGTAGGGAAGATGAGGGTCGCCACATAGACACCTACCGTATTGTATTGTTTTATTATGGTTGGAGGATTCACTGCTTCTCCTTCTGTCTGCTTCACCGTAAATTAACCCTTCCCCTGTGATGCCCTCTTGATTTTTCCCTTTGCAAGACTTTTGGCTTCACTGTCACTACTTTGCTCCCCATCACGGTTAGTAAAACCTGTTATTACGGTGATGCGTATTTTCTTTCTGTCGCAGTGTGACTACTACTAATACTACTACTACTGCCACTACTGCTACTGCTCTTTTGCCAGTGCTTTCTCCTCCCCCCCCCCTTATACTACTACAGTATGACACTAAAATTTTGCTACTAAAGCTAAGACCCTCGTTTTCACTGCCACTGCTTTGCTGTCCACCACAAATTAACCCTTTGACTAGATAACACTTAATATATTATTCCGAGCGAGCGAGCGCAGCGAGTGAAGCGATCAAGCATAGCGAAGTGATGTTCACGCGCAACTGAGAAATGAGCGGCCCGCCACGACCTGGCCCGGCCCGATACGACACGACACGACCCGGTCCGGCCCGACGGCGATGATTTTCAGAGGCTAATAACCGTTTTACTATGTGAGATAGAGAAGAGATTCTTTCAGCAGGTAGTAGATACATTCAATGAATTTTGTTATTAGCTATATAGTTACTCATGAGACCAAAGACACTCCTCAGAGTCCCAGCTTTCCAAGGGAATGTACCGAGGGCTTTAATTAACGTGCTCCACTATGAAATCGGTTTAAAAAAGATTTCCTGTTGTAACACTGTGTTTTCGTACATGAACTGTAACAGTTAAATAACGGATTTTACGCTCATAATTTTACATGACCATTTTTTTCTATGTTTAGGGAGTTAAATCATCAAGGGTAATCTCCCCATTTCTGAGTTTTATCATTCGATCAGTAACCAAGCGTTTACCGACACAGTCCGTTGACACGGCAAGTAGGGGCAGTGAACTGAACATTGTGCGTGTGATAAATGGTATGGCGCCCTGCTATATGCACATCCAGAGAGCAAACGTGAGAAAGTAAATATTTTAGCTCAATTCTCCCGTTTTTGTTCAAGTACCTCACCAGAAATGTTGAAAGTTTACACCAATATGAAACTGTTATGATAGGCATATGTACAAACGCTCGGTCGCTCGTCACGCGCTCACAAATTGCACTTTACTTGTATTCCACCTTCAAATGGGAAAGGTCAGAATTATCACTGCTTTCCTCCCCGTCACCAGATTTAAAAACAATCGCTGTTAAATTATCATGTTGTGGATATAGAGGTGATGCAACAGATTCTGCCCGACTTAACTCTCTTCAGGTCTACTCAGGGATTGATCACTTTCCTTAAATATCCAGACTGTACTACCTTGAACCGGACTCTCACGATTCTCATAGGGCAATAAAGCGTTAGATTGATGGATGGATGAGTGGATAAATGGATGGATGGATGGATGAATGAATGGATAAATAGGTGGATGTGTTGATGAATTGATGGATGGATAAGACAATGGATGGATGGATGGATAAAATAGATGCATAGAGTGATGGATGGATGGATGGATGAATGGATAGATGGATGAATGGATGGACAGATGGATGGAACTACGCGGCCCAGTGAATGAAAGCACAATCTCCACTAACCCATTCAGGACGATGACGCCAATTCACGTTTATTCATACTGTCACCTGACGATTTTTTTTTTCACTTTGGAAAGGACCTCGTAGTGAATGGGTCAGAAACAGAGTCCAGTGTGGTGTGGTGTGGTGTGGTGTGGTGTGGGGGAAGTGTGGTGTGATGTGGGAGGGTGCTGTGGTGTGGGGGCAGTGTGGTGTGATGTGGTATTGGGGAGTGTGGTGTGGTTTACTGTGGGAGGGTGAAGGTGGTGTGGTAGTGAATTGTGTGTAATGTGGTGTGGTATAAGGGAGTGTGTAGTATGGTGTGGTATGTGAGGGTGAGTGCGGTTTGATATGGGAGTAGTGTCGTGTCATGTGGTATGAGAAGTGTGTGTAGTGGGGTGTGATGCGGGGGGGAGTGTGTTGTGGTGTGATATGGTGGGGAAGGGGGTGGAGTGTAGCATGATGTGGTATTAAAAGTAGTATGATGTGGCGTAAAGAGAGGAATGTGATGTATGGAATGGTGTGTGGTGTGGTGTGGTATGAGGGACAGTGTGGGGTGGGGCAGAACTTATTCCCTGGACGCTTTCTTAATGCATCCTTTCACCAAACAGTTTTGCATATCTTAGTTACCCTCTTATGGTTACCCTAAATAAAACAATCCCCATTAATTTATACATTTCGATTCCGCCTGCTTTCGTATAGTCATGTTACCACCAGACGAATTTACTTATTTTTCTGTTTTTCCTTCTTTTATTCGTCCTCTGCAAAAGTAATAATAATAATAATAATAGTAAAGTACGACGTGCCATTGGAAGTGGGTTCACAATTTTCTCCATTACTCATTCAGTACGATGATGTCTTATTAAATTCCTGCAACCGCCAAACAGACATCAGGGGAAGGATCTCTCGTTGTGATGGGTCGTGTTTCGTAACACCTCTTCGTTTGTGATTTATCCTGCACAAAACAGCTCAGTACCCTCTTGTATGTTATTGAATTGATATAAACTGTGTCGACGGTAAAACGATATAAATTCCACACAAAACAGCTTTAGGATGAAACAGGCAAAATGAATCGGTTAGTAAGAGGTGGTTACGAAGTCGAGGAAGACAAGGATTAGACGCAAACTGATATCTGGGGGCAGTATAGCCATTGGATTTAGAGCTTTTGGTAACGCATCATCCTCGGTGGTTTATTTTGTCCATCACTCATTCAGTATCATCTCGTGTGTTGCAGAAGCCTTGTCAGTAATAAAGAAATAGGGAAAATGTAGCTACGGTAATAGGAAAGTATAATAAGGAAAATAAGTAAGTTAAGGAAAATGTCAGTCAAGTCTCCCATTCCATAAAAATACTGCTTTAGGGAGTCGTATTCTGAGTGGCTTTGGAGATTTCGTAACACTTCTGCCTTGGCGATTTATTCTGCATATTGCACCTGGTTATCCATTTGTGTTATTGATTCATCCTGAGTCCTATGCTTCACGTGTCTCCCTTAAAATGAATGACATAATCTTGAGATGGATGCGAAATTAACACACAATATAACTATGATGATGCAGAAGTTTATATATTTATTAATTTCTTTATTATATTGGTAGCAGCAATATTAAAAGTTAAGATGACATGACACTGAAGGGGTTAATAGGTCGTTACATTTACCCCAGACCTTCGCTAAACTGACTAAATTGTTCTTTGATAGTATTATTACAGTAAAATAAAGACGCCGTGGTACTGAAGGAGTGGCTGGCATATTTAGTCTACCTGTCGACAAATCCTTTCTTAAGCTGGATAAAAGTGTATGACTGAAAAAAAAAAAAAAAGATGAAAGTAAAAAAAAGTGGTCATGAATATAACTCGCGAACCATCCTGCATTAAAATGATGAAAAATAAAAAATCTAATGTAGTTGAGAAAATCGTCTGGCGGAAAACGTTATAGCAGTGGACATTACCCTAAATAATCCCATCATCCTCAAGCTAAATAAAATCGTCTGGTAGCAGTGAGAAAAAAATCGCATCATGATTGAGAAGCTAACACCCTCGCCCCTCTTGCCGTCGTCTAAACCGCCCCCCTCCCACCCAGACTTCCTTCATCCATCATTCTCAGGCTAAATAGAATCATCTGGAGATACTGACCAAAAAAAGAAAAAAAGAAAAGAAAAAGAAAATCGGAGCATGGTTGTGAAGTTAACATCCCCGCCCCTCTTCCCATCGTCTAAACCGTCCCCCTCCCCCCCAGGTCTTCCTCTCTTCGCGCATCTTCCTCAGGCTAAATAAAATCGTCTGGAGATAGTGACAAAAAAAATCGCAGCATGGCTATGAAGTTTACACCTCCCCACTCCTCCTTCCATCGTCTAAACCGCTCCCAAGACCTCCATCCTACATGTAGCTTCCTCAAACGGAGACAACCCTTTCAAGACACACGACGTACAGGACACAGAACACTTTCAAGACACACGGCCCTGCTATTGCTTAGAGCGCACACACACAGCCGAACTTCCGTCATTAAGTTCCCAGTTTTACCGCGCCACGACTTGAAATACCCCTCCCCACTCTCTCCTCTCCTTCCCTCTCTAAGTTGTACAGTGCATGAGCAGGGTAATGAACACACAGAGCCACTTACCAGACGCACTGCCAATGAATCCACACACCGGTAATTGCCTTGTACACATAACTCCCACCGACGCTTGATTGGGTAGGGAATATTTAACGCGGCCGAGAGGGAGAGGGAGTTTAGAGCCGACCAAACTTACCTCGTGAAATCTTGCGTCTTGTTGTGAGAGTTGTTGTTGTTGACGTTCTGGTGCTTCACTCGGAATCTCCCAGTCACTCGCACGTCTTACTTTTTACCTCTTACTTTTCTCTTTAACAAGTGTGTAAGAATAAGTGGAGTTTGTTTCTGTATCTATAATCGGTAAGCTCCTTTTGAAATCATTTAATACTTATATAGGTTTTCTACATACACTTGCACTATTTTTTCTTTTTCAAGTTAGAACGCCCCAGTATGAGTGACAGGCTTCCTTAGGGTCAATCCCCAAGAGGCGACTGAAGGCTTTTCTGTCAAATAATGTCACTATGGGAAGTAGCCGGTCATCTACCCTCAAAATGTACCAGACAACCTTAGCCTAACCTCGGACCCCTACGAATCGAAGGGGTAAAATGTGAATAGTAGTTACCATTGGCCAGTACACAAATTATCCGAGGTGGTGATAGGAACGAGGAGCGGTGTTGGCAAGTTTGGGTGTTGCACTGGGGGAGGGGGAGAGAGAGTGGCCCGGGTTGTCTGGTGCGGCCGCCTATGCTTCCTACGCTGGCTCTCACTCGACTGACGTTCCTCTCAGCGGCGCAGCTCCTCTCTCACCCCCACACCCCCACTCTACACTACTCCATGCTACCCCTGCTCTCCCCACTCTGCTATACTCATTCTCCCCCACACAATACTATCATTCATACTATACCACATTACACCTCCATATGACACCATACCACACTATTTAATAACCACATCACGCCACACACACACACCCTCCCAATCCACACTTCACCATACTCCCCCATACCACACCACACCACGCTCCCCCCACACCACACCACATCATATTCTCCCCCCACACCACACCACATCATATTCCCCCATGCTACACCAAACCACACTTCCCAGTACCACCCCACCCCACACCACACAACATACCACGCCACGCCACGCCACACTTCCCCCATGCCACACCACATCACATTCCCCCCATACCCCACCACACTACACCTCCCCATGTCACACCACAACATGGTCCTTTCCCATACCACAACACACCATGCTCCCCCTCCCCATACCACACCGCACCACACTGCCATATAGCACATCACACTACAGTACACTTCTATATCACAGCCTACCACACTTCTCCTGCCACACCATACCATTTTTCTCTTACCACACCTCACCACGCTTCTGCCTTCCTTCCCTTCTTGTTTACCCATCTGTACACATTCCCTTACCTCACCCTGCAACAAATATCCCTCACACTCACCCCTTTTCTCCTCACTCTTCTGCCTTCCACCCCCACACCACACCACACCACGCCACACCACACCACACCACACCACACCACACCACACCACACACATACTCCCCTCATCACATTCCCCGTGCTTCATCTTGTAACATAATTTTTTTCCGTAATACACAACACACTCAAATACCACATCTTCCCCCTTGCCCTTCTGTCGCAAAACCAGCAAGCGCGCGCGCACACACACACACACACACACACACACACACACACACACACACACACACACACACACACACACACACACACACACACACACACACACACACACACACACACACACACACACACACACACACACACACACACACACACACACACACACCATAAATCATCCTTCCACATTACTCTCTCTCCACACCACTATCTTCCTACTTCACCGTGCCCCCCATCACACACACTCTTGTTCCCTTCCCCCCGCACTCTCCCCTCTACCTCACCCCCACACTTTCTTCCTACTCTGCCTTCACACTCTCCCACTCGACTCTTTGACTCTCTCCACCTTACCCGATTCCCTACGCACCCTCTAACTTTCCCCGCCTCAAACCCCCATCCCCCACTTTCCCTGCGACACTCTCTCCCCAGTCCCCCACCCCACCCTGCCAAACTCTTCTCCCCAGTCCCCCACCCCACCCTGCCAAACTCTTCTCCCCACTTCCCTCACCATCCGTGTCACACTCTCGTTCCATTCCTCCCACTTCACCCTGGCAAACTCTAACCCCACACACGCACCCCATCCCACCCTGCCACTCTTTCTCCCCACTCCCGCTATCCCACCCTGCCACACTCTCTCCACTCCGTCTAACCTACTCTGCCACTCACTTTTCCTTTACACTCTTCTCACCTTATCCTGCCTTCTTTTCCCCACCACCACACTCACTCACAATGATGCCCACACACTTCTCAACCTTTGGATTTTAATGACAGGTGTTGGGAACCTTGTCACAATAATCTCTTTTAATTAAGGTCCACCTTGTCCCTTGATCTCGTTTTCTTCGAACTGCTTGTAGGGCTCTGGAGACAGTCATTATCCCACTCACCGATGCTATACTTTCCTTATTGCTGTCTTAGGTAGCGCTAGACGATGCTGTTGAACCTTAGTAAGACCAGTCGTTGTGAAGGATTACGTAGGAGAAAATTATGTGCCAAGTAAAATCATCATCATCATCATCATCATCATCTCCACCACCTTCATCATCATCGCCTTATCCCCGACCTTCCACACCACAACCACCATTACCATTACCTCGCATCATCATCATCATCATCGTCATCGTCATCGTCATTACCGCCTCAACTCCGACCTTTCACACCATCACTTCGCATCATCATCATCATCATCGCAATATCAAACTACCCTTCATTTTCCCCCATTCCTTCCTTTCAAACACACAAAAGGATCACTCAGCCATCCGTCATAATTACCTGGCGAAAACACACACCATCCACTCATCCTCCTTTTTCACCACATTTATCACCACAACCGCTGTCACCACCATCATCACCACTGCCACTTCAATTTACGAGCAGTGGAATCTCTTTATCACCCTTTTTTATTGCCGTTATCCTCCTCACCTCACTCATCCCGGCTACTCCACTGGTCATTCTAGGAGCTGTTTCTCTTTCACTGCTACACTGCTCTTTTTCTTGATCGTCCATTTTCACCGTCTTGCTAACAGAATTGGCTTGATGTTTCCTCGTTGTTCTCTCTCTTTAATCACTGTCATTGTTACCATCCCCTTTGGCACTGTTCCTTTTTCTACCATTTGTTACTGTTCCGCTAATTATAATCACCGTTTTCTCATTCTCTTTTCTTCAATATCACTGTTACCGACATAACTTTTCTCTTTCATTTTTCACTGTTTTAATATATCACTGTATTTTACCGCCTTTCCCTTCTTTCATCATGACTGTCTAATCTGCCAGCTCTCTTCTTTCCTTATTATCTGTCTCATTATAACAACCATACTTCATTGACAGTAACCAAAGCCGTTCTAGTCATTGGTACAGTCTTCTAGTTTACTATGTCGTAGAAACTGAACTGCTGCTTTTAGTAATGGCAGTCTCATTTGCTCATCATCATCTACATGTTTTTGTTTCGATCCCAACAAACCTATTATCACCACCACAACCACCACCTTCATCACCCTACCCACCTCTACCGTCATCACCTGCACCACAACCGCCACCACCACCACACCCACAACATCACCACCACCACCATTCCACCCACACACCACCATCACCACCACCACACCCATTCACTATCCCGACACCCTCACCACCACCACGCCAACACCATCACCACACATACACCATTACCACACCCATACCACCACCACCACCACCACCACCACCACCACCACACTAGTACTCTTACCTTGCCCCCTACAAGCCATTCACCACCACCACCACCACCACCACCTTTGTCTTGGAGGGTATGCAAGGAAGGCGTGTTAATTCCTCTGCCATCACACACACACACACACACACACACACACACACACACACACACACACACACACACACACACACACACACACACACACACACACACACACACACACACACACACACACACACTTCCGTCCCCCTCCACACATACACATTCACTCCCCCCCCCCACGCACACATTCACTTCCCTCCCCCCTACACACCTTCACCATTCCCCATCACCCCCCCACACCAACACCTTTCGTCACCACCACCCCATCCTCACACGGTACGGTATCCTTTCAGTCACCGTGGTTCACCGTTCCGCACCGTCGCCCCTCCACCAATACCGGTTGATGACGAGAATGTTCACCCGGATGGACAGCCTCAATAGCCAATTTCTGGGCCCTAAGTCGTGTTCCTCTTGTGTGTTCATAGGGCGGCACTTATGTCTGGATGTAGGGACCGTAGGCTGCTGTTAGAGGTGTGTTTGTGGGGGGGAAGGGTTGTTTGTGTGTGAGGGAATGTGGGTTGTTTGTGTGTGAGGGAGTGTGGGTTGTTTGTGTGGGGGGTATTAATTTGTGTGTGTGTGTGTGTGATTTCTATGCCTCGGTTTATTTAGTCATCATCATCCCTGACTCTCTCTTATTCCTAATGTATTTGTTTGTATGGCCAGAGGTCTGTCTGGCTGGCGGTAGGTTGTTGTTAGAGGTAGGTAGGTAGGTCAGTCAGTAGGTAGGTAGGCAGGTCAGTCGGTAGGTAGGTAGATGGGCAGGCCGGTAGAGAGGTGCGTGTATATTAGTGGTATGATAGTTTTGTATGTTCCTTTTATTCTCATTTTGCATTCAAGAGTTGGCTGAGGTATATGGCTCTTATAATATCACTCAGGGACAAGCTACTGGTCACGTGCCTCAGATTTATTTGATGATGATGATCTACTCCTAATTTCTTTGATGTTGGTGTAATAAGTCTACGATTTTTGCCACCCAGATTTAAGTAACTCCTATTTTTATCAATGTCTCGTTATTTGGCTACGACGACAGCGATAATGATATTGCACTTACCTTTTTTTTTTCTTTCTTCTTGACGACCATGGCCTATTCTCATAGTCACGCATGTTTGGAAAATAAGTCCACGGAGTTTGCTACCCACATTCCACTTTGTTACCGACGGTGATTTCTCCTTGGAAGCACCAGAACATGAAACGGCACAGATTACTGTCCGCTGCGCTGAATATTCCGTCCTCAGCCATAGAATCTTACTGGTACGCATATGGAATTCCTTCGTTGCCCCAGCCAGGTACCTGCCTGGAGAAAGTCCACCGTTGCATAAGACAAAGTGTGGAATATTGGAGCATTTTATGGTTCAGTGAGTGAGTAGGCGAGTTTTATATACTTTTTAATAACCTCTCTCTCTCTCTCTCTCTCTCTCTCTCTCTCTCTCTCTCTCTCTCTCTCTCTCTCTCTCTCTCTTACTGTATTGCCTCATCACACACTACCACTAACAATCAACCAACTATCACTTCCCATTCTTACCCTGCGCTGAAACGCTCCACATCTCCTCGTCGATACAACCTGAATCATAAATGTGCGAGATATTGGTGATGACAGGGGACAGAGGCGGTGGTCATTCAGCAGGGCCACAGAAGTAAACCAAACACAATATACAGGATGATGGAATAGGTTTGTGAGCAAGCAGTAGTACTCTCTGGATCGTTTGCCTTTAGTCTTCTATGGATCAAACAACACGCTGGATGATGGAAGAGATTTGGTTGGCAAGCGTAAGTACTTTCTAGTTAGTTCACTTTAACACTCAATCTGCTATGACCGAACTAATTATAATAGTCTAGATTTAGCTAGAATAAGATGCTAGATAAAGGATGAGGTTGGTTTGCCGAGAGTAGTATCCTCTGTTTAGTCCATCTTTTTACTCAGGCTCCTATGACTCACTCCTAGGCTTTTGCTAGAAGATGATGCTAGATAGGTACTGGAAGAGATTGGTAAGCAAACAGTAAGGAAAAAATCTAGTGGCATCTGGTGTAGCCCTTTCAGCAGGATGGATTTTTCTCCTTGCTGGCACCACGTGATGTTATTGAAACTCCCGTCAGGCGAGAGGTGGAGGGGGTGTGAATTTGAGGTAGGACAGTCTGATGGCAGAGGACAGGGTGACATGTAGGCGATTCGTTTGTGGCCACCTCTTCCAGGATTAAGGCATCTGACTTTACGTATAGATACAAATAAGATTGATGCGTAGGTAGATAGGTAGACTGATAGATCAATAGATAACAGATAGGTAGGTAGGTAGATCGATAGACAGGCAGATGGATAAGTAGTCGATCCTACTGTTACTACGGTCACTCGATTTTCTTTAGCTTAGGATGGACCCCGTGCATGAATAGATTAGAAAAGGCTTCGATAATAATAAATATAATAGAATTTTCTTTATACCCAGACTATACTTCGTTCAGTTTAACTTGGCAGAGATTCTCGTCCTTTTGCAGCCTGTTTCCCGTAACTCAGTGTCAGATTTAGATAGCTACGGTTCTGCAGTCTTCCCGCAACACTTTTTCGTGACTAGCATCATGGCGGGTTTTGGTGTTTGGCCCGAGTGGTTAATTCCGTCACACACACACACACACACACACACACACACACACACACACACACACACACACACACACACACACACACACACACACACACACACACACACACACACACACACACACACACACACACACACACAAACACACACACACACACACACACACACACACACACACACACACACACACACACACACACACACACACACACACACACACACACACACACACACACACACACACACACACACACACACACACACACACACACACACACACACACACACACACACACACACACACACACACACACACACACACACACACACGGGAAATAGCGAGGGTGAAGCGAGCATGAATAAGATAGTAACAAGGCACTGGTGACCGCCGGGAGTAAGTGCCGCTGTCAAGACCAGTACTGTGCTTTTTTGTCTTTTAATTTATGAGTCCATTTCACCGTAGTAAAGTAGAATGTGTTAGCAGTCAGTTGATATACGGGTACCAAGGAGACACTGCATCTTCCTTGGTTCTTGTTTTAACTACTGTCCGATGATATTGTTTGATTCTTTTTGTCTGCAATCGATTTTATTCCGCATATTAAGGCTTGGAAATTAATAGGTTAAATCCAGTCTTCATTAACCCCATTCGTTGCTCGAGGTTTGATCCTGTGTTGAATAAAATCGTCTGGAGGTAGCAAGGGGAAAGGGGAAATTATGTCACCGGATTGAAGGGGGTTAAAGGGGGTTGAGAAAAAAGAAACTGCTGTCAAAAATCCGAAATAGCGAGGAGAAAGCCGACGTGAATAAAACAATGACAAGGGATCGATGGTCATCCTGAAAAGCTTCCACCGTCAAAGAAAAATAAAAGTACGTGATGTGTGCTTCTGCCATTCTATGTACGATTGAAATTTTAATACGTCAGATGGAGTGCGCTGGCGATCGGTTAATGCATAGGGCAAGCAGCGCACTGTATGAATTCTTCTGTAAGGCCGTAACTCGAGAAGGACTACAAGTACGGTATCCCATTTCCCAAAGTAGCGACCAGGAAATAAACGAGTAAGGAAATGACGGGGAATGGGGGTGTTGGCAGTGTTAAATAAGAACCATCGTCAAGAAAAGTCCTCAAATAGTGAGAAGCGAACCAGCGTGAAAAGAAAAACGAAAGCGAGTGATTAGCAATTGTCTTCGAGAAATTGCCAGCAACAAACACCCAAAACCAAACCATGAGAAAAAAAACAACAACATGAAGATTGAGAACCTACCAAAATCCAATATTCCATCTTAAATACCGAGAAGGAAACGATATAAGAAAATGACAGTAGGCGGGGAACTGTCTTGAGCACCTACCAACCACCCCAAACTAAACGTAAAATAGCAGAGAGGAAGCCGGGATGAATAAGACAGTGGACGAGGTCGGGGGTGGGTGGGGGGATGTCACAACAGGAGCACAGGCAAACCTCACTTGAAGTATATCGGTGTGTGTGTGTGTGTGTGTGTGTGTGTGTGTGTGTGTGTGTGTGTGTGTGTGTGTGTGTGTGTGTGTGTTGTACCATCCGTATTTGTCTTGAACCATCCGCGTGTGTTGTACCTTCCGTATTTCTAATTTACGATTTGTACCAGTCGTATATAGTATTGTTCCACTTGAGTTTACAGTTTACCATCCATGTTTGCCTTGTCTTTCCTCACTTTCCATATTTTTTTTTCCTTTCAGTTTGTACCATAACCTACCCTCGTCTGTCGACATTGCCTCTATTTTTCTTCCTCCTTCTCCTCCTCCTCCTCCGTTTATATTGCACCGTCTCCGTTTACATAGCCTTCATCGACCGCTGTTTGTCTTGTACCTCTCGCCTGTTTGTTTTTCTACCCTACCCCTCCCACCTGTGAACACTGCATCTTCTTGAATTTTGACTCCTCCTCCTCCTCCTCCTCCTCCTCCTTCACTGGATGATGATGATGATGGAGGATTCTTTTGGTGATTTCCCATATTCAGGGTCTGCGCTTCCTATTCCATATTTCCCCCTCTGGTTTTTGCTACAGTTCTTTTCCTGAATTTGTCTTTCCCTGTCGTGTTACCCTTGAAAAATTAAGAACAGATATATAGATGGATTTATTTTTCTCCTTCGACGACTCTGTGTTCATTTTGCAAACATTCATTTTTTGTCTTCTGTCCCGGTGTGCAGTACTTGTCTAGTGTTTGCCTCTCGAAGCATGTCAGTCAAGGAGAAATAACACTGAGGACAATTATGAATGGTATTTCGTTGCTTTCCCCTTGATTTCTTTTGCTCACATCTGGCACTTGTATTTCCCTTTTTTATTCCTTTCTATCTTGTTCTGCAGTGCTCTTCAATTTTTGGCCTTTGCTGTCCTGTTAGTCGAAAGAGAGAGAGAGAGAGAGAGAGGTGGGGGGGAGCAAAAAATGTAGAAGGCATTTTTCTTCCTCTGCCTTCGAAGATTCCCAGTACTGTGGGCCCCTGTCTTGTTTCTGTTACCTCCTGGATCTTTTTACCTTTGCCGTCCTGGTCGTCGAGAGAAAAACGATTGACCCAGAATATTGATTAACCTTTTTCCTTTCCCTTTAACCATTCCCAGATTTTTTTTTATTATGAGCTCTATTTTTTTCTTGAACTATAACGATTCTTTAAAAATTCTTGAGCATGGACTTTTATTTTTCTCTTTACCTACGACAGTTCCCTAAAATTCCTGACCATTATTCTGTTCTTTTTTTTCTTCCTTTACCTCTGACGATTCCCTAAAATTCTAGGCCACTTCAAGTCATTGTAGCCATCTCCCGAACAACTCCAGTTCCAGTTCTCCTTCGCACTTCATCATTTCGCACTCGATCCATACGCATCACTCCACACATACTCCTCAGACACCTCATCTCCAGTACATTCAAACTTTTCCTCTCTGCTACACCCATATTCCATATTTCAGCCCACCTTTCTCCTCTTACCGTTATCAGGACACCACCCGGGTCTGGTTGTGTGTCTTGGTATTTTACTGAAAAAGGCAGTTTAAACAGATTCAGTGTGTGTGTGTGTGTGTGTGTGTGTGTGTGTGTGTGTGTGTGTGTGACCAGAGCAGGGAGAGTCTCAAGGTAGGCTTGAAAATGAATGTGAAGAAGACGAAGAATATGTTTTACCTACACGTTTCTTCCCGTCCAGTGAAAATATGATGTGATGAACTAGAATATGTTGAGGATTACACATACGTAAGGTAGGCAGTTCAGAAAGAGCCTGTCAATGACAGTGAAGTCAAGCGAAGAATAGGAATGAGATGGAGGGCTTTTGGCAAAAACAGTAACTCCATGAAAGATAAGCAATTCAGTTGATTAAAAGGGCTGAAGAATGTGTGATTTGATTGAATGATTACATAATGGAGAATGACTATAGCTGTGTTGGTGAAAACAGTATACGTATGAGAGCAAGTATGTGAGGAGACATCTTATTTGGACTATTTCACCCATAGGATGGAGCAGGGAATCTCACAGACTTGATTGATGGGTGAACAGATTGTAGTTCTGCTATTATCTTTCCTGTATACACGAGACTAGTGATGATGGGAAGATGGATTACGATGATGATAGTGTTTCGGATCTCGCCTTACCTCTAAACCGTGTCCTTGTTCTCCTGTTCAC
This sequence comes from Coenobita brevimanus, assembly GCF_032717465.1. NCBI lineage: Eukaryota > Metazoa > Arthropoda > Malacostraca > Decapoda > Coenobitidae > Coenobita > Coenobita brevimanus. Next base: position 9,552,187 of record NC_137028.1, on the reverse strand, counting down.
CACACTACCTCAATTATCGTAGCAACTGCAGAGCAAACATTGGCAGTTGTGGTGTAACATTAGGCTACCTCCTTGAGCCAGCCTGGTCCCTCGCGGCGTGTGAGAGGCTCAGACATAAGTGGTGCCGAGGACGGGGTGAGTGGAGGGAGGAGAGGGGGAGGGAAGAGAGAGGGAGAGACATGGAGAGAGGGAGGGGGAGGAGAGAGGATCACAGAAGAGATGGGGAAAGAGGTAAAGAGGTATTTGGTGATGGGAAAATGTAAGAGGAGATTGAGAGAGAGGAGAAAGAAGGAGAAGAGGCCACGGAGGAGGTGGAGAGAGAGAGGGAGAGTGGTAGACTGGGATGGGAAAAGATAAGAGAAGGGAGGGGGAGAGGAGAGGGTGAAGGAAGAGGGAAAAGATGACGGGAGAGAGAGAGAGAGAATGAGAGAGGAAAGGACAAAAGAAGGTGAAAGAGTGAGATGAGGAAGTTGAGGGGGTGAAGTGGGTGAGGAGAAACAGAGGGTAAGAGAGTGTGTTTGAAGATGAAAGAAGAGAGAGTATCAGGAGAGAGAGAACCTAGGGGGAGAAAGAGAGTTGGATGTATGGGTCAGGGGAGAGAATGTCCGGGGGATGGGATCGAGGGGAGAGGGTTAGGGCAGGTGCTTGTCCTTTCTCTGTTTACTCATAATAGCGTCTGTTTAGCGCACTGTGGATCATATATAGGGGAGTCTAATATTGGTAGAAGGTGAAGCGTCTATGGGAAGGGTTCGTTACCGTGTAGCGACAGAATAGCCTGAAGTTTTATTTTTCCGAGACTGTAAGATGTGGTTTATGGGGAAAGAAAGGGTAGTAAATTTAATGTTCATACTCTTAATCATCCTTCCATCCGCAGCAGCAGTGGCAGCGGCGTCTCAATCCAGTTCAGGGTAGAAGCTGCTCAGAAGCATACTAATTTTGTCTTTTAATTATTTTTTCCTTATCTCAACCGGCAAATCAAGGAATCTTATTCTTCCGTCGGGTTCTCGTTCTGCTTCACGTGCTCATTAGGTCTGGATTGCCACCCTGTTGGCTTTAGTTGTCCACATGTCATCTTTGTCACGAAAGACTTGGGCTGTACGAGGTCACTGGCTTTCTTCTGTAGTGGTGATATCCTCTGCTTTCCTCTAATCCCTATCGCAATAATCTCTTTTCTTGTCTTCTCGGTAATACCTAACAATATCTTTTTCATTCCATCCAGCTCTCCTAATAATACGTCGTATGTTCTTAGGCTTCAGATTCTGCTCCGTAATTACACTAGGATTTTCTTTCCTTTCCTTTTTAGGGACGGGTGAAATATTGCAGGTTTATGAGGAACCACTCCTATTGTAAATGTTTACTCATCACGCATTCACATGAAAATGTATTGCTTTAATCTTGCTTTTATGTAAAATCTCACTCTTCACCCAAATATTCATAGTGGGGCTGTGGCAGAGTGGTAGAAGCTAGCGATTGGTACATAAAGGGAGCCCGGGTTCATTTCCCGGTGTAAACATCTGGAATATATTACTAGTATATTAATTTGTGAGAGTCGCTTCATCGAATCATTTCAGCAAGACTGCAAGTTAACCCATTTCTTCATATGATTGTGAACCATGCTGCATTGTATGTTGTCGTGAATAATTACAGTACTTTTTTAGATGCTGTTGATGTTACGGTTTCATCACTAATTACCTCCGCCAAGGAGGTTATCTTTTACTCTGCGTTTGTCTGTCTGTCTGCGTTTGTCTGTCTGTCTGTTAGGAGGATTACGCAAAAAGTCATGAACGGATTTTGATAAAGTTTTGTAGAAGGGTGGGTCATGGGCCAAGGAAGAAATGTTAAAATTGGGGGCGGATCCGGATCCGGAGTATCCGCACAGTATCTCCAAAGTTCACAATGAATTTCAATGAAATGTTGTGGAAAGATGGGCCGTGGACCAAGAAAGAATTGATTAAATTTGGGTTCCGGATCCAGTTCAATGGCAATGGCAGTGGCGGAGGTATGCGCCCACTGGACGCTTGTAAAGAGTAAATTGTTTGACACTGCAGAGAGTTCCGTCAGCTTAGCAAATTGTCAGATCTGAACAAAATATAAAGATAAGTAGTTCATTACCCAGATTCTGAGATGTGTCCAGCAAACAGAGGTTAAGGACCAGTGGCATGTTATGTTAAGAGCTGGACTAATCACACATCTACCCAGGTAGTACAAGCCTAGCCGTCATGCATGTCGTAGGAAGAAGTTCAATATGTGACGAGACATATATGATTTATCCGTCAGTATTTGACGTCATAATCTTACTGACGAATCACATCTTGTCTGGTAAAGAAATAAATGTTAAAGTGTTTCTGGTCAAAGTAATCAACGACTAATCTCTATCAGCAGAAACGTATCTTCAGCACCAGATATTCCATGCCACCCTAAGAAGACATTCCTAAGACATTTGACAGTTTATTGACCCTGTCCGTGCACCAGGACTCACCCTTCTTTAACATTCCACAGCCTTCAGGAGCGACCAAGCAGTAGGCGTGACGGGAAAGAGGCAGTAAAAGTTGGTCTCGAGTTCTGAAGAGACTATCCCGGAAGCCTGTGGAGAGGGTAAGGGCCAGAATGATGTGAGGGGAGAGAGAGAGAGAGAGAGAGTCTGTCTGTCTGTCTGTCTGTCTCTATCTGTCTATCTGTCTGTCTGTCTGTCTGTCCGTCCGTCCGTCCGTCCGTCCGTCTGTGTGCGGGCGTGTGCTTGTGTGCGTGCGTGCGTGTGCCTGCGCTTATTTTTTTTCCCAGTGGAGGCAGCGGGGCGAGACGTCACGTGCACCCCCTGCCACACACGCACCCACCTAAGGCATAAAGATGGCAATAATTCAGGGAGGGAATTGCAGGCGGGTCGGGAGTTAAGCCGAGTAGAAGAAAATTCGGGACGGACGCGGAATTCCCACCAAGAGTTTTCAGATTGGAGGCCTTTATTTGGGACATAAGATTAAGAGTTTTTACGTCGATTTCAGCACTCTTATTTGCTTTTAGGTCGAGTGGTAGGTTTATGTGCGTGTTTTAGTTCAAGGTTCACGTGCTTCATATTATATAGAAATTTAGCCCAGTGAGTGCACGCGTTTTGCTAAAAATATGGAAATGTAGCCCAGTGAGTATACGTGTTTTGCTTATTGTATGGAAATGTAGCCCAGTGAGTATACGACTGCTGCATGTTACATAGAAATGTAGCCCAGTGAGTATACAAGTGTTGTTTATTATATAGAAATTTGCTGCCAATTATACCGGGATAAACTCTGGAACTATACATGTAAATCTCTATATTATTCAGATGTAACGCAGTAATTATCAGACTACTGCTTATTGTGTAGATGCGTAACAGTGTAAGTATACATACATATGTGTATAGTGTATTGTATATTTTTGTAGTTTCAAATGTATGCCCAGTATTTATAGTATATATGAGCTGGTCAGTATGTCGATTTGCAACTCCGTAATTGTACTGCTGTTTATATTATTCAAGTGAAACTCGATAACCATACAGTGGAAATGTTGCTTGTTACACCTAAAGAAAACAGAGACTTTATTCCTTTTACTCTAACTTGGCCTAAAATTGCGATTCCTCCGTCTTGAATTCTGAGTTGTAACATTAAAAAATGGAGCTATAGTCACGAAGAAGTGCTATATAAAGGATGTCGAGCCGTACTGTTGTTGTTTTTTTCTACATCGAAACGCTGCAAAAGGATGAAAATCTGGGCCAAGCGAAAGGAAAGAGTCTAATGGCCAAAGACTTACTAACACGGCATCCTTATGTTTTGTGTTGGCGTATTGCATCTTGTCGTTCCATTTTATTTTAATCATGGCTTCTTAATGCTGACGTCCTTTGCATAACTAACCTATAAGAAACTATTAACCTTTAGACCGTTAGAGGCTTCCCAGTGACGGGTAAAAATGTGTAACTTCAGCTAGATTGAAATAAGTGATTTCTAGGGGTTTTAGTTGAAATATATCGCTATCCACCATCCCTCTGCAGGCTCAACAGTGACATGTAATATCATCTGTCGTTAGCCAAAGTGAAGCTGATAAGTTGTTACCGAAGTTTTAGGGTTGACTTACCCACACAGAAAAACTAGAGAACCCTCTGAGAGCGCATACCTCCGCCAACGCCAATAGAACTTATGATTTACTGCTGTAAATCTTCTTCCTACCAGACAAATACACCTACGGTCTCACATAGTTCTGCGATCTCAATCTACCGTGTTACACAGTCTCGGATCGCATATCTATTCACTTAATATCTATATATCTATCCACCATAATATCTACTGTAAATGGGATCCGACTCCACTTTATTATCTGTTCATCTCTTCCTTGACCCACAACCTACCTATCCACCACATTTCATTGAAATCAGGTAAGAAGATATCTTGTACACAGACAACAGACAGTCACGGGTGAACACCGTACACAACCTCCGTCCAGCTTCATTGGCGGAGGTAATCATCCGACAAGAGAGAGGTACCACCGAGACTGGTAAACCGAAGAGAGTAGTCCCATCGCTTTGTCAGCACACTTATCCAAGGCTCACCAAATGACTGAACAGCCGCCGCATCCAGTAGCTCTATCCTGCGACAAAGAGCAACGACCTAATCCAGCGCGTCCCGAGTCTCTCAAACGGAAGCAGCCAAAGGAGAAAACGTTTACCGACGACCTGAAAAACTTTGCCGCCCTCCGAAGCAAGACACAAACTCCCCGGGACTGAACGGGCCTTCCAACTAAGACGAGTCACCATTTCCAGTGCGGGGAAAAATGGTAAGTCATGCCAGGTGTTGCTGAATAATGCATGTGCGGACCGACCTGAGCGCGAGCAGCATGGTTCAGCAATTCCAACTGTGCGGCTGTGTGGTGGTGGTGGTCAGTGGTGGAGAGAGGGACGGAGGGAGAAGATGCTGTGCGGTGGTGGTTGTGGAAGGAGGGGCGGAGGGAGAAGATCCTTTGTGGTGGTGGTGGTGGTGGAGGGAGGGACGGAGGGAGAAGATGCTGTGTGGTGGTGGTGGTGGAGGAAGGGACGGAGGGAGAAGATGCTGTGTGGTGGTGGTGGTGGAGGGAGAAGATGCTGTGTGGTGGTGGTGGTGGAGGGAGAAGATGCTGTGTGGTGGTGGTGATGGTGGAGGGAGGGATGGATGGAGAAGATGGTGTATAGTGGTTGTTGGTGGTGATGATGGAGGGAGGGTTGTAAGATGCTGTGTGGTGGTGATGGTGGAGGCAGGGATGGAGGGAGAAGATGGTGTGTAGTGGTTGTTGGTGGTGGTGATGGAGGGAGGATTGGAGGGAGAAGGTACTGTGTGGTGCTGGTGGTGGTGAAGGGAGGGTCGGAGGGAGAAGATGCTGCGTTGTTGTTGTTGTGGTGGTGGTGGTGGAGGGAGGAACTGAGGGAGAAGATGCTGAGTTGTTGTGGTGGCGGTGATGGTGGTGGAAAAAGGGACGGAGGGAGAAGATGTTTTGTGGTGGTGGTGGTGGTGGTGGAGGGAGGGACGGAGGGAGAAGATGCTGTTTGGTGGTGGTGGTGGAAGGAGGGACGGAGGGAGAAGGTGCTATGTAGTGGTGTGGTGGTGGAGGGAGGGAGAGACGAAGGGAGAAGATGCTGTGTGGTGGTGATGGGTGGTGGAGGGAGGGTCGGAGGGAGAAGGTACTGAGTGGTGGTGGTGATGGTGAAGGAAGGGTCGAAGGAAGAAGATGCTGTGTGGTGGTGGTGGTGGTGGTAGGTGGTGGAGAAAGAGAGAGAGAGAGAGATGCACCCACAATACATTTTTGGCTTTATTTTGTGGAAGATGATGGCCATTTTTTTTTTAATCAACCTTTTCAGTGCTATGAGTTTTCTGTATTGTTGCTGCCATCAGATCTTATTTTCCTTTATTTATTTATTTATTTTTTTGCTAAAGGATATTTTCTTGACTTTGGTACCTACTTTCTTGCATTTAAAAAATTGTGGCGAAAAAAATATAAACAGTGTCGAAGAAATTGATAACCACGGTGACATGTTTCATTTTTTTTTTTTAATACCTGTTCTCAGATTATTTTGTTTGACTTGGGATAGACCTCGTAGTGAAGGGGTTAGTAGATGTAATTTCTCTCTCTCTCTCTCTCTCTCTCATATTTCTAGGCAGGAAAGCAGTTACAGCAATATAGTGCATGGCAGAAAAAGAATCATTCATAACAGAGAATCACACACACCAGAAATATCATGCACAGCGGAAAAGAAGCAAAGAATCACACACGTCAGGAAAGAGAATCATGGACAATAGAGAAAGAATCACCCGCCATATAAAACTCAACACGTTGCACGGCTTGAAAAGTATGATGCACGAGTAAAAAAAAAAAATATATGGGCAACTGAGCAATGCAGAATATATAAAAAAGAAACACACCGAAAAAGTTGGTCCCATACAACAGGAAAAAACGGTAAAACAGACGTGAACGGTAAAAATTAATATGCATTACAGATTAAGAGTCACTTTTCACAGATAGAATCACGTATGAGAGGTCAAAGCATGTCAAAAAAAAAAAAAATGCGTAACGGGTAGAATCGTGCCTGATAAACAGAATCGTGGAAGACCAAGTATATAAATTGACGACAGAAAAAGAATCACACCACAAAAAAAGAATCATGTTCGGCAGAAAAGAATCAGGCGTCACTAAAGAGAATCACAAAATAAATCATGCTTATAGAAAATTCTGTTTAAACTTCTCGTGTAAATAATAACATCTGGCGATAGAATTATTCCAGTCAACTTAAATAAGCTTAGAGAAATGTTTGTACGATTCACCCACTGGCGTTTATTTTTTAGTTACAGGTTTAAAGAACAGAGGAAAAATGCGTGCGTGTGTGTGTGTGTGTGTGTGTGTGTGTGTGTGTGTGTGTGTGTGTGTGTTCATTGCAGTACCAGTGCTCTCTGTGTAATGTCTTTTTTTTAATGTAGCAGGAAGTTGAGAAAAAAATCTCACTGATCATGCAGAATCAGGTCTCCGTGGGATCCTTATCTTTACACGATTTTAACCTGAAAATTGGCGTTATATTTGTCCTCCCAGTGTAGCCAGTTTTCCATCAAATACATCGGTCGAGTAATGCATTTTTCTTCTCCATTCGTATTGCCTGCTGATAATTTTATTCGGTTTTCGGTAGTTTTTTTTTTTTTTAATTGAAGTGCTTTGCGTTGCCTGGGTGTGAAGCGGTTTGTAGATAATGTAATTCTCTCTCTCTCTCTCTCATCTGACGGCAGGAAAAAGTAAGCATGCAATACGTCCCAGAACTGAAGATTAACACTCCCCCCAATCACGCCGATTCCAAGAGCCCCTCATTAACTATCTCTCGACCTTGGAGAACTTGTCAGACACCCTTGGAAATCCAAGAACCAGCATTTCTATTAGTGAACTGCTGTGTGCGTGTTGTGTTGTGCCAAAAAGCCCTCTAAGTTTGTGAGATGCGACATGGGATTCCTGAAGATTTGCCGTGTGAAGTTACCTCAGTTTATGTCTGGTATGTTGTCTGCATAATTTTTTAGCTCTAATGTATGGAGAGAGAGAGAGAGAGAGAGAGAGAGAGAGAGAGAGAGAGATACTGGTACTGACTTATTTTGGTGTCATCTATCTTTGTGTGTGTGTGTGTGTGTGTGTGTGTGTGTGTGTGTGTGTGTGTGTGTGTGTGTGTGTGTGTGTGTGTGTGTGTGTGAGAGAGAGAGAGAGAGAGAGAGAGGAGGGTCAGTGAACTATAAAAGAAGGAAATGACGAAGGAATGAGATAGGAGATGGGGGACCGATTGCCATAATAGGGAGTATGGAAGGAATCGGAAAACTGGACCACAGAGGCAAACACGCAAGCAGGCACACAAGGAAGCAAGAATGGGAGCAAAAGGACAAACAGGAAACGGAGAGAAGGAAGGGAGAGAGAGAGACGCAGAGGAGGGAAAGATTATGTGAAAAGAGGAGAAGGTGGATAAAAATGGAGGGGAAAAAGAGGTGAAGATAGGAGGAAGAGTAAAACTTGACCGAATGAAAGCAAGCAAGTAAGTAAGGAATGGAAAGGTCAAACAGGAAATGGAGAGAAGCAAGCAAGCAAGAAAGAGACAAGGAAGACAGAAAGGTAGATTAAAGAAAGTAGGGGAAAGTTAAAATGGAGATGAGAGAACGATTGCTAAAAGTGTTGGAGAAATTTTAAAACCAATTAGTCAAGCAGAGAACGGACAGGACAAACAGGAAACGGAGAGAAGCCATGAAGAGAGAGAGATGGGGAGGAGGAAGATGTTAAATGGAGGGAGGAAAGGTGGCTAAAATGGAGAGGAAAAAGGGCGAAGTGGAGAGGAGGAAGAGAAAAATATTACTGGAGGAAAGATAAAACTGGGCTTAGAAGCGAGAAAGCAAGGGACGGAGAAGACAAACAGGAAATGAAAAACTGAAGAAAGCAAAGGAGAAACGGGGAGAAGGGAAAGATAAGTTAAAGAAAGTCAAGGAATATATCAAATGGAAAGAGAAAAAGACAGATGAAAAGGAATAGAGGAAAAGACAAAACAGAATTCAGGACAGAGAGAATCTGGTATGAAGCAAAAGATCAGACAGAAAGGAAAGGATACACAGAGGAGAATGTGCACGAGAATATTAGTGAAGAGGAAGAGAAGATAAACCTGATGAAAAAGTGGGTTCCACGTGGCAGATGATCTCTCTGATTTACTGCGACTCAACCATTGCAGTTTCAACCATTCCGCTGAAGTTCCAATGCACTTTTTATACATGCCAAAGGGGAAATTCCTTCTTGTTTTTCTTACCATCATTCGTTTCCACGGTCTCATGAGTTTAGTTCCAGGCCAGTTTGCCTGAAAATTTTGCTATGAGTGTACAGTCCCCTACACAATCCCAGTTTATCCTCGTGATCTCTAATAACACAAAACATCCTACTAATTTTGACAATGTTATGTGTAGTCAGTTTAATCTGCTGGGGTAGTTAAAGTGTTACTTTTAACTTGCATATATATAATGTTATGACCTCTTCAAAAGGGAAGTAAGAGGAACGGAACTTTTGCAGGCAACTGTACGCGGACTCTGTCTGTCGAGACACTCTATTAGATTTTCAGTTTAGGCCTTTAATGTGGTATCATAGGCAAAAAAGAAAAAAAAAAGAAAAAAAAGATGGGCGTGTAAAGAAAAAAAATGAGGAACCACCAGATGTTGAAATAACAACTTCAGCGAATGCACGTGTTCTTTTCAGCGTTGAACTTGGGTGCGGTATGGGGCAAGTTCGATTCGAACATGACCCTGAAGCCTGTTTGTTTTGTACCTCAGTCTCCGTTACAGTCTGTTCACCATCCCCTCTCTCCAGCCTACCTCCATTTCCTCCAGTTATGTCATTAATATGTACAGTCTTGCCTCAGGTATATCTTCCTTATCTCCTTCCCCTTTTTTCAATCGACTTTTGACTTTTCCTTCATCCCTTTCTACTCCAGGCTACCATCCTCCAGTGTGCTTCCCTCTTTTCTCCAGTCGTCTCATTCTCTCCCCCACTCTGCCTTCTCCTTCCTCGAGTCTGTCCACTTTTCTTCTCCCATCCACCTCCTTGGATCCTGGCACGGGTCTAGGTAGCAGGATGGTGTGTCCCGTCCCCCATCATCCCCCTCCCCCCCCTTGCCAGCCTCACCCTTCACCCTGGTTGTCGCTCCCGGAAGCACCTCCCTTTCTCAACACAAGGTTTTTTCTTCCCGAGTGAGTTCTCTGACAGTTTATGGTCTCTATGTTCTTTACGGCGCCGTATTTCTCTGGATTATTAAAAAAAATTTGAGACAAAAATTATATACATACATATATATATATATATATATATATATATATATATATATATATATGTGTGTGTGTGTGTGTGTGTGTGTGTGTGTGTATTTATTTGGGTGTATGTGTTTATGTGTGTGGAGAGAGAGAGAGAGAGAGAGAGAATCATCTGCCGTTGCCATGAAGATCGTATCCGTCAGTTCTTTTCCTGAACCGCCTCCTCGACACCAACAGTAATGCTGTACGAGTAACATAACTATCGGTACTCAGGAGTTTAATGAAAATAGACCCCAGTGATGCCTCTGGATATGCCTCGGTATATCTGGTAATTACACAATCCAGGAAGCCTAATTTTTGCTGTTATCCTTTTGTGTGAGTGAGTGATGTAACAGATAATATGTATTTTTTCTTGAATAAGGTGTATTTTTTATTTATATTTATTTAGTTTGTTAGTTTCATTTTTTATAACTACAATTAAGGGATAAGGAAATGGCAGGTGTGTCTATTGATTTATCAACCATTTCTCTCTGGGGCAAAAGGAATCATGTGTTTAATCCCCCCAAAACTCAATTCCTCCATCATTTCACTCGACACTCTCCTCCACATGCTTATCCTTCTGACTTGACTGATATGCAACTCTTCCATTCATCATCTGTCAGTGTTATCGGTGTCTTGTTTATAAGTCCAGGTAAGAGGCGTTTGAAAAGCCTAATGAAAATAGTTTAGTGGTTGCAAGAATATGAAATAAATTTGAGAGAGAGAGAGAGAGAGAGAGAGAGAGAGAGAGAGAGAGAGAGAGAGAGAGAGAGAGAGAGAGTAATCTCAGCAGATTTATTTAGCAGAAGGTAGAATTTCCGAACTTCATCTAAACAAACAATTAGTAGTAGTAGTAGTAGCAGTAGTAAGTAGTAGTAGTAGTAGTATAAAGCTGTTCGGCAGCAGCAAGAATAAGCTTAACGTCAGCAGTATAAAAGGATTAAAACTACCTTCGTACTGAAGTGGTTAAATTGGCCATACCTGGGCTGCCTAAATTTCTCATAACTCCTCACACCGTGCCATATTTCCTCGCACTATCGCACCGCTATATTGGAAGCGTATCCTATTCCACTGTTCGCTCCATTAAGAGAGAGAGATTTCGTTTTTTCTTCTTCATTTTCATTTTCATTCATTCTTTGTTTTCTCCTTTTTTTTTTTTTTTTTCACAGTATGAGCCTGTCGAATTCGTGGTGGTGATTGCAAGGAAAGCTGCACGATTTTTTTTTTTTTTTTTGGGGGGGGGGTGAATCGTGTTGTGTGTGTGTGTGTGTGTGTGTGTGTGTTTGAAGTTGTTGTTTACGTTCATGTGAGCTGTTCTTGTTATTGTTTGTGTTTATGTTGCCTGATGTTCCTCCTGCTGTTTGTATGTGTGTGTGTGTGTGTGTGTGTGTGTGTGTGTGTGTGTGTGTGTGTGTGTGTGTGTGTGCTGTGTTGTGGCTGTTGTTGTTGCTTATGCTGTTGTTGTAATGATTTTATTGTGAGCCTTGTTTTGTCATTATTATTGTTGTTTATTCTTAACCCTTTTTAGGCGATGACGTTTTCTACCTTACTCTCACTCCTGTTAGACGATTTTCATAGGAGAGATCGCTTGTACTGAGCCCGTATTCTCGTAGGGTCAGAAGGCTCCCTAACTCCTCTTCCTTAGCGATTTATTTTTGGATATAACTGATCGATATATGATTGTACTTTATTTTTGCAAGGTATGGCGGTGTTTGAGGGATTTACGTAACACAGAGTAGGAGAGTTAGGTATAAACAAAATAAATCGCGTAGGAGGAGGTGTTAGGGAGCCTCCTTAACCAGAGAAAATGCCGGCTGTTAATTAAGGCCATATTAACCCCCTCCCCCCTCAGATCGAAATTTCTTCCCTAGGGTGAACAAAATCGATAATGCGAAAAAAAAAAAAAAGTCACCGAATTGAAGGAGTTAAGTTATTCCCTTCAGCACCGTTTCTTTTTTCTTTATTCTTTCTGCTACTTGGGAATTTTTGTTTACTTTATTTGTAGGAAGAATCTTTGGTGGTAAAGGGAATAAAAACCCTCTGTAGTCCAGTCTCTATGGGATGTAAGCTGAGAATAAAATAATGTCTTGGCAGGAGAGAGAGAGAGAGAGGGGGGGGCGGGGGGATTTGTTTCTGTGTGCGTGTACTTGTGTGTGTGAGTGTATGTGTTTGTGTAAATGCTTGCCTGTATGTGTATGAGCGAGTATGTGTGCCTGCATGTGTGTGTGTGTGTGTGTGTGTGTGTGTGTGTGTGTGTGAGTGTGTATGTGAGTGTGTATGTATGTGTGTGTATATGTGTATCTCTGTGTGTGTGTACTTTAAAGGGACTCATGGGTGGAGCAATTGCATCGTCCATTCTACTTTGTCTCAGTCTCAGCGCCATTACGCCCCGTCTCCTGAGCATCCACATTTCCCACCATTATTCCCTGCAGTGTCTTGACCTCTTCCTTCTTTATCTTGAGACGCTGCATGAAACTTTTGATAATATTCGCTTGTAAACCACCAATTATATATCTTTTAAAATTGTGGATGTTGGTGAAATTGATGAAGGTGATGGTGAACTAGGCTACGTGGAAGTGATGATGATGGAGGTGAATATGAAGGTGAAGCACGTGAAAGTGAAGGTGAAGGTATAAATGACAATGAAGATGAAGATGTAAGTGAAGTAGATGAAGGTGAAGATGGAGGCGAAAATGAAGGTAAAGATAAAGGTGATGATGACTGTAAATACAAAGATGAATACAAGATGAAAGTGAAGTTCAGGATAGTCAGAAAGACGAGGGTGAAGTTGAAGACAGAAATGAAGATGATGATAATGAAGATGAAAGTGAGAGATGTTTTGTCTAAGAAGTAAATTATAAAGAGTACTAGGGAAGTTTCCTAGCAGTTTGAAAGAAGAATATTTTGTACGGGCGAGTTTTTAGAAGAGAATGTTGTATCTTTTTCTTAACATTTCAATGGAAGAAGTTTGTGAAAATAATGACAGAAGGATTAAGAGAGAAAAAGTTTGGTGTTATGTAAAGAGAGAGAGCCTGAATAACTAACGTATGGAGGTAATGATTGTACAGCATTTTATAATTTCCGTAAACCCTTTCAGGTCGATTACATACGTTTTCAAATTTATTCCTACTGCTTTCTAACGAGTCTTAAGATTTGAGAGGGGGTAACAGAGTCTCTTAATATATATACTGTTTTTTCTACAACTTGGCCCGGATTTTCGTCCTTTTGCAGCTTATTTCACTTTACTCGGAGGAAGAATGAGACTGTACTGCAACTCTTCGTCCTTTCCACGGCACATTTTCGTGACTGACATTATAATCTAGTGTTAATCTATTGTTACAGATTAGCAGTGAAGGTGGAAAGGTGGCAGTTTTAGGCTGAGTTAGAGTAGAAAGATTGTAGCCTTTACGCTGTGAGAAGCCTTCCCCTAAATGCATTATCCCCTTCACTCTTTCTTTGCCATATGTTCAGCACCTTCGTATCAGTGTCGTCTTGTAATATCTTTCTTAGCGACTTATTTTTCGCTTTACAACTGCAGATCTTACAACCTCATTCGATTGTTTGTGCACATTGCATATCAAAATATCCATGTTTGTTACTGATACAGACTAGAAAGTATTCAAAGAGTACATATCTCCACCAACGCGAAGGTATGATATGCTGTTGTAATTCCTCTTTCCTTCGAGACGGATACTTTTAGGGTCTCACAAAGGCTTTCTACGGTCTTAGTCTGCTCTGTTACGCAGTGACAGAGAGCGCATACCTCCACCAATGCCAGTAAGATTCATGGGATTATTCGTGTATCCGGATCAGGAATCGACTGAAAATGTTATAAACTTTTCCTCGACACATTGCCCACCTTTCCACGATATTTCATGAAGATCAGGTAATAACAGACAAACAGACATCGGTGAAAACGTAACCTCCATCCAGCCTCGTTGGCGAAGGTAATTATGCTGATATTAAAACGATATGAATGACATGCAGGAGAATATTAGGGTCTGTTAGGCAAAATAATCGGTAAAGAAGAGGTATTGCGAAATCTATTATGCCATTTAGAATACGTGCCTTAGGGTAGTGTTCATGTTGGCATTGTAAGCGTTGTTAATACCTTCTAACCTCTCTCTCTCTCTCTCTCTCTCTCTCTCTCTCTCTCTCCAGGTAACATTCTCACAACACAATATTCGCCGCCAGTGTTTTCCCTCGCCATATTTCGTACCTCAGCGGTGGGGGGGGGGGATGAATTACGAACCAGCTTTTAACCCCAGAAGCCCGAGGACGTTATTTTGATATTCATGCTTCCATATGAAGTTTTTTTTTTTTTTTTTTTTTTACAGGATGACAAACAACACCAAACATC
>NC_137028.1:9527997-9532997 GCF_032717465.1 Coenobita brevimanus | reverse complement strand
GTCAAAGTTGCGACGCTTGCAGACACTTGGAAGATGTTAGCTGTTGCAGAGAGATGTGTAAGCTGTTTTGGGTGGGTGCATAACCTGTTTAGAGATGTGTAAGCCGTTTCTGTGAGATGTATATGCTTAGAGAGATAAATAAGCTGTGTCAGAGATGCAATTGTTTTAGAGAGATGAGTAAGTTGTTTTAGAGATGTATAAGCTATTTCTGTGAGATGTATAAACTTACAGAGATGTGTAAGCTGTGTAAGTGAAAGATGTAAATTGTTTTAAAGAAATGTGTAAGCTTGTTTTAGAGATGTATAAATCGTTTCTGTGAGATGCATAAGCTTTGCGAGATAAATAAGTTGTTGTAGAGAGAGGTGTGTTGTATAGAGTTGCATAAATAATTCTGTAGATATTTGGAGTTTAGAGGACGCAGCGATGTTGTACAAATGGACAGTACTAGGGAGCAGGCAGCGAGCACTTTCTGAGCCTGCAAAAGCCTATCATGTTGCAACAAGTGATGGTCTGTGGCATCTTTTGTTTTTTTTATTTTCATTCATCACAAACCAGTTGCTTCAAAGGAATTTATGAGAAAAATATGGCATTGCAACCTCTTCACACTAAAATGATATAGGGTAAAAATAGTAAGACATGTTTCCTGTGACTAGATGCTTCCCACTGTAGTAATGGAGAGGGTATGGTTGTTCATTACGCAAAAATTATATATATAAGGAAGGTAACAGTCTCTTTCATATTACCAAAATTTCGTGGCTTTATAAAAACAACATATGGAAAGGTATCGTTCCGTATTGGCACGTCTTCACGCTAAAATAATATTGGGCAAAAACAGTAAGTCAGTCCCATTTAACCCGAGAATATAGTTCATTTCTCTTAATTTAAAGTGATTTTCGTCCTTTTGCAGGTTGCTCATTTCATTTAATTTGAAGTGATTTTCGTCCTTTTGCAGGCTATTCCCCGTGGCTTAGTGACAGAGTAAGGCAGTACTACGGCTCAGCATTTATTACATAACACTTCTTCATGACTAGGACCGCATTTTAGTGTTAATCTCGTTACAGCTCATCATTCAAGGTGGGAGATGGCAACTATACGCCTACTTGAAGTGAAAAAAGTATAGTTGCTTAAAGTAAAGTATGGAAAGTCATGATTCCGCGTTGCAACTTCCTGGTTCTAAAGGCCGCTTCCACAGTCGCTTTTTTTTTTTTTTTTTTTTTTTTCAATAGATGCTAATGAACGAATCTTCCCTTTCCTGTTTTCGCTTCCACAGTCAACCTTTGGCATTCATGATGGCGAACGCACGAACCACTAACATGATCATTTTTGTATGGTTGTCATGGAATTCTTAACGAGCTCCATCCCTCCTCAATGAAGTTTACAGCTTGAGGACTCTTTTGTTAGATAGAAGAAAATAATAATAATAATAATAATGTTAATCAACTACGGCAGCGACCCAAATGATAAACGGTATAATAGCAGTAAAACGGTAACAGATAACAAGAGACTGTTGCCGTAGGAAGTATCAATGGAAAGTATGCTTCTGTATTTGAAAATCGTCGAACTAACATTCTGTTCAACTGGAGCGGAAACAGTCGCTGATATATTTTAAAACCATGAATTGCAAAGATGGAGACAAATACCGTGTTTTAACCAATCTTAGTGGAGGAGTTGATGGTCACACAAGGATGAAGTACAGTATATCAAAATTTGAGATCAATCGGTGAAAGGTTAGAGTCATAGCTAGGTCAAAAGTTATGTCACTGGCCGATCGCAAGGCGTGGGTGTTGCGTCCTTTCAGTGCTTCTTGTTCTTTTTTCCAGAAAAAATTATTCAGCTTAGGAGGGACTTTTCGAACAGGAGCGAGTTAGTCAGAGCCTTCATTCATCCCTTCACTACT
Organism: Coenobita brevimanus; assembly: GCF_032717465.1. Classification (NCBI taxonomy): domain Eukaryota; kingdom Metazoa; phylum Arthropoda; class Malacostraca; order Decapoda; family Coenobitidae; genus Coenobita; species Coenobita brevimanus. The sequence goes on along the minus strand of NC_137028.1, from coordinate 9,531,100 downwards.
GCGACGCTCTAAAGTAGAAAATATTTCAGAGATTTCAGAGCTTTTTTCAGGTAGTGGCTTTTTTTTTTTTTTTTTTCAGTAAAGCTTACGTAAAAAAAAAAATGAAACGTACGAAGATGTAGAGATGGAAGTGCGCCCAAAACCTTCTGAACAAGGTCAAGGCAGCAGAACTACATGTAATCCCATCATTACATTTTTATTTTCTTTTTCTCCAGTACGTGACATTATGGTGTAGTATAAGTGCACCCGAGTGTGTCATGATAATTTTATAACTATTAACCAGCCATGAAATACACAAAAATATGTCGAGAGAGAGAGAGAGAGAGAGAGAGAGAGAGAGAGATGTAGGGATGAGATTACATGTAGTTTCCTGCCTTGACCTTGTTCCAGTGGTTTTGAACGCACTGCCATCCCTTCTTCATAAAGTCTGCTTAATGTTTTACTAATACGCCCGTCAGTTCCACATTACCAAAGACTAATTGTTTCTCCAAAATACTGTATTGTAGAATGAAATGAAGGGGTTGGATTCGTATTGCTCCCTCTTGATAAAATCATACGATACTAATACGAACATACAGTCTCAAATTACCCCCTTCCTGTGTGTAGGGACCCCAGACCATTCTATTGTTGGCTAGATTAAAGATGGATCAGTAAGCTTAATAAAGAAATTTTACTCACCAGAGAGCGCCGTGCAGCAACTGAGGATTGAACGCGAGACCTTGCAGTAATCAGTCCAATACTCTTACCACCAGCCCACCACCTCCGATGGATTAATAAGGTAACGTAGCCATAATTCTTCAGTATATTTTTACTTATGTTTATACTTCCATTCACAACAGATTCTTCACACACACACACACACACACACACACACACACACACACACACACACACACACACACACACACACACACACACACACACACACACACACACACACACAACACAATAACCCACAGACACGGGCAAACGCACGCAGAAATGCATGTATGCAAAGATTTCTCTATTGCCGATTCTCTCTCTCTCTCTCTCTCTCTCTCTCTCTCTCTCTCAGCTCATAGAATTAGGTATCAAAGCCTGAAACAAACAGCCCAGAAAGAACCATCAGATCTCTTGCTGTTTACTCTCCTCATACTGCTTTGTACTCTCTCTCTCTCTCTCTCTCTCTCTCTCTCTCTCTCAACTGACACATGGATTTCAGATTTCCAAATATATATGTAGATCACTTTCTCTCTTTCTCCAGCCCCCCAACCCCCTACCCCACGCGCGCACGCACGCAAACCCCTCCCTCTTTCTCCATCCTTTCATCTCACACACACACACTCACATACTCACTCACTCACATCCTATCTCCTCGCATGAACTCTGGAAAAGTGAGAGAATAAAAGAGCCAGTAGTGCTGTGTGTGTGTGTTTGTGTGTGTGTGTGTGTGTGTGTGTGTGTAGTTTGATAGTGTGTGTATATGCTTGGTAGTGAGAATGATGTTGTTTGAGTGTGTGGTAGTGTGAGTGTGTGGTTGAGTAGGGTGGTAGTCTGAACGGTGTGGTTAAAGGATGTGTTGTTGTTATTGGTGTGGTCGTTTGAGTGGTGTGGTAGTGTTAAGGGTGTGGTTGTTTGTGTGTGCTGTGGTAGTGTGGCAGTATGAGAGATGTATGTTAGTGTGATTCATAGGACAGTATCAGACTCTGTAGTATGTGTGGTGTAATCTGCAAGTGTGACCTCCTAGACCTTGCACTGGCGAAGCAATATTCAGCCTTTAAGGTCATATTCTTAGAGGTTTTGAAGTTTTCGCAACATCCCTTCCTGAGCCATTTATTCTGCACATTACACCTCATTATCCTCTTCCGTGCTACTGATATGATCTGGATCGGAATTAATACGATGTAGGGCATGCAGGAGAATGTAAAGGTGTAATATGCAAAATAAAGCGCCAAGGAAGAGGTGCTACTGATGTGGGGGGAAAAATTCTATGTTTTATTTCAGCTTACACCAGACGATTTTATTCAGCTGTGCGAGACGCGGGATCCTGAATATTATCATTAAATTTTCACGTCGGAATAAATCTGGTATCCTGTTAAAGCTAACCCTAGATGATTTTGTTTAACTAAAGCTCGTATTCTTGTCGCTTAAGGAAGCTCCGTAAATCCTCTTCCTAATTGATTTGTTTTTCATATTACACCTCGCCGTCCTCTTTCATGTTACTTAAATCATTCTAGTATCACCATATTCTGCATAAATAACGTACAGAAGGATATTAACCAGCCATATCCAATAATAACTCGCTAAGGAATAGGTGTTAGGGAGCCTCCCCAAGCAACGATAATACGGGCCTAAGAGTGAGTCATAGGAGCCTGAGATTTAATTAGCTGAGAGGAGAAAATGGAGGATGAGAGATCGACGCAGAGAGGATATGTGAGTGAGATGGTGGGAAGTGGGGAGAGTTAGACCGAGGATGAGGTACTGGGATGGGGTGTGAGTTGGGGAGAGGGCACCCTGATGACGGAATACAGGGTGACATGGAGGGATTCATTCATTACGGAGTCTGGCTGTAAATAAGGAAAATAAAGTTGTAAGGGTGTGGAGAGGATCTGTTGACCGCGACTGTACATCCCTATGCTTCTGTTGCTTTTACTTTTTTATTATTATTGTTATAATTGTTGTTATTATTATTATTATTATTATTATTATTATTTTTATTTTTATTATTATTTTTTTAGTGGTAGTAATAATAATGGAAATAGTAAGAGTAGTAGAAGTACAGTAGTAGTAATAGTAGAAATAGTAGTAGTAGGAGTTTGCTGTCTAAAGATCATCCATGCAATTCTGTATATTTCGTTCTTTTCTGCCGTGTTTTTGGAGAGAGGTTTATCATTTCTCCTGTGTCTTTTCTTATACTGGTACTGGAGTTAATTGGTTCTCTGGTGCAATTTTTTTTTTTACGTCACTACTGGAGTTAATTGTTTCTCTGTAGCAATTTTTATTTTTATATATTTACTTCTTCAGTGGTAACTCTCTCTCTCTCTCACACACACACACACACACACACACACACACACACACACACACACACACACACACACACACACACACACACACACACACA
>NC_137028.1:9442997-9522997 GCF_032717465.1 Coenobita brevimanus | reverse complement strand
TTTGGCGGGTATACAGGGAAACTATATTTTGTATCACTGTGAGTAGGTGAGATACAGAGAAAAGCTGGAAGAGTGGCGTGGAGAATAAACGGAGATGTTAAAAGAAGTGGAGTGAAGCAGAGAAGATAGATAAGAAAACTGATAATATAGAGTTTACTGAGAAAGTATAGTGGCACAGGGAGTAGGTGAGATACAGAGAAAAGCAGGGAGAGTGGAGGGGAAAATAAGCGATGGATAGAATGCAGGTGTTGAGAACCGGAGTAAAGCACAGAGGAGACACGAGAAAACTAGTAATGTATATTGAACTTCAGGAAGAGTAAAGTTTGTATCACTGTGAAAATGTGACATACAGACAAAAGTTGGAAGAGAGGAGTGGAAAATAAATAATGGATGGGATGAAGACATTGAAAGAACTGGAATAAAACTTAGGGGTGAGGATACTGATAGGGCAAAATGAAGGCTCAGTAGGAGTTTGTGGGGAAAGGGTTGGAAAAAAATGTTGAGGTTGAAAAAGAAATGTTGAATGGAGTGAGACACGGTTGAAAGACGAGAGGATGAGTAGGTGGAGGCAGTATGGTGTGCAGAAAAGGGATATAAGTGGCATAGTGAGTAAGTGGAGTAGAGTGGAAAATATGGAAGGGAGAAGGGAAAATGGTTGGATGGAAAACAGGGTATTGAAAAGATATAAGGTAAAGCACAGAAGAATGATGAGAGAATGCGAGAGTGTAGGAGGGTAGGGTGTAGAGGTGTATTGCGTGGCACAGAGCTTAGCAGGAAAATAGAGAGAGTGGGTTTAGTAACAAAGGAGGAGGCAGACGTACTGAAGAATAGGTATGGTGTTACAAAGAGGGTGGATGGGAGGAAGGCTGTGTTTTTGAGAGAGAGAGAGAGAGAGAGAGAGAGAGAGAGAGAGAGAGAATAGGAAGGGCAGGAGGAGGAGAAAAAGAAGAAAAACAAAGTAACCGCCGAGGGAGGCTGAGAATACTACGCAGACGAAATATTTCAACCGTGAGGACCCTAACGAAGACATGAGAGAGAGAGAAAGAGAGAGAGAGAGAGAGAGAGAGTCAGCGCGTAAGAGAATGGAACAGAGTGCTAGTGGTAATTTTATTAGGAGCAAGGACAAGAGAGAGAGAGACAGAGAGAGAGAGAGAGAGAGCAAGTAAAAGAGTGGACGTAATTGGATCTCTCTCTAATTAATTAAGAAAGGTAATGGGGCGTGAGGAAATATGAGCAGGTGAGGAGAAGAAAGAGTAAATGCATCTTTACTTAGAGGTTCCGAGAGAGAGAGAGAGAGAGAGAGAGAGAGAGGAAAGTTTTGGTTAGGAAGGTTGAGATGTTGAGATAAACACAGACCAACAGACTAGCAGGCATAATAAGCAGATTCAGAGATAGATATATAGACAGGGAGAGAGAGAGAGAGAGAGAGAGAGAGAGAGAGAGAGAGAGAGAGAGAAAGACAGACAGACAGACAGACAGATAGACAGACAGGCAGAGGTTGTGAAAAATGTTTAAAGGGATAAACAGCCTAGACTAACAGACTTGCACATATAAGTAGATAGATGGAGAGATAGATATAGATCGATAGATAGATGACAGATAGGAAGAGAAGGGAGAGGAAATAAAAAAAATGAGGATGCGAAGAGAGGAAAGAAACAAAAGAGAATACACAGAAAAAAGAGAGAAGTGGAAAAAGAAAGAGAAAACGAAAAAGTCTGAATCTGGAATTGGAGGCTACAGACAACACACAAGACAGCCCTGCCAGACGACTAGTTGGGAGGAGAAATATCAGAGAGAGAGAGAGAGAGAATTTTGGGTCCTCGTACTGAAGCGTTTGGAGTATCACCATTAACCTTTCATTATCTTCTTTATTAGGTGTCTCTGAAGGCCAGTAAAATCTGTTGGAAGCAGAGAAATAATAATAATAATAATAATAGTAGTAGTAGTAGTAGTAGATAATAATAATAATAATAATAATAATAACATCTGTAGTAGTAGTAGTAGTAGCAGCAGCAGCAACAGTTAAAATTATGGCAGTCAAAATAATAAGATTTCCTAGTCAGACAGAATCCTCCACGAAATATCACCATCCAAATTATTCCCCCACACAGTAAAACACACGTACACCTACAGCCCCAGACTCAGGCACGCTAATTCACCGCATGACAGAATTATTTTAAAACTTTCACTGGGATTATTCAAGTAGCCAATTACGCCTCGTCACATGTCACCACTTAGTTACACACACACACACACACACACACACACACACACACACACACACGGGGGGGGGGCACTGGTTTTGACGGGCCCTCGTATTCCCTGCGTGATATTTTGTTTTTATTTTTTAATTGTGGTTTTGACGAGGGCTTTTGTTCCTGGCCTGTGTGTGTGTGTGTGTGTGTGTGTGTGTGTGTGTGTGTGTGTGTGTGTGTGTGTGTGTGTTATCATAGTTTTATTTTTGGTGATTTGTATATGTTTGGTGTATTTATTTACATCGTTATTGGGTAAAAAAGTGTGGATGATGGTCATATACATGCATACATACATACATACAGATAGACAGATTGATAGATATAGATAGAGGTACGTATTTTTATGCATACTTTATTATAGCTATACTTTGTAGTTGTCTGTACTTAGATATTTTTTTATTACATTAATACCTGAATGCTCTTCATGTCCTGCCTCGGGCGATATACTTTTTTTTATGTTTATATTGCGATTTTATATACTTTGCCCCTCCACCTCCTCCCTTAACTATGAGTCTTGCCCACACTTTAAACGATATTATACCATCAGATAATATTTTCTGGACTTATCAGATTTTTAAATACTGAAGGCTCTCTAGTCCGAACTCCTCCCTCGTTGAAATTATTGTGTGATTCTTTCCACGCCTCTTTTTTGGTCATTCCCCCTCTCACAGTTTAATTTTTTGCGATATAATACTCTCAGGTATATATGTACATTTTTTTTTTTACATTTTTCCACATTATTACTGGAAGCTTTCCATGCCATATCTCGTGTGTTTTTTTTTTATCATATTTTTTTTTTAAATATATTTTCTGTCTACCTCCTACTCCCTCAGTGCACTGAATCTGATGACTTTTTTTTCCTCGCGTGTAAGGGATTATTATTATTATTATTATTATTATTATTATTATTATTATTATTGTTATTTTATTATTATTATTATTATTATTATTATTATTATTGCTCGGGAGAGATTTTTCGAACTAAAGCGATCGGGTATGGCTGTCATTAGCATCGTCACGTCTTGAATTAAATCGTCAGGTGGCTGCAGAAAATGAAGGAAAGAAAGAATAAATAAAAAAAACACACACAAAAAGTAAAATAAAATACGTCCTCAGTTAAAAGGGGTTGATTATGGGCCCTACTCACGGAAAATAATTCTTTCTCACTCTTCTTCTCCCCTCTCCCAGCCCCTCTCCCCCATCCCCTCTTTTCCACACCCCTCCCCCTCTCCCCCCACCTCCCCTCCCCCAGTTCCATCCATATTTCCCACGTATTCATTTTCACTCCGTAGTATCTGAAATTTTTCCCCTCGTCATTTCGCGGCTGTAAAATGTAATGGCTTGGGCAAAAATGAGGAACAAATTTACGGCTGTAGACTGAGGTGCATTTTAAGCCGGGACGCAAGGGGACGCCAGCCCCCAATACCTGTCACCAAGTTTCTCTCTCTCTCTCTCTCTCTCTCTCTCTCTCTCACATCCCACCCCCTCGGATGCTCACTCACCACTTCCTCATTTTCTCACTCTCTCACTTTGATCCTTCTTATTTAACACTCGTCTATTTTCTCACTCACTCACTCCTTTCCCTCTCCACACCTTTCTTTCAATCCTAGACCCACTAATTCCATTTTTTTTTTCCGTCCTCCCTTTTTTTCCCCTCTCCTCATTCACTTCCTTCAGCTTCTCAATCTCTCATTCACTTCCTTCATTCACCTTTTTTCCTTCTCCTCATTCACTTCATTCATCTCTTTTCTTCTCATGCACATCCTTCATTGAACTTTTTCGCCTCTCCTCATTCACTTCATTCAACTTTTACCCCCCTCCTCTCCTCATTCACTTCCTTCATTCAACTTTTACCCCCCTCCTCTCCTCATTCACTTCCTTCATTCAACTTTTTTCCTTCTTTTCATTCACTTCTTTCTTTGTTTTTCCTTCTCATTTACTTCCTTCTTTCAGTTTACTTCCTTTCTTCCACCTTTTAGTCTCGTCTTTCATCTCTTATTCTGTCACTTATTTTTACGTATTACTGTTTCTTCTCCTTCTATTTCCTTGCTAGGCTTACCTTCATTATTTTTTCTCGGCCTTTTCTTCCATCATTTACCACCTGTTTCTTGGTCCTTTTTTTTCCTGTGCATCTTCTTGTTTATGCCTCTTATTACATTATTTACCTTTCCTCTTTTAGTATTATTTTTCTCTGCCTATTGTTTTTTTTTTTATCAACCTTTCCATTCAGTGCATGCCGTAGCCATTTTCCACGTCGCATCTCTCCCTTCCTCCTCCCTTTAGGCTCCAAACTGCTTCACTTTTGCCTCTAAAACTGCATCACTTTCGCCACCAAAACTGTGCCACTTTCACCTCCAAAACAGTGTCACTTTCCCCTCCCAAACTGTGTCACTTTTGCCTCCAGAACTGTACCACTTTCGCTTCCAAAACTGTGCCACTTTCGCCCCCAAAACTGTGCCACTTTCGCCTCCAAAACTGTGTCACTTTCCCCTCCAAAACTGTCACTTTCGCTTCCAGAACTGTCAGTTTCATCTCCGTAACTCAGCAGTTCTCAGTCATTCACAGTCCTTCCCCTTCTCTCTTACTGTATTTTCGTCTCCCTCTTTCCCCTTTATTTCATACACTTTTTGTTTCCCTTTTGTATATTTACCTTATTTTCCTCTTATCTAAATTCACGCTTCCTTTATTTCCCTTAGTCCTTCCCTCGTTTATTCAATCTTTACCCTCTCCATATATCGTGTTGATCTGTTTTAGTCCTCCCCTTCTGTTCTTCCTTCCCCTGTCCATTATTTCCCTCCAACTAAACTCAACCTTCATTTCCTATACTGCTTTTCTCATATATCTGATCCCTTCTCACTTCATCCATCTTGTTCTCTATTTTATCCCTTTCCCCCTTTATTGCTCTGCCCTCCTCTTCCCCTCATTCCTGGATCACCATCTCATATCCAGCACTATGTATCTATTTTTCTTTACGGTATCTATTTCAGTCTTCCCCGTCTGTTCTTCCATTCTCTTCTCCTCACTCGCTCGTCACCATGTACTGTATATATTCTTTGTCATTCGAGAATATTGGTATCCTTCAGTACTGTCACTTTCTATCGTCCCCATTCGCCTAGCTCACCATTTCCTTAGCCAGCCTCATTCTTCTCCCTTCTCACTTATGACATAATGCCTCATCTCACCGTAATCCATTCATTTCCTTCTAACTCCGCCGTCCTTCATATCTCTCACCCCGTCTCACGTATTCGGTCTTTCCTCACGTCGTCCATCATGTTGCCAGTTACATTCCTTTCCTCGCCTTCTCATATTTGTCACCACATAAGCTTCGTCCTTGTACAATGCTCCTCACTTTCAGCACAGCATCACTTACTCTTCACCAGCTCACCAATTTTTTAGCCAAGCACTTTCCTTTCCCTGTTCATCTTATGCCTTATTATCTCATCATTTCATCCTCATAATATTTTCGTATCCCCTTTTTTCTTTCCCTTCACCCCCACTCGTATATTTAATCATGTCCTCCATCCATCTTGTTTGCCACTTTATTCTGCCCTTCTTTTCTTCCTTCCTCTCTCCCCCATTCGTTCTCCTTTCTTTCCTTCCTTCCTTCCTTCCTTCCTCTCACTCTTCTGTTATTTATTCATTCTTTCCTTACCGCCATCCATTTTGCCTTCTACTTTTTTATTCTCCACCATTTTCTGTTTTCCTCTCTCCTTCATTCATTCTTCCTTCTTTCTTACCCTCATTCATTCACCTTTTGTTCTTTCCTTTATTCGTTCACCCTTCCTTCATTCCCCTTACTTGTCTCAAAATCCAGTCTTTCCTCTCAAAATCCAGTCTTTCCTCATTCCATGCATCTTGTTACCCAGTTTATTCTCCCTTCCATTTCTGCTTTCCATTTCTCCCAGATTTGCTCACCACTACATATTCTTCGTCCCTCTATAATCCCAGTGACCTTGAGCCCTGTATTGCATTCACCCTACCAGCTCTACTCTTGCAATTTATTTAGTCACTTGGATTCCTTCCTCTCCTAACTCACTCCACATTGCGCCTCAGTCTCGCAAATATCCCTCGCTCTCATTCCCTTAACACGCATTCTTAGCTTTCCTCAGCCTTCTCATGTTTTCTCCGTGTCTTCTTCTTCTTAGTTATATTTATCTCGCATTTTTCATTTTTCCTTCATTTCCCGTATCCACCCCTTTTACTTGTCTTTCACAGCCACTTCTCTCAGTTTCCCTCACTTCCATTAGTCATCTGTCACCCATCTTTCTGTGTCACCTCATTCACTTTTCTGTTTCCTTCACTTCTGTTCTTTGTCTGTCTCACCTATCTATGTCACTTCTCTCACTCCTCCGTTTCCTACACTTCCATTCTCCATATCTCTCACCCATCTTTCTCTCTCACCTTTCCCTTTCTCCATCACACCCTTTCTCCCTCTTTATCTCTGTCACCTCTCACTTTCCTGTTCCTTTCACTTCCTTTCTCCATATCTCTTATCTGTCTTTCTCTGCCACCTCTTTAACTCTCCTCTGTTCCTTCACTTCCTTTCTCCATCTCGTTCATTTACCATTCTTTCTCCTTGCCCCATTTACCCTCCTACTCACTTCTGTCTTCCTCTTCTTCATTCCCTGCTTCTGTCTCTCCCATTTCTCCCTCCCACTCGCGTTTCTCTCAGACTCTCCTCTGTTTACTTCACTTCCTCTCTCCGTCTCACTCACTTTGCTCCGATTAAATCCTTCCTCCTTTCCTCTTTTCCCTCTTCCTCCACTCTTAAGTTTTATCTCCTTCAAGACTCTTACCCTCCTCCAGTTTACTTGGGACCTGGCTCTCTCTCTCTCTCTCTCTCTCTCTCTCTCTCTCTCTCTCTCTCTCTCTCTCTCTCTCTCTCTCTCTCTCTCTCTCTCAACTTTCCTTAATACCCCATCATCCTCTTCACTTTTTTTTATCTGGTTTCCTTGAGTGGCCCCTTCTTGTTTGTTTGTTTTTTTCTTTGTTTTCTTTTCCACTTACATCTCTGTTGATCATTTTCATCTTGCTTTCCTCTCCTCTCTATTCTTGTTTAAGGACTCTTCATATCGCAAAATTTCACTGTATGTCCCTACTATTCCGATTTTAATCTTATTTGTTTATCATTGTTTATTATTATTATTATTATTATTATTATTATTATTATTATTATTATTATTATTATTATTATTATTATTCTCCTCCTCCTCCTTCTCCTCCTCCTCTTCTTCCTGCTACTACTAGTTACTAGTAGTAGTAGTAGTAGCAGTAGTTGTTGTACACTATTATACCATTACTTTATTATTTGCATTACTGATGCCACTATTGCCATCTTTTTAAAATTCCTCCGTTTCTGCATATGTATTTCTCTCTCTCTCTCTCTCTCTCTCTCTCTCTCTCTCTCTCTGTGTGTGTGTGTGTGTGTGTGTGTGTGTGTGTGTGAGAGAGAGAGAGAGAGAGAGAGAGAATCACCAGCATCTTCTGTTTCAATTCAGTATTTGAGAGAAGACATTAGCCATCTTCTTTTGTGTACAACTTTGCTCACATCCGTCGCTGTAAAGTCAGGTGAGAGAGAGAGAGAGAGAGAGAGAGAGAGAGATGGCACTGAGGAATAAAAAAGTTAAAAGATGAATAAAAGCGAGAGTGAATAGAGCCTTTGATAATGGAGTGTAGGATGGGTAAATGGAAGAATGTAAGAGTGAGTGGGAGAGTGGAAGGGAGAGTGTAAGAGTGAGTGGAAGAGTGAGTGGTGGAGTGGAAAAGTGAGTGGGAGAGTGAAAGAGTGAGTGGGAGAGTGAAAGAGTGAGTGGGAGAGTGTAAGAGTGAGTGAGAGTGAAAGAGTGAGTGGGAGAGTGAAAGAGTGAGTGGGAGAGTGTAAGAGTGAGTGGGAGAGTGAAAGAGTGAGTGAGAGAGTGTAAGAGTGAGTGAGAGTGAAAGAGTGAGTGGGAGAGTTTAAGAGTGAGTGAGAGTGAAAGAGTGAGTGGGAGAGTGTAAGAGTGAGTGGGAGAGTGAAAGAGTGAGTGGGAGAGTGTAAGAGTGAGTGAGAGTGAAAGAGTGAGTGGGAGAGTGTAAGAGTGAGTGAGAGTGAAAGAGTGAGTGGGGGAGTGTAAGAGTGAGTGGGAGAGTGAAAGAGTGAGTGGGAGAGTGTAAGAGTGAGTGGGAGAGTGTAAGAGTGAGTTGGATAGTTTGGTAATATGGTGTGGGACAGAGTAATAGGAAGAGTGTAAGAGTGATTGAGCAAGGTTAGTATTGTAGAGTGAGTAAATGCCAGAGTGTAAGTGAGATAGGTTAGTTCTTTAGTGTAAAATGAATGAATGGAAGAGTGTGAAGAGTGAATGAGAGAGGCTGGTAATAAGTGTGGAGCTGGATGAATGAAAGAGTGTAAGAATGAGTATGCAATGAATAAGAATGGAAGAGTGAACGAGATAGATTGGAAATGTAATGTGTCTGGCTAAACAGGAACGTGTAAGAATGAGAGATGTTAAAAGTAAGAGTGTAAGAGTGAGAATGAGGTGAATTAAGAGTGTAAGAGTGAGATAGGCTGGAGGTTGGTTTATGAAGGGCAAGGGGAATTGGATAGAGTGAAGAAGCCAGTATGGTGGAAGTGACCCTGGGCTGCTGGAGTGTATGGTAGAGAGAGGGTAGAGAGAGAGAGGGAGAGAGAGAGAGAGACAGACAGAGAGAGGTTGGGAGGGGTTCTCTTCACTGTCCATAAAAAAAAAAAGATTCTCTCTCTCTCTCTCTCTCTCTCTCTCTCTCTCTCTCTCTCTCTCTCTCACACACACACACACACACACACACACACACACACACACACACACACACACACACACACACACACACACACACACACACACACACACACCAAAACAATTAACATTTTTCTCTCTCTGTTCCCCTCCCCTCTCGCGCCCACACAGTCGAACAATTAACTCTTCTTATTTTTTCCACAATCTTTTTTTTTTTTCTTTTAACCAAGTGGCCCAAATCACCCATTATTCGCCTCTCTGAAGCCTTTTAGCCTCCACTCATAAGTTGGACCTAGTGAGCCAGCCTTTCCCCCCTCTCCCTGACCCCCCCCCTCCTTCCCTCCCTCTGTCCACGCCCCCTCCCCCTGATCCCCCCTACCCCGCCTCTTCCTGGCCCCCTTTCCCCCTTCCTTACCCATTTCCCCCTCCAGTCCACCCTCTCTCTCTCGTTTCTTCTGCCTCCACACGCACACGCCTACCTTCACCCCATCTACCCACCCCCACCCTGACCTCCATCCACCTAAACCCTTCCACAACCACCTCCCCCCTGCCTACTCACCCAATTATCCCCCCTCTCCTTCGCTTCCCCCCCCCTCCCCTACCCTCCTGCCACCCCAGCTGCCCGTCCTCACCCCTACCCCTGTGTCACTCCACCTCTACTTCCTCTCGCTCCACTCGCCCCCTCCTCCCCTCCCCGTTCACAGTATTTCCCCCGACGCGGTTGCCACTCACATTCGCCTTTTTCCCTTCTTTTTGTTTTTTAATACTCAGCTCGACCGTACACGACCTTGTGACCTCCACCCCTCACCCTGACTCCCCACAACCTCCCAGCTTAGTCCCCCTTCCTTCACCCCTCTCCCTCACCCTCCTCCCGCCATCTTAACCCTTTTAGTACGAGGGGACGGTCTCTTGCTTGTGCCTAGAGGTAGTAAAAGTTTAGATGTCTTTTTACTTTACGAGTTAATGGAAGTTGTTTCTGACCCTTCTAGTATAAAAGGCCTTCCATAGACTAGAAGGATAAAAATTGAGTAGAAGGAACAAAATGTGAAGAAGGATGACATCTTGGTGAAGAGATAAAAGCTTCTTAAGATTTCCCTACCCTCTCCCCCTACGGTACTTCTTCTTAGTCTTTTTCTTCTCAATGTCCAAGACCCTCAACCCTCCTTTCCTTCCTTCCCTCCCCCCCCCACTCTCCATGACCCTCCCCCTCCCTCCTTTCCTCCTTCCTTTCTTCTGGATCCTTCCCCCTTCCATTCACCTTAACCTTTTTCGCCTCCATTCCCCTAAATCCTCCCCCCCTACATTCTCCTAAACCCTCCCTCCTCCATTCTCGTAAACCCTTCCTCTCCATTTTCTTAAACCCTTCCTTCTCCATTCTCTCTCTCTCTCTCTCTCTCTCTCTCTCTCTCTCTCTCTCATAGACCCACCCCCTCCCACAATCCTAGAGTCTCCTTCTCCTCCTCCTCTTTCCCAGACCTTGACTTCCATTCCTCCCGAGACACTCCTCACTCGCGTCTTTGTCAGCCTACAAACTTTTCCCCTTTCACTCCAATCCCTGCTTCTCAGGAACTTTGTCTCCCTCCCAGACCCTCCTGCCAGCTGTCCAATATTCCTCTTTGTCAGTCTGTCTTCCTCCTTACTAACGCCCTTGCCTTTGCCCCCCAGCCAGCCACATAATATTTCTCCGTGTGTCGCACCGTCTACCTCCCTGTCGTCCCCATTTCCTTACCCCTTGCCAAACGTCCAGTATTCTTCTTTGCCAGTCAGTCTTCCTCCCTGCCGTCCCCAGATCCTTACCCTTTGCTAGTCATATGATATTCCTTCTTTCAGACATGTCTTCCTCCCTGCCATCCATCTTCCCCTTCCTCCCGCAGGCATACCATTACAGTATTCATATTCCTCCTCTTGTTAATGTGTCTTCCTCCTTTTCGTCCACCTCTACCGTACCCTCTGCCAGCAGTCCAATATTCCTCCTTGTCAGTCCGTCTTCCTCTCTATCGTCCTCCTTTCCTTACCTTCTTGTTAACTGTCCAGTATTCCTTCCGTCTGCCTGTCTTCCTCCCTGCCGTCCTCTTTTCCATACCCCCGCCAGCCGCCCATGTATTCCTCCCCCTGTCAATCTCTCTTCCTCCCTGCCGTCCTCCTTTCCTTGTGCCAGCTTTACAGTATTCTTTATTCTCTCAGCGTCCGCCTCCCTATCGTCACTCAACTATCTTTCTCCCTCCTTCATGTTAGCCCTTCATTATTCCCCCTTCTTTCACACTGTCTCATTCTCTGTCACCCCTCACCACCTCCCTCTCCTTCTCCCCTGCCAGCAGTTTAATATGCCCCCCTAGGTCGCCCTCTCCCTCCCTGCCTCGTGAAACCATCCCCTGCCTCCCCCTTACCAAACGTCCAATATTTTTTTTCATTTCGGAAGAAGGGAGGGATTGGGCAGAGAAGGGCAAGTGGAAGGGAAAGCCGTGTTAGAGGTGTATTGGTGTAGATTAATTGGATGTTAATTATATTTTTCTGGCCCCTAATTTCAGTTCCTCCTCTTGTCAATTCACGCTTCCCTCCATGCTGCCCATCTGTCCCCCACTGGCCCCTGTCCGTCGTGTAATGTTCGCCGTTTCTCCCTGTTTTTCACACTGTCTCTGTCTCTCCCTCTCTCTCTGTTTGTCTCCATTTTTTCTCCAACTGTTTACTTCCTTGTTGCTCATCACCAGCCTTTGTTAGTCCCTTGCCGACCGTCCATTTTTGTCCTCCCTGTCACTCACCATCGCCCCTGTCTCCCCACCACCCTGCCTGCCATCTGGTAATCCCGTGCCTCTTCTCTCGCTTTTCGTCTCCTGCCCTAGCGCTTCCCCCCTCCTTCCCCCCCAACACACACACACACACACACACACACACACACACACACACACACACACACACACACACACACACACACACACACACACACACACACACACACACACACACACACACACACACACACACACACACACACACACACACACACACACACACACACACACACACACACACACACACACACACACACACACACACACACACACACACACACACACACACACACACACACACACACACACACACACACACACACACACACACACACACACACACACACACACACACACACACACACACACACACACACACACACACACACACACACACACACACACACACACACACACACACACACACACACACACACACACACACACACACACACACACACACACACACACACACACACACACACACACACACACACACACACACACACACACACACACACACACACACACACACACACACACACACACACACACACACACACACACACACACACACACACACACACACACACACACACACACACACACACACACACACACACAGAGGCCGAATCTCACGCAGCGGTATAGGGCGCGTTGTGCAAAATAATACCCTGCTGCTTCACAGGATAGAGTATAATGATAACAGTAAGAACAAGAACAACGCCTTTGTGTGCCTAATGTGGGATGTGATGTGGCTGTGAGGATGTTGGCCTTCCCCCCACGCACACACACACACACACACACACCTGGACAAACACATTATGGCCAGCGCTGGTTACTGTATTATGCGCCCTTAATGTCTGCCACACGTTCCTTCGCATTAGTAACGCGGACATCACAGTACAGTTCCTACACTACACTTCCTTACGAATACACAACACTACACCACACCACACCACACCACACCACACCACACCACACTACACTACACTACACTACACTACACTACACTACACTACACCACACCAGGACTGTGTAATGCGTCGTTGCTGGCTGGGGCACGCTTCCTCACAGTAATAACAGGGGCACTACACCAGCACCAGAAGCCGCATGCACAAACTTACCACCATATTCCCCGCGTAACCCAGATTTGCTTCTTTTTTTTTTTTTTTAAGGAAGAAGAAGGAAGAATCTGCACTCTTACTTCCTTGCCCCTCCTAGAGAGAGAGAGAGAGAGAGAGAGAGAGAGAGAGTTGTAAAATACGTTCTTTCACTTACCCCGGCCAGCAGAGATTTAGTATTATGTTCATGGATTTGATGTACAGTTTTGCATTTCACATCACCAGTATGCAGATTACTAAATGGCTCCCGCAGTTTATTTTCACTCAGACCATAGTTTTTTTTTTTTTCTATTTTTTTTTCGGTGGCATAGATATTTCACTCTTAAACGCTGTGTTGGCCTGTATACTGTATGTGATGGTGACATTTTACTGTTAAATACTTACACATGCATACGCACACATACACATATGCTCATACAGAAGCACGCAGGCAGATAGACATGCACGCACCCACACACGCATATATTTACATGCATATATACATACATACATACAGAAGCACGCAGGCAGATAGACATGCACGCACTCACACACGCATATATTTACATGCATATATACATACATACATACAGAAGCACGCAGGCAGATAGACATGCACGCACTTACACACGCATATATTTACATGCATATATACATACGTACATACAGAAGCACGCAGGCAGATAGACATGCACGCACCCACACACGCATATATTTACATGCATATATACATACATACATATACACAAAAATACACACACACACACACACACACACACACACACACACACACACACACACACACACAGGTAGGTAATATAATTACCAGTCTGCTGATGGCATTGTAGCAAGACGGCTTGGGTCTACAAATGTGTGGTGAAAGGCAGGTGTGTACGAGTGCAGGTGTGTAGCAGGGCTGGTTTGTGATAGAGCAGGTGTGGAGGAAGGCGGGTGTGTGGGAAGATAAGTGTGTGGAAAGGCAGTTGTGTGGGAGGGCAGGTTTATGGCAGGGTAGGTGTTGGATGGAATATGTAGATGTGTAGAGAACAGGTATCCATTTAAATAGATGGGAAAAAAAAACGCAGGTATGGTAAGGGAAGTAAGTAGGGAAAATTAACACTGTTCATTGCACAAATGTGTCTGAAAACAAATATCGAGGGAATGATACAGGTATGAATGTACGTTATTGTAGCTTACTTTATATAGAATTAGGTGACATGAAAAAAAAAATGGTTGTAGAAAGTAGCTCTAACGCTTACCAGAGTTAAAATAAAGAATACCTTACGCCTACACATAAAATGGTGAACAAAAGTGACAGCCTGTGCGCCAAAGAGTTAAACAATAGGAGTTTTAATTATCTTTTAATAGACAAGGACTTCCCTCACCGGACTGGACCATCTCAGCAACTGTAGAATGAAATACCTAAATGAAGTAATTTTCTCCTTAATGCTTAGTAACTCGGTGCTGTGGATTTACGTGAATAGTTTAGTAAATCAGACGAGAAAGAGTTGGGGAAGGGCATCTATCTTCGACACGAATCACCTTTCAACTTGAAGAAAAAGTTTAGACGCAGATACCAGAGTCTGTGTGAGCTGAGTTAGTAGTAAAGGACGTTTCCGAAGCAAAAGAAGCCATTAACAGTTTGAAAGTAATAGGGTTACTTCACCTTACTGCTGTCCTCACTGTCCACACACACACACACACACACACACACACACACACACACACACACACACACACACACACACACACACACACACACACACACACACACACATTTGCAGCTGCGTTGACTTACAGGTAGAGAGATAGGCAAGTTATCTACATGCAGTTTTGGTGGCGTCTGCTTTCTCATATGTAGATGGAAGAAGCCGAGTTAATGTAGCCTGTCAAATTAAAAGAAAAAAAACGAAAATCGCTTTGGAAGGTTACAAAATAGTCATACCATTTTGCAAGATAGATATGTTTGTGATAAATATTGCACCAACTGATATTATTAACGTTATTCTCACTTATTGTCATTTACTTTCGTGTACATGTTTACAATTTTTCCCGTTGTGGTGGGCCGGAGATTCACGAATGTTTACAGAGGCAGTGTCCATCAATATCCATAAACACATAAGCATATAAACACTGATCTGATCCTGCGTGACTGAAATTAAGGCTTATGTGGTTTGGCATTTGATCTGCTGACTGAGGTGGATTTTAGAACTACAGTAATTTACGCTGTTCTAAGCCGCGACCGTCTTAGAACTGAAATCTGATGGAAGGGTTCAGCATGAAAGTGGACGAAAAAAATTATTTGGATGCTGAGAGAGGAAAGTTCAGTTCTGCAAGAAAAGAAAAAAAAAGAAGAAATCGAATGGAAGGTCAGGAAAAAAAAAAAAAAAAGACTCGTTTTATTATTATGGAAATATATTATGCACTTTATCTCCGTGTGTTGCGGAATGGCTTTATGAAATTCACGTCGGTCAAATGATGCAACTGGCGGGTGGGTAAAATTAATTGTGAAAAAACCCACCTTTGCCATAAAAGCAATTATCCTACCGAGTATTTTCTGCCGAGCCCCAAAATGCAGAATATTATAAGTCTGTGAAAGTGGGGTAACGAGAATGGGCCGTAATCAGGCTTCATTATAACCGGTAAGAGGATTAAAACTCGAGTGTTTCTCCGTGAACATTGCTGGACAGGGATTGAGAGAGAGAGAGAGAGAGAGAGAGAGAGAGAGAGAGAGAGAGAGCATCCTTTTATGGCCGTTTTTATACCGTACCTTAATTATTTACCTGGTCTGCTCGAGGATGCCATTTATTTTTTATTTTTATGCACATCGAGAGAGCACCCATTTTATTTCCATTTTTATTTGTACTTCACATATTAACTTGTCCAGCCCGAGGACGTCATTTTCATTTTATTGTTACTGGTACATGACGAGTTTTTTTTTTTTTTTTTTTTATTCAGATTAACCCCTTTAAATCCGATGTGGTCTTTATTTTCTTTTAGCCTTTATTTTTGCTAACTTCAGACGATTTCCCTCAATTCAAGGGGAAAATTTTAGAACTGGAGGGTTTAGACAGCCTCCATTTACCTCGTCACTACAAGACGTCCCCACAAGGATGAATAATAATAGTAGTAGCCATAGATTAATCCAAAACGTGAACCCAGTGGACTGCAGACTGAAACTGCCCTCCTCTCTCAATCAGA
This sequence comes from Coenobita brevimanus, assembly GCF_032717465.1. Classification (NCBI taxonomy): domain Eukaryota; kingdom Metazoa; phylum Arthropoda; class Malacostraca; order Decapoda; family Coenobitidae; genus Coenobita; species Coenobita brevimanus. Next base: position 9,506,897 of record NC_137028.1, on the reverse strand, counting down.
ATCCACCTTTCAAGGGACAGGTTGGGAGTTGAGAGAGATTTGCATAACTGGGCAGTGGACCTGCATGGTTAAATTGGTGCCAGCATATGAAGGCGTCTCTCTCTCTCTCTCTCTCTCTCTCTCTCTCTCTCTCTCTCTCTCTCTCTCCATCAAGTCATTCTCAAGCTGAAGAAAATCGTCTGGAGAAAAGAATATTAAAAACGTCATAGTACTGAAGGGGTTGAATAATAGACCATGGAAAGAGGAAAGGGATTGGAATTAATGGGTAAAAATGGAGAGTAATTATCCACTGGCGGAATGGGAAAAACAAAAGTGGGAGGGACAATGAGAGAGAGAGAGAGAGAGAGATGAAGGAGAAATTTTGTGTAAAGATTTGATTATTATGAACAGTAGATTACCTGCTGTGAAAAAGAAGGATCATCATCATCATCGTCATTGTATCGTCATCGTCATCATCATCACCATCATCATCATTATTATTATCATCCTCGTCCTCATCCTCATCATCCTCGTCATCTTATCGTCATCACCATCAGCCCTAATTTTTGCTTTAAATGAAATGGTCGGATCCAGAAACAGAGGAAAAACAAAAAAAAAAGACAAACTGTGGAGATCAAAAGTAATATGGCCATCAGACTGCCAGACGAAAATGAATCCATGCTCCATCCATTTAGCATTTGGCATTTCGAATTTCCGCCTTTCGAAATTTCAGCCTTTCGAAATTTCAGCCTTCCAAATTTTCAGCCTTTCGAAATTTCAGCCTTCCAAATTTTCAGCCTTTCGAAATTTCAGCTCCACAGGGGAAGCCATCCACATTAAACCCCTTTTTTTTTTTTTTTTTTTTTTTTTTTTTTTTTTTTTTTTTTTGACCAAGTGGCCCTCGCAGTGCCTGTGGGGTAGAACTCTCCTGTTCATTTGAGTGCCGAGGTGAAAATGGGTGCCTTGTCATGTGTAGCCTGTGTATATTTTTTGGACCTATTGTGTGTTTAGAGAATTCGTAATACCTGTTTCTTAGTGATTTATTCTGCGCTTTACACGGCATTATCCTGTCTTATGTGTAGGTGAAATGTTTGTCAGTATTAAAGCGAAATAGAAATTAAAGTCAGGGAGTAACACACACACACACACACACACACACACACACACACACACACACACACACACAGAGGCTTCATGTGCCACCTAGAATACGGATTTATATGACTTGCAGTGCTTAGGTGTTAGGGCTGTTATGTTTACCGCCAGGTGAGAGAGAGAGAGAGAGAGAGAGAGGGTACAGCGCTAATTATGTGCATACTTACTTATTCTCCATGCATATATTTTTTTTCATACACAATTTTGTCCTTCGTCAGTTTGTTTTGCTTCCTTATCGCTAAGGAAGGAATGCAAATGCCCACTCTCACTCCACCCACCTCCTCCTCCGGTACATTAAAATAAAGTCTTCATTCAGGTGTGTGTGTGTGTGTGTGTGTGTGTGTGTGTGTGTGTGTGTGTGTGTGTGTGTGTGTGTGTGTGTGGTTACTTCTAAGCAATTTTATTCGGCTTTAAGGAAATAATTGTATTGAAAGGGTAAGGAAGGCAGTATGTAACACCTGCAGTTCTGAAAATTTCCTTTCTCTCTCTCTCTCTCAAAAAAAAAAAAAAAAAAAAAAAAATGCCACCGAACTCAAGCAGGTTAATAAAATAGAATCACAGAGCATCACGGGAGGGGAAATTCCGGCTTTTTGAAGTTTAATGAAAATATAAGAAATTTAATGTGATTATCTGGCCACACACCGATCATGCATGCCGAGAACCATATTTATAAATCATCTTAATCTATTCACACACCAAACAAGGCACCATCACACTTACTTATTCTTAGATCTTTGTGTTTTTCTTACTCTCTCATTCTAATATTCACGCTGATTCACTCTTACTTGATTCTTAAGTGATTCGGTAGCTGTATCATTGAAGAGGAAGATATAGACGAGGAATATTATATACGGTTTAAGATTAGGACAGTTTATGAATACCGCCCCAGCATCCCATCCCTAACCCCGTAAGTAAAACGCAAGTAAAACACAAGTGAGATGATCCACTTTATTACTGAGGTCACGCGCTTTATTGCCAGTGGAGAACGGCGTCCTTCGGGATATATGTAGTGGGAAAATTTGGCACCTTTACTTTAATATTAGTGAAACGTGGATGATTATTGGGCGACGAGGGTGCCCAGTTACGAGGAAGGGTGTCTGAGAGAGAGAGAGAGAAACAGAGAGACAGACATACAGAGAGAGAGAGAGAGAGAGAGAGACAAACAGAGAGACAGACATACAGAGAGAGAGAGAGAGAGAGAGAGAGAGAGGAGGAAGTAGGGTATCCGAATTAGAGACTGTATTAAATGTACTGCATGTTAAACGTGGGTGGAGGTGAGGGAGAAGATTAATATGAGAGAGAGGGATGGAGTAGCAATCAGTGAAGGAATGTGTGTGAGTTGCAGATAATTGCATGCTGTAGGTAAGCTGTACTGATCACCCTAATGACATCTTGCACTAACGCCTTTACCTTCACTTGGCCAGATTTTTATCCTTTAGTACCTTATTTCATGTTGTTCAGTGATAGGGAAAGAAAATGTGGCTAAGACTCTACATCCATTTCACAGCACACGACAGCACCATCGTTTATTGTTACTGTTACCAGACCATTTTGATCAGCGTCGAAGATCCCTCTGGTATAATTGATGACCAAGACAGTATAACCCGTGTGATCGAATGCAGGGAGTTAATATTGCAAGCAGTCATCATCATCATCATCATCGTCATCATCATCATCATCATCATCGTCATCGTCATCGTCATCATCATCATCATCATCATCAGTTTCCACACTTAGAAATGGGGTGGGGAGGATCAAGAAACATGAAAAAGATATGTTAATACTAAATATCTGGTAAACACGTAACATAAAAAATTTGATAGGGAATTCCTCCTAACCCCTTTATAGTTGTAGTCAAGCCTTGATATCTGATTCAGGCTACATCTAAGGGACTCTATTCGATTTTATTCATGTGAGGGTAATTTTGCAAGATAGAGGGATTAGTAACTGTCTTGATTAATTCTTCCATTGACAGGGGTTCATATGTAGTATTTCGTTCAGGCTAATACCAAGCTACCTCAGTCCAGTACATGTAAGGATAGATGACCAGTCTCCCGCCCCTGGTTGGCATTAGCTTCGCAGGCACATTTGTGGATATTGAACCAAATCTAGAATATCGTAATCTAACTCTGAAAGGCACCTAACTTCGGTCCTAACCTGTCATCCTTCGGCCCTAACCATAGCAGAGAAGGAAGATAAATTATATATCTGGGTTTCACGATAAGTTCAGTTTGTCTTTCTGTCTTTTGGTCTTAGATTTGGTTTGTATAATATCCTTAAATAAGGCTTTGAAACATAAATTTATAATTACTCACTTTATGTATTCTGATGTAAGCACAGGTAGTAGTAATAGTTGTAGTAGTGGAAGTTGTAGTTGTAGTAGTAGATGATGATGATGATGATGAAGTAGTAGTAGTAGTAGTAGTAATAGTACTAGAGTAGTAGTAGTAGTTGGTGTTATTACTGTTGTTACAGATGCAACCCCAGGCCCATCTGAACGTGAACCCGGTAGACTACAGGCCAGTGCTACCCTTCTCTCTTAGTCCACCATCTTACTTTCGGGGATAGGGAGGGGGGTGAGGGCCGACTGAATGACCGGGCAGCTCCACCACCCGGTCATATCGGTGCCACCACTTGAAGGCGTCCCTCTTCACCACCAAGCGAAGGATTAGTCTCAGAAGCAGTAACTTTAATCGTAGTCAGGTGCTTCATTCATAGCAAACCCTTTAAATATGCATAGTTTCTTAGGCGTGGGTGAATTGCTTCGATATTATTGGGTGCTGCGCAAACACTTCGTAGCTGCTTTGATTATCTTATGTTTCTGCGAGGAGTGTTGTTGCATACCTGATTAGCGAGGGAGAGAGAGAGAGAGAGAGAGAGAGAGAGAGAGAGAGAGAGAGTGAAGGGTGAGGTGAAAGGCATCAAAATTATTGCATATATAGAATGTACTGCATGATAAACGTAGGATGAAGAGAGGGAGCGGAGTAATATGAGGGGAGAGAGAGAGAGAGAGAGAGACAGACAGACAGACAGAGAGAGAGAGGTGGGTTAGGCGCGGCAGTGATGGAGCCATAAGACCGAACCATTACCGTTTACATTATCGCTATTTTCACTGTAACCGGCTCCAGCTCGTCCCTCCTACCCCCCTCCCCCTTTCTCCCTCCTTCCCTCCATCCTTCCCTCCTGCTCTCCATCGCCTAATCTATCCCTCCTCCACCTCCTCCTCCTCCCCCCCTCACTCCCTCCACCCCTCCCTCACCTCGCGTCCTCCTTTCTTCTTCTCCCCGTCTCTCCGTTTCCCTCTCCTCGCTCTTCCAATTCTCTTTTACTCCCTTCTTTGCTCCCTTACCTAATCTCCCTCCTCCCTCTCTACCAGTTCCCATCTCCCTGTTGTCCTCCCCACTCTCCCTCCTGCTCCTAATCTCTCCCCTTCTCCCTTTTCTCTCTCTCGTTTCCTCCATCTCATACTTTCTCCTCCCTCCTTTCACTTCTTTCCATCATTTCTTTTTTCCTTCCCTCCTCTTCGTCCGCCCTTCCCCTGCTCCTTTTCTCCCTCCCTTCTCCTCCCTCTTCGTCCGCCCTTCCCCTTCTCCTTTTCTCCCTCCCTTCCCCTTCTCCTTTTCTCCCTCCCTTTCCTTCTCTCTTCGTCTCGCTTCATTCCCTCGCTCCCTGTCGCTTTCTCTCTCTCTCTCCTCCATTCTGTCATTTTAATGTTGTCTCCATCTCTTTCTGATCTTCCTAATCGTGACTCATCCTCTCCTGTCGTTTATCCATTCCTCTCTCTCTCTCTCTCTCTCTCTCTCTCTCTCTCTCCAAATGGTCAAATATTAGAAACAGTGACATCATAAAAGTTATTCATGTTGTAGCAACAGTCGCTTGTCTTTTTACCAGTCTCCAAAATTATTATTGTTATTATTATTATTATTATTATTATTATTAACATTATGTATTTTTATCTCCATCTCCATCATCTTGTCTCCTTTTTCAGAAATCGTTTGACAGAGTTCCCTCAAAAAATAACAAAAAAATTACAATCTCCTTAACGAACTAAAGGCACATAGTTTCAGCAATAAGGTGCTTGGCTCAGGGATAATTGGCTGAACGGTAATTGGCCTGCAGGGCGAAAACAAAGACCTGTAATTAAGGGAAAAGAATCGGTCCGGAAAATGGATCAGGCTAGTCACGTACCGCAGGCGTCGGTGTTGGGCCATTGCTCTCAGGTTTAAAAATATGTGGAGTAAAAGTTGACTAGGCTAAGTAATGTGTGGAATGAAAATCGACAAGTTAAATAATATGTGAAATAAAAATCCACAAAAATCGACTAAGTTATATATGGAATAAAAATCGACGAGGTTAAAATGGGAATCAGAAATTGAGTTTTTTTTTTTTTTTTTTCCTTTTTTAAAATCAATACTGCTCATATTTACTGACACTGAAATTTGGGAGCAGAGTGAGTATACCTTTACTCCTAGAGGTATATAAATTCAGAGAGTTCTTGATATAATTCTCTATTAGACGGAAGCTTTTGATATTTGAAGATGAAAAGTGTGAAGTATTGGGAGGGAGAATGAAAAGGTTAGCCGTACTGAATAATAATATAACTTGAAAATGTTGATGAGGAATAAGGTATAGGAAATTTTGAATAGAAATAATATGACATTTAGGCACATTATTTTTATGAGGCAGATGAGAAATCCAAAGCCAGTACATTAGAAAAAAGACGTCATAGAGTATTTCATCGTGTAAAGTAATTAGTATGGCCACAGAGTACGGTGCTCAGTTCTGATCACCGTGTTACACAAATATGTATGGAGTATTTCAACACAGTAAAGAATGCCAAAAAATATACGAAATCGAAGAAGACACAGTATGATGATCATTTAAGAGAACAGGGCTTTATTAAATCTCAGAGGACGAACACAGCTTTCAGAGAACATGTGAACAGTACACTAAACAAGTACTTAACAGGGGCCGGTCGCATTACACAAGGAATAATTGTTTCAATGAAAGTTGTATGTGATCCCCGTGTGCCATAATGAAACGGAATTATATGGTTCTTGAAGCAGGTGGCGTGGCAACGTGGTGGACTGTGAAATGGTGCTAAGTTTCAGAGATCGATTGAATAATTAAATATCTGCGAATCTTAAGCTAAATATTTTCACTGCTGATGATATATTTACTGCACATACTCTATATATTTGCTGTAACCTGATAAACATCCCGGACGTCTTTCATCTGAGTTGATGGCCTAGTGTTGTCAGATTGGAAGATTGATTTGATTTATGACCAAGGAGTCTCATTCCCACCTCATAACTAGAGCTCGTCGAATTTCATGCAACCACGAATTAGTATTTCAGGGAAGGGAGTGGCTCAGTTCCGTCAGATGATGAAAAGCCGGGTATAATACAAGCCTCTGACATTTTTTTTTTCTCTCACTCTCTTTCTCCCATGCAGATTATGGAGGATACATCGACAAGACTGATGCCGTGGACCGAGGCTCATCTGGACGTAAAACCAGTGGACTGCAGGTTGAAATTAACCTTTTCCTGCAATCAGCCTTTTTCCTTTGGAGGGATTGGGAGCGAGGTGAGGGGCGTTTGTTTAACCTCCGCTGCCCAGCTGTATCAGTGCAACCACGGGAAGGCGTCCCCCTCCAGCACCACAACTACAAGGTAATGTCGTAGTGCAGTTTATTAATCTTTCTATGCATATTACCTTTACGACATTCTATAAGTCTACTGCATTTTACTGTCATCCCTTTTCTGTAAAATTCACGTGACAATTTGTTCCTTTTCTATAAAATTCACGTGACAGTTTGTTCCATGAGGTTCTTTAGGTGTGTGTGTGTGTGTGTGTGTGTGTGTGTGTGTGTGTGTGTGTGTGTGTGTGTGTGTGTGTGCGTGTGTGTGCGTGTGTGCGCGCGCGCGTGCGTGCGTGTGTGCGTGCGTGCGTGCGCGCAAGCCTTCTGATTTACTGTAATTTATTCAGTATCGTAGGACGGATACCGTAGTGAAAGCATCCTCTAAAACAAACGGCCTCGGCAGTACCATTTATGAACTTTACTGTGTGCCCTCCTTTGTTGTTCAGTGTACTTTGTAATACTGTGTACTGCCTCAGCTTCTACTTCCCGCTCTGCTGCTCTTGCCCCTTCCTCCCCTCACTCCCTCACCCTCCTCCTATCACTGTTCCTTCCCTCACCCTCCCTCAGCGCTCCCCCCGTCAAACCGCCTCTCTCTTCCCTCACTCTCTTTCCCCTCGCTCTTCTTTCCCTCACACTACCCCCCTCACTCATCCTCCCCTCACTTTCCCTCACCATTCCTCTCCTCACACTTTCTCTCCCCTCAATCTTCCTCCCGTCACTCTCCCTGCCTTCACACTTCCTCCCCACACTCCCTCAGCCTTTCTTCCCTCAGACTGCCTCTCCCTCATCCTTTTTTCGCACTGACCCATCCCGTATACACCTTTCTCGCTGTCCTCTTCCCTTTCATACCTTCCCATCGCCTTTTCTTCTTACTTTCTAATATCCTTCCTTCTATATCCCTTTCTGCTATCTATCCTTTCTCTCTTTCTACCTCTTCACTAGTACTCCCATTTCTACACTCGTATCCCTCTCCCCATCCATCTTTCTCCTTTCCCATTGCTTATCCCTCTTTCTTGTCTTTTTTACTGCCCCTCCCTTCGTTCATTCTGTTACTGTTCCTCTGCAACGCCTTTAAAACTCTCTCTCTCTCTCTCTCTCTCTCTCTCTCTCTCTCTGCCACACAAAATCGCCATACTGAGTCTGTCCACTGTTTCCCCTTCCCTCGTGCTTCCATCTCATTACTCCTCAATCTCCCTCCCACGCCTTTTATTACTACTTCCTCCCTGTCCTTCCTTCCTCCCTCTTTTTTCCGCTGTTTTCTCCCTTCCATTTCCCCTCCCCGTGTTCCATCCCACTGCCCCGTTTCCTTCACTCCCTGCCTCACTTTCCACAACTCCACTTTCTTTTTTTTGTGTAATGTACCCCGTTTAGCCGTTCCATATTGTCCTTCCCTCTCTATTCCTTTCCACTGCTCCCTCTCCCTGCCTCTCCCCTACCCTCTGCACTACCCCTCCCTCTCCCTTTTCCATCCATTCTCCGTCTCTGCCTCTCCTTCCCACCCGACATCCCAGACTCTCTCTCCCCTCGCAAAATGATCCATGATGAATCGTTCCATATTACCTCTCTCTCTCTCTCTCTCTCTCTCTCTCTCTCTCTCTCTCTCTCTCTCTCTCTCTCTCGTAACTACCTCTCCTCTCAGTACCACTTCTTGCCTCACTTCCCCCCTTATTCCTTTACATTATCACCCTTTCCATTCTTCTATGCCTCCTTCTCTCAATCGTTTCATTGCCACTCCCTCTCTCCTTTTTCTCACCACCATTCCCATCTCCTCCCTTCTTCCACCATCCCTTTCTCCCTTCGCTTAACCCCCTGTCAATTTCACTTGCTTCTATCTCTGTAACCAAATTTTCTCTCTCTCATACTATCCCCTCTCTTTTCCCATCCAATCTTATCCCCCCTTTTCTCTCCCCTCTCTCCTGCCCCCTCATTACCCTTCTAATCCCCTCCCTAGTTTCACGACTTCCTTCTTCCTCCCCAGCTAACTCCAAACCTGTCTCCCCCCTGTCAGAATAGTCCATGATGAACTGTTTCTCTCTCTCTCTCTCTCTCTCTCTCTCTCTCTCTCTCTCTCCCTCCCTCCCTCCCTCCCTCCCTCCCCCCCTTCCCTCCTCTCCCTTCCCTTCCCTCCTCTCCCTTCCCTTCCCTACCTCTCCATTACCTTCCGTCATTCTAAAGTATCCCCTTCCGGTCCCTCTTCCCATACCATCTCTCCCGTCCCTATTGTACTTCCTCACTACCTTTCTAATCTCCCTCCTCTCACCCTCCACATTCTCTCTCTCTCTCTCTCTCTCTCTCTCACACACACACACACACACACACACACACACACACACACACACACACACACACACACACACACACACACACACACACACACACACACACACACACGCATCCCCCCACCCAATCCCCACCTAACCCCCACCCAACCCTCTTCTCTCCCTTTCCCCCACCAACTCTCCTCTGCCCCTCCCCCCACACACACCCCCACCCAATCCCCACCCAACCCTCTTCTTTCCCTTTCCCCCACCAACTCTCCTCTGCCCCTCCCCCCACACACACCCCCACCCAATCCCCACCCAACCCTCTTCTTTCCCTTTCCCCCACCAAGTCCTCTCTGCCCCTCCCCCACACACTCCCCCCCTTTCCTCTCTATCCCCACCTCTCCCCCCCGTCTTCAAAATGGTGCAGGGGGGGGGGTGATGATGAAAATGGTAGGTTAGGCAGGAGTGGATGGGACTACGGGGGGATATTAGACCCTCCCTCCCCCTCCCCAACGATCCATTCTCAGCAACAGTCGCTCTGGGGAAATGAAACTTGTAAAATTAGGCCCGGATTCTGTTTCGTGTCTGTTTCTGTCTTTCTGTTTCTTCTGTCTGTCTTTGTCTGTGGTTTTTCTGTCTGCTTTCCCTGTCTTTCTTTTATTTCTGTCTTCTCTCTATGTATTGCTGGGTTTTTCCTCTCGTTCTGTTTTTTTCCGTCTGTTTTATCTCAGTGTCTTTCTGTCTGTCTTTGTTTCTGCCAGTTTAGCGTTTTTATTTTTGTCATTTTGTGTGGCTGCTTCTTTCTCTTCGTATCTCCTTGTGTTTTACTTTCCCTGTCTTTCTCTGTTTTTGCTTGTCTCGTTTTTCTGTCTGTTTGGCTTTGTCTTTGTATGTGCCGGTGTGTCTAAATGTCTGTGTTCTCTCTCTCTCTCTCTCTCTCTCTCTCTCTCTCTCTCTCTCTCGTATTTATTTTTCTTGCGTTTATATTTTTCCATACAAGTCTGTTTATGTGTCTGTCTTTGTATCAGTGTGTGTGTGTGTGTGTGTGTGTGTGTGTGTGTGTGTGTGTGTGTGTGTGTGTGTGTGTACCCAATTTCTCGCTTCACATACACATATACACACACACTACCAGTACCCAATTACGTCCGGAGTAACTTTGGTCGTTTCTGTGTGCAAATGAGGCGGGTCTTTGAAATGACTGTACTTTAGAGCGAGAATATTTAGATCACAGCAGGGAAATCTAGGAATATTGTGACGGCTGAATGTATGTGAGGCGAGGCGTAGATGTGGAGGGGTGGGGGATGGGTGGCCGTCCTATCACTCACTCATTCTCTCTCTCTCTCACACACACACACACACACACACACACACACACACACACACACACACACACACACACACACACACACACACACACGCACACACACACACACGCACACACACACACACACACACACACACACACACACACACACACACACACACACACACACACACACACACACACACGCACGCACGCACGCACGCGAGAGAGAGAGAGAGAGAGAGAGAGAGAGAGAGAGAGAGAGAGAGAGAGAGAGAGAGGAAGAATGCTGTTGACCTCAATAGACAATCATGGCGGCTGACCTACCCTGCTGTGCTCAGAATTTTATCTCAAAATCAGTTTTCTTGTACCCCTATACCAGTAGCCATATTTACAAACTTTCTTGGACTTAAAGTCGTTTATAAAGTTGCTTGTTTGAAATTTTATCTTCAGTCAAACACCAGAAATTATTAAAAGTGTTCAGGGTTGGTTATTCTCCCATTTCTTGCTACCAAATATTTCACCACCAAACTAGATATAATATTATTGTTATTTAGAAGATGGTTCGTTAAAGATACCTTTATCCACACCCATACTGTCGCCAAAGCAATTCATAGCCAAGCCAGAGTTAAAGTTGTGTACCGTATAAGATTGTTGATTTATTGTTTTATTTTCTCTCGTATTACTACCCGACGGATCACAGCCAGAGTAAATATTATCCCTTTCAATCCGATGGCGTACTGCGTGATTCTTACAGCATAGAGACGATTTTACCCAGCATAGGAGAGACTTGGGATTTTGAGGAGTTTAGGTGTAGCCTCCTCTCTCTCTCTCTCTCTCTCTCTCTCTCTCTCTCTCTCTCTCTCTCTCTCTCACTTCCGAGGCTTTCTCACTATCTTAATCACCATCTCTTGCACCACCGAGACGTTCTGACCTTGAATAGATGTAGGGAAAAAAAAATAAATAAAACTACACCCTTGGATGGACGCTTAAATTACATACAAGATTTTTTGCGTGTTCTTTTTTCTTCACTCATGACGGTACCAGAACGAGACAATTACAATAGAGTGAATGTTTATATGAGAAAATACAACAGAATAACAGACGGTAATTAACGGATAAAAATAGGTGTGTTCGCTAAAATTGGTGAACCTCTTTTTTCATATCATTCTTGCTCCCTTCAGACGATTAGAATAGGCCTAAGGAGAGAAAATAGCTTGGGGAAGGAATTATGAAGATTTCGCAACCCAGTCTTGACAAACTGTGAGATTGTAGTGCATAAGCTGTACAGTATGTGTTGTGGCGTGTTGGTGCGCACTCCACTCATATACACTTTTCGCTTTTTACTCTAACTTGGCCTGAAATTGTCATCTCTCCTTCTTAATTGCTGAGTTTTAGGTGTTAAATTACCACAAGAATATTTTCCTTGTCTCGAAGAAGTGCTGTGGAATGGGTATAGAGCCGTAACATTGATTTTTTTCTACTACTGAGCCACGTGGAGAAAGCTGCAAAAAGACGAAAATCTGGGCCAAGTCAGTGAGAAAATAGTGTAGTCAATCTTTCACCCTTCATTCTCTCCACGTGGCCTAGCTGTTTTTCCGTCCTAATTTTCCCCGAAGTGACCTGTTTGCGCCGGGATGGATATGAGGGTCCGTAATGAACTAGAAGTGGCCTTGTTGGACCCAAATGAATGTACATGAGTATGGGAGAGAGGCAGAGGGATGAAGCTCCACCCTGAGTCCCCTAGCTGTCAAAGGGTTTAATTCATCCTACCCTCCCCCCCAAGAGGTCTTATCGTAACTAAAAAAAAATCGTCAGGTGGCAGAACAGTTGAAAAGATAAATACGTTCTTTGTGGTGACAGTGTTAAACATTGATATAAAAGTGTCCATTACCGAATGTTATGACTGAAATTAATCCATTTCAATCCAATGGCATAATTATATTACACTGGCGCTACCATCAGATGATTTCACTCAGCTTAGGGGAAAAAAGAACTATGATAGTGAAGGGGTTAACGAAGGCTGCATCCAAACCCCCCAGTTCGAAGAGCCTCTCCAGATCGGACAAAAATCGTCTGGAATGGGAGTAAAATATAAAACTACGTCATCGGCTTGAAGTGGTTAACCCGACCAGTATGATGGGGTGCTTGTCTCGCTTTTTCTCTGTCCTGATTTTATTATTTTTATTTTATTTTTTTTTTTTAGGGTTAATTTTTCGGACTGGGTTGTGAATGACCTTAAAAAATAGCCCCATTTTTTCTCACTTCGATCTGATGACTTTAATTTTTTTTTATTGCTATCTCCGAAGTTTTTTTTTTTTTTAGTTCTTGAGAAGCTATAGGAACTGAAGGCGTTATATAGAGCCTTCATTCACGCCTTCAGTACGGGAGGCCGCCCTGAAGCTGAATAAAATCGTCTGGAGGCAGCAAGAATAAGTATAAAACGCGTCATTGGATGGAAGGGATTAACTTCAGACGTCTCTCCTAAGCTGAATGAAATCGTCCGGTGGTAAATAATAGAAAAGAAAAGTCCCAGGAGTAAAAAGCCTCTTCAGCCCGGAGATTTGTTACAGGGATTTATTCTTGCTGCCGCCAGACGATTTTATTCAGCTTTGGGGCGACCTCTTGTAGGGGCGTGTTGAATATAGGGTGTATTGTGTAACCCCCTGCTGGTTGTAACGTCTCTCCCAGGTTGAATAAAATCGTCTCTTTGGCAGCAGAAGTAAAGCCAAGAGTCTCTGGAGAAAATCGTATAGTGGTAGGAAAAGTAAAACAAAAAGAATTTCCTCGAAGTAAAGGAAAATCATGTACTGGTAGAAAAATAAAGCTGAAACAGGAAAAAATCGCTTAGTGGTAAAAAACATACAGCTGAAAGTAAGTCCTCTAAGTAAAAAAAATCATAGAACAAAAAGCAAAGTAAATAATAAAAAAAAACGTTCGGTCGTAAAAATGAAGCTAAATATATGTCCAATTAAAAAAATGTTAAACGATGACAAAAATAAAGCAAAAAGTGTCCTACTAAAAAAAAACGTTTAATGGTATAAAAAATAAAGCTAAATGTACGTCCTTCAAGTAAATAAAAAAATAGTGGTCACAAAAGTAAAGCTGAAAGTACTTCCTTCAGTTAAAAAAAAGGTGGTTCAGGGGCGCCAAAAATAAAGTCAAAAGTACACCTCGTCGTAGCAAAGGGAGTTAATCACTTTTGGCACAAGTTGAACGGCCTGTCGACTCAAACTTTTCGCTGATTATTTTCTTGGCTTCTTAAACGCCAGGGCAATTGCAGCAGTTTTCAGCAGCATTGATTGCCCTGGTTTTCCGACAGCATTTAGTCGCCAGTACTGTCAGGCACGAAAGTTCGCCAAATGTGTCCCTTCTACCTCTTTCTAACTTACTCTGGCAAATGATATTCCGAAGTTGAGAGAGGTTTGATATGCTTATGTTCCTATAGGTTATTCTCTTTGATGTACTGCATTAGGGAGGAAAGTGACTGATATTCCCGTAGCGTGAAGTAGACGGAATGGAATAGTAGGCGAACTCTTGGGCCTGACTGTGGCTCGTTAGGGACAGACGGGTGACTCTGTGGCGGGTTGGCGTGGGTGTAGAATTGCTTCACTGATTTGTATTTCGTGCACTACACTCGTGAATTTCTTGGCGTTATTGGAGGGAACGCCAGCCACGTGTCCCCTGCGTGTGGTAGAATGTCATTAAAAAGGGTGGAAGTGAGAACTGAATTCCCCCCCCCCTTTATTGTATTGACACAGGGATATGGAGATCCCTTCGCTCAGTCCTTGTGTTGCAAAGAACGTATGCGTCCAAACGGTACCAAGGATATATATATATATAGATAGATAGATAGATAGATAGATAGATCGAGATAGATAGATAGATAGATATAGATAGATAGATAGATATGGTGCCCTTGCTTACTGTTATTCCAGACACCGCAGCTTTTCGTGTATATACAATATTATATGACCAAAGAAGCACCACCATCATCTTAATGAAAAATCGCCACGAATCGTATTTCGTCCACTCATCAGTCTGTCTTAATCACAGTTTGCGGTTTGCCCTGTGTTGCGTTACGGGTTCGCTTCCATCATTCCCATTAGGCAAATTACGTTATTGCAAAGCTGTAGGATGTCATTTATGTGATGACCGTCAGAATTCAGGGTGTGATTTTAGAACATAAGATGTTTTGGGCCAGAGTACCAGCGCTACTTCGGAATATTCACTCAGTCATTTAATTTATCCATTTGGCGCGTTGTATCTCAGAAAGGAGGAAATTGCTTCAGGACGACAGCAGAATTAGTATTGAAAGTGTTTTCAATGAAGAAGTAAAATAAAAGAATTTTTAAGACGAGAAAATGCTAGGAAATGAAACTTGTTAATTGAACACTGAGTAATGTCTACTTAGAAGTGGAATAACTTTCATAATAGTGATCTGGGAGCATTGTTTTTAATGATTAAAACTTTTGGAAAATACCTACCGTGTAGTAAAAAATAAAAAAAAAGGTTCTCCCTGCTGACTGAGCAATGACAAGTACTAAAGTATTAGTCAGATGCAGGAACTTCAGGGTCCTCAATATGGTTCTTCGCTAAAGTCGCTAAAATCTACTGGCGTGAACGGAAACTTCAGGACTAATAAGGGGCTTCGCGAAAAGTCACCATTGTTACTGAAGTGAAGCACCTCGTTTACGAAAATCTTTAATGAGAGACAGTTGGACAGGGCCGTTTCTAGAGATGCTCCTGCTTTTGAAAACTAATCTGTCACCATCTTCGGGTGTTAGTGATGTTAGTATGGCGGATAGGGATTAATCTGATGTGTAAAATCGCAATGCCTTGGCTTATAGTGAACAAAAAGAAAAGAAAAAAAATAGACTAACACCAACCGTACAGAGAGTTAGCAAGAGTGGAGTGTCGGCTGTTTCTTCGGCTCGTAGTCTCGCATATAATCCCTTCCGTATTGTGACGTGTTTTTACACTTTATTCTTTCTTCCACGAGGTGAATTGATTCAGGTGTGGACTTTTAGAGCTTCCTTAACTCCTTCACTACTAGAGATCCTTCCTAAATTGAATACGGTAGTCTGATGAGAGAGAGAGAGAGAGAGAGAGAGAGAGAGAAAGGAGTAGGGAGTAATCAGTGTGAAGATGTTAGCCTCAGTAGTTCACGGTCAGTCGTCGCGCCCACATATTATCTTAAGGGATCAAAGGTCAAAGATAAAACACACCACAGCTCCCCCACCCCTTATATAAGATCACCTGAAGATTACCCTCGCCTTTATCCCTCTTGATGGAGTCACCTGTTGCATTTAGTCCCTCACATCCTCTCCACACCATAGCCTTAGCCTTGCATTCTCGCATCATCATACACTGAGTAACACTTTTACCTTCTGTCAGTAAAACTCGATGGAATATCATTTGTACTCTACCTGCCGAATATAGATGAACTCGTTTTGTTGCTTTGAGGGAGGAGATTCGTTTGTGACCACCCAATTCGGATTAAAGCGTTTGGCTGTGGATATATAGATAGATGGGTAAATTGATTGACTGGCTGATTGTTTGGTTACTTGTTGGTTGATTGACTGATTGATATAGTGAGATGTCCCCACGAGAGGAGTCCACAGAACTTATTGCTTCCTGGACCTGTATTCTCAACTTCATAAGCCCCTAAGCATCTTTTCAACACCACCTTATCATCTGCAGCCTTTTCTTTTTTTTAAGGTGCCCCGAACTTAATAGAAGAAAAAGAGACGAGGCCTTTCTTTGTTCACCGTTAGCTACAACAAAATGGAAAAGACGTCATAATCATCGTGTTTCCCAAATAATGTCCAAAATTACCTTCAGATATTGAGGATTTGTTTTCACGTTTAGATATTCATTACTAGGAATGTGATGGACTGTACTCTACGCTGTTCTCTGTTCTCCTTACGCCAGATCTTACTCGCTCTGCAGTTTTTTTTTTTTTCTCCGCTGACGCTAAATCTCACCCGCTCGACGCATTTTTCATTTGCGATGACGCTTCGTCTTTCATTATTTTTCACATTTCCAGTACCCTGTTGTCACTCTCCCTCACCCTTCCCCCTGATCACTTTGCCTCACCTCATTTAATATCACCTCACCCCATCCACCCTTACCCACCCCCACACGACCGCAATCCACCCTACCCCATCCCACACGACCGCAATCCACCGTACCCCATCCCACACAACCGCATTCCACCCGACTCCACCTTACATAACCCCACCCCACCCCACCCCACCTTACATAACCCCACCCGACTCCACCTTACATCACCCCACCCCACCCCACCTTACATAACCCCACCCCACCCCACCCAACGTCACATCACATCATTCCTCCCCACCCCACCCTACTCCTCCCGACCCCACTGCATCCCACCCCACCCCACCCCACCTTACTCCCCCCGACCCCACTGCATCCCACCCCACCCCACTCCATCCCACCCCGTTCCACCCCGCCGCACATCCCTCACTTACATCGGCTCGGCAGGGACCAGAGTAATGGGTTTAGAAAGATCAAAGCCTTCGCTCGTTTAAAAAAATAGTAATAAAGGCATATAGACAAAAATAAAGCCATTTTCATTATTACGAGGAAAAATCGCAACTTTATTGTTCATGAAATCTAAAACGAAGGTAATTCTCTCTCTCTCTCTCTCTCTCCCTAAGAAAAAAAAGTAACGTGACTTATATCGTTGTAGAAAAAATAGCTGGTAATTAGTTTTTTTTTTTTTTACGTTTGAGGGACTAAATGAGATAAGAGGGCTGTGTGTGTGTGTGTGTGTGTGTGTGTGTGTGTGTGTGTGAGGGAGAGAGAGAGAGAGAGAGAGAGAGAGGCTTTTGCACGTAAGCTGACAGGATCTCAGAGTCCACGAAATCAAAGAACAAAATTACTCATGTTCTCCCATTGTGTGTGGCTGTAGATAATTTCCATTGTAAAAACCGCTTAAAAGTTAGTTTTTTTTTTTTTTTTTTAATATTCAGGTAATGTGCATATAATGGATGTTGGCTTTGTGTTGAGGTGCAGCCAGGAAAGGTGCGTATTTGTATATTTTATAATAATAATAATGATAATAATAATAATAATAATATTAATAATTATAATAATCATTATTATTATTATTATGATTATTATTATTATTTTATTATTATTTATTATTATTATTTTGTTATTATTATTTATTATTATTATTAATTATTATTATTATTATTATTATTATTGTTGTTGTTATGATTATCATTGTTATTATTTTTATTATTATTATTATTATTATTATTATTAATCCGGTTCTGAACACTGATCACAAAACTCGTTCCCAAGGTCAGGTGTCATTATCATCATACACCACAGAGGACTTATCCCCAATAGTCCTCCAACATCACCACTTGGGGGCTAATACCCACCATCAGTACTGTAATATGCCGTAGATAAGACATTTTGGCCCATATTTACATCAGCTATAGGAGGCCCTGCGGTATTAGTAACTCTTTCGTGTTTACTTTGGCATGTGGATCGTTAATATTCTCATCTGTGTTATCTATGCAACCTTTGTCGATATTAAAAGATATAGATAAGATACAGGAGAATAGTAAAGTATAATATATATGTAAAATAAATCAGTAAGGACAAAAATAATCATGTATAATATGTAAACGAAATCACTGCGAAGAGCTGCTAGAAGGTCACGAAAGTATAATTCTTTGGACCAGTGCGATAGTGTAAGATTTTTTTTTTTTTTAAGTGAAGATACAGTGAAATATCGTAGAGGGGCAGCAAAAACATACAAGTATATATATTAAAACATTTCATATTCTCTGTCTGTGAAGCCGCTCCCTGCAACAGCTTAGATCCAACCCCCGGCCACAGAGTCCTCAGACAATAACACTGCTTTGTACACTCGCGTCGGTGGTGCAGGGAGAGGTGGCGGCAGGTGTGAGGTTGTGGCAGAGTGGTGGTGGCGGAGGCAGGGGGGAGAGGGATGGTAGGCAGGAGGGATGTGTGGCAGACAAGGTGAGTCAGTTTAAGGGGTGAGGCAGGCACGGGGGTGAGGCAGACCAGGGTGCGGTAGGCAGGAGGGTGTGACAGGAAGCGTTTGAGAGAACAGGGACGTGAGACAGACGGAAATGAGGCAGGCTGGGGCTGGAGGCAGGCAAGGGGTGAGGCAGGCAGAGGTGAGGCAACAGGAGGTGAGACAGTCAGGTAGGGAGGTGAGGCATGCAGGGGGTTAGGCAGGTAGGGGATGAGGCAGGCAAGGTGGGGTGAGGAGGTAGGGGTGGCTGAACTCACGACACCCACACACGACACACCCTCACAAGTACTAGTCAGTTTATTTCCTACACAAGAATAAGACTTTTTTTATATTCTTTTTTCTTTTTTTACTCATGAAACCTTGAGGGAAGGATAGAGACATGCACACTATTTTCGTGCGAGAAATTCGTTGCACACACGCACCACTATCACTTTTGTACACAAAGCATACTCACAAATACACAACCACGTAGCCTACACACTTGCGTATACACATGAACACCCATACTAACACACATACTCTCATATAAACAAATATACATTCATACAAACATATATACACACACCAACACAAGTACACTCACACAAACATATACTTGCACACTGAAGTACATTACACTCACGGTCACATATACACGTACACTAACAAATACTCACACACAAATACACATACCGTACACTCCTACAGAAATACGAGTATATGCACTTATACACAAGTAGGTATTTTTGATCCATTGTACGAATGATCCTTATCGAAAACAAATTTACTCTTAGGGATAGAAATGCCCTAGATGAATTCGTTTATGCGGCATGATATCTCTTTTAATATATATATATATATATATATATATATATATATATATATATATATATATATATATATATATATATATATATATATATATATATATATATATATATATATATATATATGTGTGTGTGTGTGTGTGTCCGACTCTGGGCATAGGCTTCACAGCCTGCTTTCAAGGCCCAGTAGTCCTCCTACATACCGCACACCTCTACATGTCACCGCTTCGGCGCTAACACCCACCGTCCATATTGATTACATGCTAGGGCTGTCTCATACAGGACTGGTGTATTGGTATTAGCGGGGGTATTTTTACGACATGTCGGCGGGTCTTCTGGTAGATCAGTAAAGTCTGATTTTTATGAAATTCAAATCCTTAAACTGTTCCCTGCCCCAGCGAGATTTGAACCCGGGTCCGTTAGGATTACAGACCACCTCTCTACCGATCGAGCCACCGCCTTCCCCAAATATATATATATATATATATATATATATATATATATATATATATATAGTTAATACTGGCATAAAGAAAGGAATCTGACGCTAAAAGAAATGAAATATGCGCGCGTGTGGACAAAGGGAAAAACGTATGTGGGACACTAAATAACAGAAGTGAGGCCCGATGTAACTGTACTAGACATACAGTATATCACACACATACACACACACACACATACACACACACACACACACACGCACACACATGAGGTGAAGGTAAGGATAAGCGGGGGTGAAAAAGGGCGACAAAAAGCAGGTCTGAGCCGGGTTGATTAAGCATTGTATGTGAGGTAGACACGCACCATGATCGCCCTTCCACTCACCCCTCCCCCTAACAGTTCCTCTTTACAGTTCCCCTTCACAGTTCCCACAGTTTCCCTTCACAGTTCCCCCCTGTAGTCCCCTTCACAGTTATCCTGCAGTCCCCCTCACAGTGCCTCCTCAGTTCTCCCTGCACAGTTTCACCTCACAGTTCCTTCCACTTGCATGTCCTCAAGCCTGTCTCCCGTCACTGTTTTTCTTCCTCTGTCTCTTCATTCCCTTATCCCCTCAAAGTCCATTTATGTCTCCCCTAAGTCTCCACTCACTACCTCGTTTTTACTCCTTTCCTCACATCTGGCTCTCCTCACTCTCCCTCTCTTGTCCTCCTGTCCCCTCGCGCTCCCCCTCCCCTCCCCTCATTGTTCCCTTACAATTCCCCTCACTCTTTCCCCACCTTTATTGCCCCTCTTACTTCTTCACTGTCCCCTCTCTTCTCCTTTTACTCTTACTGTCCCTCTCTCCGTCACTTCCTCACATTGTCTTGGTCACTATCCCCCACAGTGGCCTCTCCCCGACTGAAACTGCCCCTCACCTATCTCCCCTTCTGTCCCCCGTCACTGTTCGTATTTTCACTGTCATTTTGTGGTTCACGGCCACTTCCATCAGTATTTTTCGTTATTTTTCTATTCTCTCACTTACCTGTCTCTCTCCCTTGTCTGTTTTCACATTCAACTTAACTTTTAACTTTTTTCTGATCTCTTTCCCTCACTCGTCTATATTTTTGGAGCGTTTTATTTTTTTTTATTTATTTATTTATTTATTTTTTTAATTCACCTTCTTTTTCCTCTGTGACCATTATATCTCCCACCCTTTAGCATCATTGTCTTGGAAGAAGAAGGAAAAAGCTGAAAGGAATGCCTATCAAAAGCACGAGAATTATTAAAGCAATCAAATATCCCATTATTTCCAAAGAATATGACACGCAACCATCACTTATACAGCCAGGTCCCCAACAGTATGGTGAACAAGGTCAAGGAAAACATATTGCCCTTTCATTTTTAACACTTATTTTCACTAACGGCAGATCACCGGTCATTGTTAATTCTGTCTTATTCAGAGGTGTGAAGTCTAAACACACACACACACACACACACACACACACACAAACACACACACACACACACACACACACACAAAACCCCGGAGTCATAATACTACGAAGGATGAGTGTTTGCAGGGCAGATGACCGAGTTCTCGTCAGTAACACACACACACACACACACACACACACACACACACACACACACACACACACACACACACACACACACACACACACACACACACACACACACACACACACACACACACACACACACACACACACAACCCCGGAGTCATAATACTACGAAGGATGAGTGTTTGCAGGGCAGATGACTGAGTTCTCGTCAGTAAAACACACACACACACACACACACACACACACACACACACACACACACACACACCACCCCGGAGTCATAATACTACAGAGGACACCCACAGTCCCCCATTTCCTCCTGCCCTCAATTTGCCAATGTGTGTGTGTGTGTGTGTGTGTGTGTGTGTGTGTGTGTGTGTGTGTGTGTGTGTGAAAGAGTAGAGTGACTGAAGATGTGAAGAAACGAGAGCGTGAGAGTGAAATGCCCGAATGAGTGAGTGAGTGAGTGATATTTTGAAACTGAGTGGGATTGAGCTTTCGCGTGTGCAAATTTGAGAGAAAAATGTGAAAGTAGGTCAAATGGATTGGGATTGTGAGAGTGAGAACCTTTGGCTGTGAAATGAGAGAGAGAGAGAGAGAGAGAGAGAGAGAGAGAGAGAGAGAGAGACCTGAAGAACATGCGACTTTCTTTGTTTTTTATGTAACCCCAAATAACTTTTCAGAGGTGTTAAAGAGGAGATAAAAAATAATAACTATCCTTTATCCTCCTGTGCCTCAGTAACACCTTCAACGCTGGTCATGCTAAGATTAAATATAGAGTTTGGTTGTTTGGGTCATGACTTTATATTATCGTATCTTATAACCCACATTATTGGTTTTCTGTCCGCCTCCGCCACACGCATAAACTTTTTCCCCATTAAGATAAACACCTGCAGACTCTTTTGGATGCATGTGTTTCTCTTCAATCCCATTACTTTTTTCGATTTAGTGGTCATTCTAAATTCATGCATTTGGCTTAGGGGAGCGCCATGATACTGAAGGAGTAAATGAAGGCTGTATGTAATCCCTCAGCTTAGCACAATCACTCCTGGGTGGAATCAAGTCGTCTGGGGGTATCCCTAATAATACTTAAGACGTCCTCATTTAAAAGGGGACAATTATAGTTCTCCCGATTAAGATTTGAGCAGGAGGTGGTTGTGTGTTTCTTGACCCAGCAGACACCATCGATTATAACAATGTAATTTGCATATTTGTAGGCCTGAAATAACCCAGTCCCGTGAAATATGTTTGTGTTAACCACCGAGTAAGTGTGGCATTGTCGGTCTAAGGTGATTTAATATCTGCAAATCCCTTGTAATACCGTATATGGTTAAAAAAAAATGCACTGTTAACTCCGTAAGTTTCTTGCTACTCTATCGCTTCTCTCACCCTTCACACCCTACTCATAACGCCCCTCCTTCCTTCGCCTCTCCTTATAACTTCCCTCCCTCCTTCGCCCCCTCCCCATAACTTCTCTCACCCCCTCCTCAAAATTTTCCTCCCCCTCCCACTTCATCCCTTCCCTCAAACTCCCCTCCGCCTTCTTCATCCCCTCCCCATAACTTCCCTCACCCCCTCCTCAAAACTTTCCTCCCCCTCCCTTTTCACCAACTCCCTGTAACTCCCCTCCACCTTCACCCTTTCCCCATAACTTCTCTCACCCTCTCCCCCTTTCAACCCCACCCCTCACCCACTCACCCCGTCTTCCCCTCTCCATAAATCCCCTCCCACCTTCCCATAAATTTCCTTCCCCCTCCCCATAGCTCCCCTTCCCCTTTCCGTAACTACACTCCCCGTTACCCCACCCCCTTCTCCCCATCCCTCCCTCTCCACGACTCCCCTGCCACACCCCATCACCCTCCCCTTTCATCCCCCTACCCACCTCACTTCCCTCCCCCGATCATCCTCCCCTCTTCATCCCCACCAGCAGAGGTCAGTGTACTCGCTCACTGGGAATAACAGGCTCGGTGTCCACAGGGTTTTCGGTTCGGACACTACTCTCTGAACGGGACATGTGGGCACGCCTGGTGAATTTTTGCCACTTTTGTCAGCTGTTGGACACTTCAGTCAGCTATAAAATCCATTCATCTCTTCTGCCTCTTTTTTTTTTTTTTTTTTTTTCCGCTGGATTTGTGAAAAATTTAGTGTGGTTTAGTGGACTGAAGTGTCTGTTATCATTCGTTTGTGGGTGATAATATGCCTCTTTGTCCACTACATCCCATTCAGGCATCAGTGATTCTAATGATCTAACGATGAGAAATGCAGATGTGAAAGAACATTTTTTTTTTTTTTAATTGTACCTCTCTGTCTTCACGCCTTAACCCATTTGACTCCGGGTACTTTTAATTTTAGTTTTTTATCGCTGCATTTAGATAATTTTGTGAAACTTAGGAAAGGTTTCTTTTACTGAAGGGGTGTGAACAGTCTCCAGTCTAGCCATCACAGTTCAGAAAGTGTCTCTTCAGCAACAAGAATACAAAGTTCGTGTGTAAGTAGCAAGGAAGAAAACTGTAATTGGATTCAAGGGGTTGATTATATCCTTATCTCGCTTACCCTTCTGCTCACAAGGCTTCCTCAGTTGCCCCTTCATAATTCCCTCAACTGTCTGTCTGTCTGTCCCTCTGGTTCCCGTCCCCACTTTCTCCCTCGCTCTCCACTTCATTTGTCTTGCTCACTATGACTGCTTCCTACAGCGTTATCTACTCCGTCCATCGAAACACACACACACACACACACACACACACACACACACACACACACACACACACACACACACACACACACACAGACTAAACGTGAATGCAGTGTACGAGCACCTTCATAATGCAGGGAATTACTCTTTTTAAAGTATCCCAAGGACATTAAAACTGAGCAAAACCAATTATCTGCTACAAAAACATGATTACACAACTACCTGCCCAACACATCCATTTATAGCAGAAAAAGGCAAAAGTAAATCACAATGTTTAGGTAAGTTTACTGGTGAATGGTGAAAAAAAAAGGACGGAAAATGGAATGGACATTAATGTGTGTGTGTGTGTGTGTGTGTGTGTGTGTGTGTGTGTGTGTGTGTGTGTGTGTGTTTAAGTGTGAGGTCCCCAGGGAGTGTGAATGTCGTGTGGGGTCAAGAGGGGTTAGGAGGGAGACAGACAGGCAAGGTGACCGTGTTCCGCCTTCCCCCTCCCCTGATAAAAAAACAAACCCAGGGGGCTGCATCAGCGCCAGGGAATTTCAACATCGCATCCCCTGTGGTGCATTTCCTCATACCCTTCTTCCCCCTCACATTCCACCCAGCGTTCCCTTGCACATCCCCACATTTTTCCCCATTCCTGTGTTGACTCCCACAGTCCCACATTGCGATTGATATTCCCACATTTAGGTGTTTTTTTCTGTTTTTCACATTTTCCTATACTTCTTCATGTTCCCCATTTTCTTCCCCATTTTTCCACACCCTCCAGTACCTCCGATGGGCGTAAGAAATGTTTATTCTGTTGCTTTATTACATTTATATTTATTTCCCACACTTCCTCCCATCTTTTCCCACATTCCTGTCTCTGTTTGCTTTCCCTTGTACACCTTTATGCATTCCCCCTCACATCTCTCTCTCTCTCTCTCTCTCTCTCTCTCTCTCTCTCTCTCTCTCTCTCTCTCTCTCTCTCTCTCTCTCTCTCTCTCTCTCTCTCTCTCTCTCTCTCTCTCTCCCATATATTTTCTCACATCCCTCAGCTACGGTACTGACGAGGGGTGCATTCTCTGCTGAATAAAATCGTTCTATGATAGCATTAAGTGAGATGAAAAAAATCGGCGTTGCAGTAAAAGGATTAATGCAAGGTTGATTTCAGCCTGAGAGAGAGAGAGAGAGAGAGGAAAGCAAAACTGTGCAGCCCTACACAACAGCAGGAGACTCCGTTAAACCTAGAGGCTCACAGCAAAGGCAAAAATTCTGTAGTTACTAGGTAGATCAATTTAATTAATTCACGCCAAAGTTACCTGTTAAAATTGAGTACAATCATCTTATGGTCTCCAGAGTGAAAAAGGTAACAAAATGGTCATCGTTCTGAAGAGGTTAAATGTCCTGTTCTCCAAAAGATGCATTCTCATATTTTCACACACACACACACACACACACACACACACACACACACACACACACACACACACACACACACACACACACACACACACCTCAGAACACTCACCATTTTCCTAACTTTCCTCTTTTCCTTCCAAGTCTCTTTCTCACTCTGTCTCCTCTTTCCTCTCCTAAATTTCCTCCACTGTTTCCTTCTGCATTAACTCCCCTTCCCTCTCATCTTTATTATCTAGTTTTGTTAGTAAGGGAAGTACAGATAGCCTTCAGTAACCCCTTCTGTGCTAGAGATGTGTCTTACGTGGTGTAAAATTGTCTGTTTTGTGGCAAGAAAGAGAAATAGGTAATTGGGTTGAAAAGGTTCTCTCTCCTAGTCCTCCTTTCCTTCCTTCCTTCCTTCCTTCTTTCCTTCCTTCCTTCTTTCCTTCCTTCCTTCTTTCCTTCCTTCCTTCCTTCTTTCCTTCCTTCCTTCCTTTCCCATGAGACCCTTTTCCTTCCCTCCTCCCAGATTCCCCCCTTTGCTTTTCCCTCTCCCTGTATCACCTCTTCTTTCATTTCATGCTTACTTCCCTGTTTATCATTTTTCCCCCGTCTCTTTCATCCTGTTTCATTCCTTCTTCATTTCTCTTCTTTTTATGGTTATAGTTTTTCTTATTTTTTTCTCCCTGTCCCTCTCTGTACGTAAAACTCTTTCCCTTTATCCTTTTCTGTTTATCTCTTCTTTCCTCCCAGTTTCCCTTTCCTACCCTCCCTTTCTCTCCTTCCGTTTTCTCTCTCCCCCTTCTTCCCCCTCCTGTTTCCTCCCTCCCTCTCATTCCATCTCTCTCTTCTCTCTCCCTCCCTTCTTTTCCCTCCCTCCAACAAAGCCCTTCCTTTTTCTCCATCTCTGTAATCTCAAGTCTCTCCACATCTCTCTCCCTCGAATCTCCTCCCCACCTCCATTTCTTCCACACTCCTTCCCTTCACTTTAAACTCTCTTTCCTTTTTCTCTTCTCTCAGTATTCATTCTTTCTTTTGAATCCCTTTATCGTCTTCCTTTTCCTCCTTATCGTTCCCTCCTTCATTTTATCATTTTCTGTTTTGTTTCTTCTTTCCTTCCCCCTTTTTCCTTTTTCTTCCCTCTACTTGAAACTCACCTTACGTTTCCCTTATCCGTTGCATTAGGTCTCTCCAATCTCCAGTCTTTCCCTCCTTCCTTCTCCTCCCTTCCTTCCTTTTTCCTTCCGTGTAACATTAAGTCTCTCGTCTCCCTTGAGTCTACTCCTTGTCACCACCTCTTCTACTACACAAGCCTCTCCTTCCCTGCTCTAAAAACTCTCCTTCCTTTTTTCTTCTCTCTGTTTTTTCTAGTTTATCTACTTCCAACGCCGTCTCACCCTTTTTCTGTGCCTTCCTTTTTTTTCATTTTTCTCATCTGTCATTTCTTCCCTCCCCGTCTCTTTCCCACCTTCCGTTGGATCCCCCACCTTCCATTTATCTCCTTCATTGAATTAAGCTTTTCCAATCTCTCCCTCACTCTCTTACCATCCTTCCTTCTTTCCCCCTTCCATCCATCCATTCTTCCTTCCTTCTTTCCTACTTAGTATTAAGTCTCTGGAGCCCCTCCATCTCTCCAATTTTGCCTTCCCTCCTTCATTACTTCTTACCATTAAATCTTTGCAGCTCCTTCATTACTCCAATCCTTCCTTCCTTCCTTCTTTCCTTTCGTCCTCTCTTTTTTACTGTCCCGTAGAATTCTCTCCAGTCTCTCCGTCTCTCGAGTCTCCTCCCTGCCTCCACCTCTGCCATTACACCAGCCCCTTCTTCGCTCATAAAATCCTTGCCCTCTTCCTCCTCCTTCTCCTCCTCTCACGCCTCACAAACCCCTCACCTTGTGTAATTCCCTGCCCACCCCTCTCACAGACGCCCTGCCCTCCCTCTTACCGATTCTCACAAAACTGCCTTCTCCCCTAACCCCTTTTGCCCAAGAATGTAATTATCTCCGCCAGCGAAGTTCGAGGTTATGTATTCACCCGTGTCCATTTGTCTGTCTGTTTGTGGACAAGATATCTCAGCAAAGTGTTTTCAGATTTCAGTTAAATTTGGTGGATAGGTGGGTACTGGGTCAGGGAATAATAGGTTAGAGTTTGATGTGGCTGTTGATCCGGATGGAGGAATAAATAATAAGTTTTGTAGGCACCGGTGGAGGTATGCATTCCTTTAGGTTGTTTAACGAGGGCAAACTAAGACCGTAGAATTAATTACCCTCTCCAGCGATGTAGTACGGGGGTTAGTTAGTAAATCATACATATTATATGCGTTGATGGAGGTAGGCCTATGCGTTGACCGAGTGCTTTGTGTGTGTGTGTGTGTGTGTGTGTGTGTGTGTGTTTATTATCCTCAGGCAGCTTTGTTTTGTTTAGAAGAGATGTGTCTAACTTAGGAGGGTGGATGTCACCGTATTTAATCCTTTCGCTGTGTGGGTTTTTTTCTGAATTGAATGGTTTAGGAAGAGCAAGAAGTTACTAAAAATGACGTTCTCGGGCTGAAAAGGTTTATGGTCCAATTAAAACAATGAGGGCGAAGGAATATACATGACCAGATTTTTTCACGGCTAATTATTATTATTATTTATTATTATTATTATTATTATTATTTATTATTATTATTTATTATTATTATTATTATTATTATTACTGTGGTAGGTCGGGGCGCTCACCATCCACTCACTCGATGTAGTGCTGCTCTCGGGTGTCTGCCCTGTCCTCTCCTCCATCCTTCTTTCCGTCCATCATCTTCTGTCTTTCTTTCGTTCAGTCTTTCCTCGTCTTTCTGCTTACGGGTGACTTTACACTCCCTCTTCTGTCTTTCATTCCTTCATTCTTTCCTCTTTCTTCTGCCTGTGGGTGACTCAACACTGGGTGACAAGCCAAATGGTTTCCTGTACACCAGGAAAACATTTACTACGCTGGGTGGTAGCCATATAACCAAGTTTTGGCGCCTGGTGGTTTAGTGGGTTATTATTGTGCTCCAGTCGGATTGAGCCGGTGAAGGTTTATATCCAAGGGGTGGTTGGGGTTGATTGCTCACGTAATGCCACTCAGGGATGAGTGAGGTTGGTCACTCTCATCTTAAATGTCAGGACCAACTGCCTAGCCCCGGGCTTCTACGCTCACAACGTAGGATTGGATGATGGATGGATGGATTATTATTATTATTATTATTATTATTATTATTATTATTACATTAGATTAGCCTGCATCCCAAAGTAAAGAATGCAGCCAGGTTTGATATCGAGAAACCAGGTGCGTTCAGTCTTCGTCAGGTTAATTACAAAACATCTACACAAGTGGAGTCTCGCCTTCCATCCCCCTCTCTAAATTTTAATAAGACGTTCATTCTTCTCGTCCCTTCCCTCTCACAGCCGCCTTCCTCCCTCTTTTACCGCCTTCTGTTTTAATTTAAGGGTGTTTTTTTTTTCCCTTTTTGCTGGTTCAAGATGATGTTCAGCTTAAGAAAGGGGATCTCTCTCTCTCTCTCTCTCTCTCTCTCTCTCTCTCTCTCTCTCTCTCTCTCTCTCTCTCTCATCTGGCTAACCACAAACTGTTTACTCCATCTTTAAAAAGTACTCCCCAAATAGAAAGGCTTCCTCCCAGTGAATTAAATTTTCCGGGAGTAGGTCTGATTAGAATACCCAAGTGTGTCTGTAGAAGGGAAAGAGTTAATATCCTTTACCCTGCCTCGCATATCACTCCTCTTCCCCCCACCCCAGGTCTCGTAAAATGAATATTCCTCTTCCTCCTTTATCCTGCCTCAACCTTCTTCCCACTTCCTTCTCCCTCTTTCCGCTTCCCTCTTCCTCCTCCCTCTCCCTCGTCCCTCTTCCTCTTCTTTCTCTTCCCTCACCCCATCTCTTAAAGCCCTCATCACCCTTTCTCATGCCTTCTTTCTTCACTTTTTTTTTTCTCTCCCTCTTCCCTCTTTATCCTCCCACTTTCTTCTCCCTTTCTCTCTTTCTTCTCCCTCTCCCTCCTCCCCTTTCCTCCCCAGTCTTTCCTTTTACTTATATCTCTTACTTACTCGCGGCTCCCTTACACACCCCTACTTTTTATGATTACGTGGAAAGAAAGAACCAAAGGCCAGTCTGTCTTAATTATGCACGATTTACACACACACACACACACACACACACACACACACACACACACACACACACACACACACACACACACACACACACACACATATTGGGAGGAAGGGAGGTGTAGACAGAAAGCAAGCGGCGTGTCATTTTTTGGATACGTTACGGGTGTTGCACTGTTGTTCTGCACGAGTTGTGAATTTGCAAGCGGTTCACCATGTTTTCTGCAGGGGAGGGTGTGTTGTGCTGTACGTATGGCAAAGTTGTGTTACATATTTAGCCTGTTGCGGTGTTGTGTGGGGTTGCGAGTGTTACGGTACGTCGCTGTTTAGATATTGGTGTGCGCTGAAAGTATGTTATCATTTTCATTTACAGTTTCATTACAAATCCCTCTATCACGTTTACAGATCACCCCAATCGAAAATCTTCTCTATCCCCCCGTTCCCATTTCCCCCCCTCCCCTGTCCATTCCACCTCCTTCCTTCTACATTCCCCTAGCCTCTATTCCATCTCCCCCTCCCCTTCACTTCCCCTGTTTCCATTTCCATGTTCATCTATTCGTTTTATGGTCTCCCCTATCCTTTCTCTCTTCAAATGGCCATTCCCCCATCCCCTTTACACATCCTCTCTTCATTACATCCCCCCCCCCTCCCTTATTCATTTCACCCCACCACACTGGATTCTTGTTCCTCTCCATTCCCTCCTTCCCTCTCCATTCTCCCTTCCTGTCGTCCCTCTCCAATCCGCCAACCACACTCAATTCTCCCTCCCCTCTCCGTTTCATCCTCACCCCTCGCCATTCCCCACTCCGACCCCCTCCCCTCTCCATTCCCCCCTTAATCGTCCATTCCCCCCCTCCCGTATCCTTTTCCCAACTCTCATCTCCAGTTCTCCCTCATCTCTCGATTTCCCTCACTCCTCATTCTTTTCCCTTCCAGAGTCCAATGCTTTCTTCCGTTTTCCCATTCCCTCCCCTATCCTCTCGTATCCCCCTCCCTCACTCCTCAGATTCCCCTCTCCCGACTTCCTTTCCCCCTTGCCCTCTCCTCCTCGCCCTCCCCGTCAACCTCACCCCCTCTCCCCCTCCCCCAAGTCAGCGAGGCGAGAGGCGTGCAGCGTGTAACGATTGCAATGAAATTATATTATGCCAGCTTTATATTGCAGTGGGAATTACAAAGTGAACAGATTGCTCCTCTTGTTGCAAATGGTCATAGCTCTTTTCAACACTTTCACACATAGCGCAGAGGGCACACACACACACACACACACACACACACACACACACACACACACACACACACACACACACACACACACACACACACACACACGTTCTCGCTTGCCAACTGGTGGACGGGAGTTCGCGCCTCGCTCAGGTTGCGAAAAGTTTCACTGACGAAGTGGGTGGTTACTGTCCCCCTTGAGCAAGGGGACGGGTGTGTGCATGTGTGAAGGTCACAGCCTTGCCCTTAGATCGGACTATATGAGCTCCCAGCTCCCTTCCGGGAGGGTAAAAGTTGACGATCACGACCATCAAGTGATCCTGACCGAACCGGTGAATTACACACACACACACACACACACACACACACACACACACACACACACACACACACACACACACACAAACCTGTCGCTTCTGTAGGTTGTAACCGCCTAATTAAGTTTTTCATTTCACCCTAGCGAGCCCTGGTGTTGCCCGCCGTGTGTGTGTGTGTGTGTGTGTGTGTGTGTGTGTGTGTGTGTGTGATTATTATTCACCCTTTGAGTTTTTGTTACAAGTTTTTGTTTACTACCACCTGTGTGTTTTGGTGTCATGGTAGTTTGAAAAGTTTTTCGGTCGTGTGTGTGTGTGTGTGTGTGTGTGTTCCTTTTTTAACAGATACCTTTGGCATTTGTATTTGTGGTTTTGTGTATGCATTGTGTGATCAGCACTAGAATGATAATTTTCTTGCTTTCCACGTCTTCCCAGTTACTCTTTTTGGATACACTGAAGTCTGCAGTCCACTGGGTTCAGATTTAGATGAGGCTAGGGTTGCAACTTCTTTTCCTCCTGCTGCTACTACTACTACTACTACTACTGCTGTTTCTGGATCATACCCAACCCTCCTTTAATAGTGGAAATAGGGTTATGGTGATGATGATAATGGACAGCGATGGCCCGAGGAGGATGCGATTCGGAGGGGGGGGGGGATGTAAGGACAATTTTGGCTAACTTGATCCACGTTCGTCGTTACGGTTTGACCAATTAAATATGTATCATTAAAAAAACAAGTTTAAAACAAAGTAATTTTTATTGTTAAAGACTTACAGTATTTCCTGGAATGTGATTTATTTGCTGGTGACAAATGTAAACAAACTTTCATTCCGGATTTCTGGTGCAGAGAGAGACAGATTCAGTATTGCACCATTATTCACTATTTTTCAGTCATACAGTGAAGGATGTTTGATGCTTAAACTGATCACATTAAGAAAAAAAAAATTCACAGAAATTAAACTTAAACCCAGTAAAGAATAATGACGAAAAACAAATTTTAGTCACCCTGATAAGGAGGAAGTAAATTCTGGCTACTTGGACAGCCTTACCTGCACGTTCGGCAACTTATAGCCAACTTTACAGATGCATACATCCTCTTTCCATCCTCTTCCTGAATCAGCTGACTGGTTTTGATCACGAATACTTCGGTGGGCGGTGGGGGTTGCACTGGGGTGGCGATGAAGGATAATTGTTCGCTTGGGTAAGACAAGTACTTGTACAGTACTTGGAGAGTTATAATAAGTACATTTTTTGAGTACATGTGCTTGGGATTTTACAAAATAAAATACTTGTTCTTAAGTATAGCCAGCTGAACTTGGACCCAAGCCTTAATTATTGCTGACAAGAAAATAGACACCATGTAAATTATTTAGTAATTTGATTAAACTAATTAACCCAATAATGACATTTAGAGTTATTTATGACCAGACCAGTAGCAGGAGCGCATACAAATTTGCTCCAACCCCCCCCCCCCTTCGCCACCGTTCTGTGGGTGAAGGGGGTCCAGGTCCAGGCACCTTGATTAATATGGTACTTGATTTTGGCTTAGACTGTTCTCCAGACGAGGGAAACTAGGATACTTTGTACTGTGTCCCCTACAGTATATATATATATACAAAAATATTTTGTTCTCTCGGAGACCACTTCTTTTATGAAAAAAAAAAATCTTCACTCTCCGTTTTTTACGAACTCTAATTTTTTGACCAACTCAAAAACAAACATGGGGGGGGGGGAGATAATCCCCCACCCCACCCCCGTCGTGCCATCCCTGATAAAGGAGGTGACGATGATAATGACGATGATTATATAGTGATGATGGCGTTGATAATGGTAATGATGATATGATCTTTCATGTGTTCGTGATGATTAAGTAATCATTTTTGTGTATCTTCTTTTAGTTCCATTTCCTTATTTGTTTAGGAGCGGTATTTTTGTTTTTATTTTTGTACTTAAATTGATTTTTAAGTCACAGTGTGTTGTGGTGAGGCTGCGGTGTTTGGAGGCTTTTTACATTTTTCGTTTTTCCATTTTCCATTGTTTGTGAGTAATACTGTTGTGTGTGTGTGTGTGTGTGTGTGTGTGTGTGTGTGTGTGTGTGTGTGTGTGTGTGTGTGTGTGTGTGTGTTTTGCTGGGATAGAAGTGACTTTGATTATATTATGCGAAGCACTGTGTTTGGAATGTTTTAATATTATTTTTAGGTAGCTTGGGTCGTGCGTATATTTATAGAAGTTGCTGTGTGTGTGTGTGTGTGTGTGTGTGTGTGTGTGTGTGTGTGTGAGAGAGAGAGAGAGAGAGAGAGAGAGTTTTTAGTTTTGTGTGTTTTTTGAATTGCAGTGGTATATGCATGAGTTACTGGCTACAGTTTTTGCTTTAAATTTTGTGTGTAGTAGGGTTGTTTGTGTGTGTGTGTGTGTGTGTGTGTGTGTTTAGTGTTGTTTTGAGTTTTGTAAATAGCACTGAAGTGTGATGTTGACATTTATTACACTTTTCGCACGCTTGGTGAATAGGAATATTTTGTGGCGGGTTTTGCTGTGTGTTTGGGACGTGTTTTGTTCAACTCAGTGTGACGTGATGTTGATGTTAATGTCGCTTATTGAAGGGTTGGTTGGTCTGGAATAGCCTATCGTTGCGTTTCAGTGTGTGTGTGTGTGTGTGTGTGTGTGTGTGTGTGTGTGTGTGTGTGTGTGTGTGTTGATTGGAGATTGTTTAGTTTTCAGTATTTTTTTCATTCATTAATTTATTGGGGTTTCAGCGATGTGTCTTGAGTGTTGCGTGTAATGTTGTTGCAATTAAGCTTCTTTGGTTTCCGGTGTTGTGTTTTTCTGCAGTGATTTTTTTTTTTACCTTCCACGCATAGACAGACAGATAAAATAGATAAAAATATTGATTGATGATTAGGTAGATAGATGGTCTGATTGATTGGTGAGTAGCTTGACTGGTTGATTGATTGGTAAATATTAATAAATAAATTGATGGATAAATAGAGAGACTGGTATTTATTCAGACAGCTGATAGACGGAAGCATGTATAGATAGGCAGATGGATAGGTACAGACAGCAGATAGAGACGCATATATAAGTAGATGACAGCAAGTGGCGTGTCATTGTTTAGGATATGGTACGGATGCTGCACTCTAGTTTTGCACGAGTTATGAATTTGCAAGTGTTTCCCCTTTGTTTTGTGCAGGGGTGGATGTTTTTTGATGTTTGGTGGATGTGTTTTGCTGTTTGTGTTTGTAAAGTTGCGTTATTTAGTGTGTTGCGTGTGTGTTGTGGTGTTTGTAAAGTTGTGTTTGTAGTGTGGTGCTCTACGGGTGTGTTGTGGTGATTGTAAAGTTGCGTGTGTAGTGTGATGCTGTGTTGCGTGTGAGTTGTGGTGTTTCAAAGTTGTGTGTGTAGTCTGATGCTGTGTTGCATGTGTGTTGTGGTGCTTGTAAAGTTGTGTGTGTAGTGCGATGCTGTTTTGTGGTGTTTGTAGAGTTATTGTAGATATTGGGATGTGTTCTGCTACGTGTGTTCCATTGTGTTGTGGTGCTTGCTTGTTGTGTTGTTTCATGTGGTACTGTGTTGCGGTGCGTTGTGTTTCAGTGTGATGCGTGGAGAGGTGGGTGTATTGTGTTATGTTTCTTGTGGGATGAGGGGTTGCAAGAGAACAGGATCAAGTACAAGTTCTTTATTTTCTTTCCCGGCACAGAATACGACGTCAGGCACGAGGTACTGTTGGTAGAGAAATAAATAAATAAATAATAAATAAATATATTGTAGATAGGTAGATAGTCGATAAATAGGAGGATATGGGTAGATGGATACTCTCTTAAACATAAACTGCTTTCTGTCGCCATTTCGTACCAAGTTTACTGAATTATATTTCACCTTAATCCCTGTACAACAGTTGATAGATATAAACAGGACATAGAATATAGCATTTAATAGATTTTATGTACAGCAGATGCACAGACAGACAGACAGACAGACAAACAGGTATACAGAGGATACAGAGTACACAGCTTCAGAGCTCTTATGATACAGTTTACAGATAGACAAATTGGTAAAAACGGGACATAAGAGTACTTCAAAGCCGCTCGTCCTGTGTCGGTCCAGTACGTACCGTAAGGGCTGAGCGGAAATCTTGGTACATTTCTTTTGTTGGTCTGTACCCACTTTATCCTCTACTGTTCTATTATTGTCTGCCGGTGGTAGGTGGTGGCAACCATCAGCCATTCACTTGATGTAGTGTTGCCTGCTTCTTTCTTGACAATTATCATTCTTTCTCTGTGTCTGCCTGCTCTCTTCCCATTTCTCATTCCTTCCTGTCACTTTACTGCTCTTCTTTCCATGTCAGGCGGCTCTGCACTGAGTGGCAAGCCTAATGGCTTCCTGTGACTTAGAAAACCATTTACAACGTTGGGTGATAACGCAATAACCAGATCGCAGGGTGGTTTGGAGCCTGCTATGATGCCCCTGCTAACTGGGCGGAGCAGCGCAAACGCAACGTCCATCCGGGAACCAAACCTCCACACTTTCCCCCACGTCTCGCGACAGCGAGACGTTGTCAGTCGCAGGGAAAGTCGGTTCATTGCACGGGATGGCTGTGCAGGGACGGTTGTATGCCTGCGGTTGATGGGTCTGCTCTACTAGACGGACTGGGGTTGATCAACAACAGCATCAGTTCTATCTGTTTTGTTACTGTATCTTCCTTGTTATTGAAAACCTGTGTTACTGTATCTGATCTTTTACTGAATCAGTTCTGTTACTGTATCTTTATTTCATTGTTGTGGCTACTTGCATACTGTCATTGCCAACACTGTTATATATGCTTTATCCCTCCTTCTAAATGTTACCCTCTACTCACCCTCTGTTTCGTCACTATCTACTCGACCGTCTCCTTTGCCACTCGGTCTTCTATCTATTGAATCACTCTCTATAGTCACTCTCTGTCACTGTCTTCTCTCACTACGTACTTGTCACACTTTGCTCTATTACTGTCTGCTTTATCACTGTCTGCTGAAAATTATCTGTTCTCTATATGTCACAGTCTACTGAATCACCATCACTTCACCTTATCACTGTCCATTCTCACTCTCAACGCTAACTACCCTGTCACTCATTATTCTGTCACTGTCAGCTGAATCATTCTATCACTTTCTTTATCACTATCCACTATCACTACCGTACCTACCCTGACAGACTACTTTACTACTACTAATGCTCTCTCTCTCTCTCTCTCTCTCTCTCTCTCTCTCTCTCTCTCTCTCTCTCTCTCTCTCTCTCTCTCTTTAATTAATAGTCTGTCACTCCATATCCTACCTTTCTGTGCACTGTTTCACTGTATCTACATTTTCCATCACCTTTCATCGTAGCGGCTGGGAGTGTAGTGGTCTAATGCACCAGTCGGTATAAAGGTCACGTAGTGCGGGGCATCGATTCATATCCCTAAGAGGTGGTCGTGGGGATTTTGATCATATAATGCCACCAAGGGTTCACAAAGGGTCATGAAGGACTTTTATTTTTCCATTTTCCTTTTCTTTGTGAGAGAGAGAGAGAGAGAGAGAGAGAGAGAGAGAGAGAGAGAGAGGTGGGGGTGGGGGGAGTATCCCGAACGTCCCCTTCACTCTGTGCTCTTCCAACCTCTTCTTCACAACACAGCCCTCCTTCCACACAACATCATACCCGTTCGCCTTACAACACAGCCTCCTATACCTCGCAGCACATCCCCCTCCCCATCCTTACCTCTACGCTTAATCCTCATTTAACTCTTTCTACAACCTCTCGCCTCTCAACAACCCCACCACCTCTCAACTCAACCCCCCTCACTCCTGCTGCAACCTTCTTTACGCCTCAACACAATTCCCCTACTTCTCAACACATCCCCTACCTCACAACACAACCAGCCTTACCTCTCAGCACACCCTCCCACTTCACAACACAAGCTCCCCACCTCACAACACAGCTCCCCCCCCTACCCCTTAACACAACCCCACTCACTCCCGTTGCAACCCTCCTCCCGCTCTCAGCATAAAATACCTTCCCCCTCCCATAGTGCTATCCTTCTTCGATGTCCTCACTCACTCTAAAATGTATTGAGGTCTCGTTGACTTAGATTAGGTGGAGAAACACGTAAAAATTGACGAGGCATTTCTCTGTCCTAGCTATTGCACCTTGAATTTACACACACACACACACACACACACACACACACACACACACACACACACACACACACACACACACACACACACACACACACACACACACACACACACACACACACACACACACACACACACACACACACACACACACACACACACACACACACACACACACACACACATATCTTACTGAATTGTCGAGATACAAGCATTATTTTGCTAGTTCAAAAACAATCAATGCGGGGGTCAGTAGGTTAGGAGACGGGTGTTCGATAGATAGAAAGATGGATAGACAGATAAGTAGGTGGCTTCAGAGTTAGATGAATGGATAGATTGATTGATAGATAGACGGAGATAGACGGATAAGTAGATTGGCAGATACAGTAAAGAGATAGAAAGATAAATAGATATGTAGTCGGATAGGTAAATAGATGTAAGGTGTGAAAAGCGGAAAAGAAAATGCAAAACACAGCCGACGGGGGAAGCGAAAGAGAGAGAGAGAGAGAGAGATGGGAGTGGAGGTCTGAGTCATACATATATACAGTACGTAAAATAAAGTCACTGATTTATATGGAAATTCTCTCTCTCTCTCTCTCTCTCTCTCTCTCTCTCTCTCTCTCTCTCTCTCTCTCTCTCTCTCTCTCTCTCTCTCTCTCTCCTTATTTCTTCTTCCCCTCTGCAATTTTTTCTTTCTCCTTCTCATGCATTCTGTATATTTCTTTTTCTTTTGGTCTCACTTCCTCCTCCCTCCTCTTCCCCCCCTTCTGTCTATTTCTCCCCCTCCTTCTTCCTCCTTCCTTTCCCCTTCTTCGATCCGCACCTCTCTGTCTCCTTCCTGTCTTTTTTTCTCCCCACTGTTATTCCTTGGACACACACACACACACACACACACACACACACACACACACACACACACACACACACACACACACACACACACACACACACACACACACACACACACACACACACACACACACACACACACACACACACACACACACACACACACACACACACACACACACACACACACACACACACACACACACACACACACACACCTTATCTCTCCCTCCTTAACCCATCCCATTTATCTTTCAGTCCTTTCACCCTCTTCATCGGCTTGTAATCACACCCTTTTTATCCATCCTCTCTTCATTATATACCTCCCCCTCACAGTCCTCCATCCCCCTCTCCCAATCACACACACACACACACACACACACACACACACACACACACGACCCTTACCCCTCCATCCCTCTTCATCCATCTCCATCTATTAACTCGTCCACCTTCTCCGTCCACCTTACATACCAAAATTTCTCCACTCATCCATCAACCCCACACGTGCCTACACCCTCTCTCCCCCACTCTCACAACCTCTCCCCCACCTCCCCACATACACACACACACGCATTTCATCCAACTCTCTCTCTCTCTCTCTCTCTCTCTCTCTCTCTCTCTCACTAATCCATCTCACCCACCCAGTCCAACCCTCTCTTTCACAGTCTCAAAGCACACACATACAAACCCCTCTATCTTTCCACTCTCCCCACCTTATTCCACCCCTCCTCCTCCTCCTTCCCCTCCCCAAACCGAACCCCTCTCCCCTCCTCTTCCCGTCCCCCAAGAGAGTAGTTTACGGCACTACACTCCATTACGTCATTTGGGTAATTGGTTGCGGGCGTGCTGTAGGTGGAATGGTTTGGGATGGAGGTAATGCGCGGCTCTGATAGTGGGATTGATGCCTACCCCAAACACCTGTATGGGAGTGACGGAGCGGCCAGGTGATGTAGGTGTTATTAGGTGTGTTATTGGTGGTGATAAAGGCGGTGTGGCGATGTTATTAGGTGTGTGTTGCTGAAATGGCTGTGGTGTTGGTAGAGGCGGTGTTATTAGGTGTGTTACTGGCGGTGATAGAGGCGGCGTGGTGATGCTGTTTGATGTGTGACTGCGGTAGCTATAACGATGGGAGGCGGTGTTATTGTGTTACTAACGGTGCTAGAGGCGGTGGTATGAGGTGTGTTATTAACGGTGATAGCGGCGGTGATACTAGGTGTGCTAACGCAGTAGTTATA
Source organism: Coenobita brevimanus (assembly GCF_032717465.1). Lineage (NCBI taxonomy): Eukaryota > Metazoa > Arthropoda > Malacostraca > Decapoda > Coenobitidae > Coenobita > Coenobita brevimanus. Next base: position 9,467,716 of record NC_137028.1, on the reverse strand, counting down.
CCCTTGGGGAGGCGGTGTTAGCAGGTGTGTTGCTGTCGGTAATAGAGACGATTATATAAGATGTTACTGCAGTGACCATAACGGTGATGGAGATCGTGTTATTAGATGTGTTACTGGCTGTGTAAATGGGTATGTTACTGACAGTGATGCGGTGTTTAGCGGATGTGTTAATGGCGGTGATAGAAATGGTGTTAGCAGGTGTTTTAATGGCGGTGATAGAGGCGGTGTTAGTAGGTGTTTAACTGGCGGTGATAGAAATAGCGTTATATGTTACTAACGACTATTACCTGCATTGGGGAGAGCATCACCGCCTGCCTCGTGAATCAGTATATGTAGCAGTATATAAGGCCGTTTGTCTTTAAAGGCTATGTGAATATGGAATTGATACGATAACGAGATGGCTGCCCGTAAATCTTAATTATATGGGGATAAATAAAAGTGAGGCCGTAAAACACATGACGAAGCTTTCTGTTCCCCTGTGTGGCTTTCCCCTCACTCTCTTTATCTTCCTCTCTCACTAATAACCAACGTAATTTTATCTCTGCTTATCTCTTACATGATTTTGCATTTTGTAAGGACTGACCGTGCGAAACAGCGGGTGGGTATAATTTGCGTAGGGATTTTGCGTAGGGATTGGTATAATTTGCGTAGGGATTGGTATAATTTGCGTAGGGATTGGAATAATTTGCGTAGGGATTGATATAATTTGCGTAGGGATTGGTGTAATTTGCATAGGATTGATATAATTTGCTTAGGGGTTGGTATAATTTGCGTAGGGATTGATATAATTTGCATAGGGATTGGAATAATTTGCGTAGGGACTGGAATAATTTTCGTAGGGTTTGGTATAATTTGCGTAGGGATTTATATAATTTGGCTGGTGTAAATCCCAATGGCTCAGTGCGGCTGCCGTTACCGCTGTCGGGGGAGGGGGGGGCCGATCGCTTGTTTATTGCCTGCCCCCACCTCTCTCTCTCTCTCTCTCTCTCTTTTGCAGCATATTTCACGAAGCTGAGGGTCAGAATAAGAAACTACTACGGCTCTCCATCCTTTCCGTAGCACTTTTTCGTGACTAGCATGGTATTCTACAGTTAATCGATTGTTGCAACTCGACGTTCATGATGGAGAGATGGCAATTTTAGCCCAAGTCGAGTAGAACTAGTACAGTATATGAGCGTCGTTTTCCTTGTGCTTATGAGACTTTGTAGCACCTTTTCCTTGGTGATTTAGTTCACATTTTATACATCGCCCTCTTTTTTTTTTTTTTTTTTTTTTTTTTTTTTTTTTTGGGGGGGGGGGGATAGATAAAAAAGTGATATACAAGAATACGTTTATGTACCAGATGCAGAAATACAGGGTGTCCCTTAAGTAACGCTCCTCTGTGTGTTGTAGGCACGGCTCAATCTGCTGGTGTGGGTGTGGGTGTGGCAGTGGGAGTAGGAAATGAACAAATAATGCAGGATAGACATTGGTAACGCAGACTTAGCCGTCCCGTTAGCACACGCAAAATGATAAGGAAGAGAAGCTAGGGAGGCACCTCAGTCGACAAAAAGACGAATTTAAACCTGAAAGATGGCAGAACCTGAGTGAATTCGTAAAAAAAAAAATAATAATAATAACAAGGGGAAAAAAAATCCAACCTTGATAACATACGGTAAATCTTTGTTGGGTGTCGGTCAAAGCTTAACCTCTTCATCCCGAGGACGTATAACATCATTCTTGGCCGCACCAGGTGATTACATGAGGACTAAAATTATGGAGGGTAGATAAAGAGGTTTCACATGACCCCAGCACTATAAATGGCCTCCCCTGAACTAAATAAAATTGCCTGGAGGTTGGAAGAATAAAGTAAATGAGTATTCAGATGCTTATAAACAGTTTGAGACACCACTTAACACCTTCATTAGGGTAGTACAACTCGGGTAATTTATTGTCAAAGCTATACAGATTTATTCTACCGGAGAGGAAACGTATGATGTGGGTATAATGGTAGTCTGATTTTGTTCAGGTTTGTTGTATAGGAATTTAATATAAACTGAAGGTATGTTTCACTGGGGAAAGAATTTCGTCTTTTTTGTGTGTGCGTGTGTCCGTATGCGCGCGCGTGCGTGCGTGCGTGCGTGTGTGTGTGTGTGTGTGTGTGTGTGTGTGTGTGTGTGTGTGTGTGTGTGTATTTTCGTGTCTGTGTGTTGTGTATGTGTTGTTTGTGTAAATGCGCACGCTTGTGAGTATTACGGGATGGCCTGGTTTCCGGATACACAGCATCCTGACTCTGCCAGATAGACGGTTTTAACAAATAGTGGAATTTTGATGTCAGATTCAGACATGTCGGCTGCTTTGTTCGGCGTAGGAAGACTTCTTTTTTCCTGCAGGATACATATATTTTGGCTCCATACCACGTTGAGTACACCGCTTCCCGTCCGATCAGCGAAGTTAAGCAACGTTGGGTCTGGTTAGTACTTGGACGGGTGACCGCCTGGGAACACCAGATGCTGTTGGCATCCCTACGTGTCAAGTGGGGTTGGTGGAGGATTAGTGCCCCTCCCTGTAAAACAATTAACTCTAAGCCATTGGCCACCCCGTCTGGGATACATGGCGTCTGGCAATGAATGAATGAATTAAAAACAGATCGACTGACCCAAGATTCACGAAAAAACAAAGTTACCTGGTAATGCATCAGGCGTATTCCAACGAACTGTAATGTTCACGGATGTGAAAATTATACAAAAATTTTGTTGCTGGAATTACTACGGCAAATTAAATAACCGATTTCCAGCAACAGGGAAGTGGCGTACAAAGTAACGTTAATTGAAATCCCATTACCTTAATCAAAACTCAATTAGAAATAGGATTTTTTACCCGGCGGGAATAATTATACGAATTGTTTGAAGTCCAAATTGACGCTGCGGGGCGAATCCCGTGTTGGACTTGCAATTACGAGCGCATAAAAACAGTCAGCAAGCGTGTTATGGAAGCAGCGTAACGACCACTTTGTAATGCGGCAAATGGATCAAGACTGCCCGAGCTAAACGAGAATTATTGATTTACACAGCAATAATTTCCATGTGCATTTGTGGATATTGAAAGAAGAAAAAAAGCCCCACAGCCAGATTGAAAAGAGTGGTGGCCGCTCCCCCGCCCGCACCACCCACTCACCCATCATGTCCCAAATGCATTGCAAATCCTGGATATTATTATTTTTTTTTTTTTACCCTTGCTGTTACCTCGCGGCGCGTAGGATCCAGGGGCTGGCTCTGGCCTTTGACATCCTCTTCCCACTTGCCCCGTCCCCACACAGCTTCACACTCGCACACTTACTTCCTTCACCTCTCCTCACACTCACTTTCACCCTAACCCCACCACCCATACTGATTCCCATCACCTTTTCATATTTTCTACATGCACGTTACCTCCCAGTTTCACCTTCCCTCACTTTTATCTTTATATCTCAGACTCACCTTACCACCCACACTCATCCCTTCACCTCCTTTCATCTACATTCACCTACCCTCCCACACTCACCCCTTCACCTCTTTTCATCTGCATTCACCTTACCTCCCACACTTACCTCACCTCCTACTCTATTTCTTGAGCTTCTTTAACGGCGCGTCCACATGTGCTCTCGAACATTTATTTGGCAGCACTGCAGGCAGCATGTTCGGGAACATGTTTGCAGCAGTATTTGGACTGATGTATGCAAACATGTTTCAGTGCAGCTTCGAACACTGGCAGCAGAGGCGATGGGATAAGTGTGTCCATACCAGGCAGCTGAGACTTCATCATGATGCTGCCAACATGATCTGGACGGTGCTGTTCCCGGCATGTTTGCAGCGTGTTCGTTACTGTGTTGTATACATGTTGCCAGCATTTGTTCGAGCACACATGTGGACGCGCCCTGAAGGGTAGCCTTCACCTCCAAGCATTTTTTTGTTCCTATTCGGTAACGACGCTTCAACCACGACACACCAGCCTTTCTTATATATACTCCCACTTCACCTCCCACACAAACCCACATACTCTGCCACATGTCATCCACACACAGTCCCTCCCACAAATAGACCCTCCTCAACATTTCACCTCATCTAACTTCCTCAGCCACCTACATCCATATTCATCTGACTCTTCATCTAATACTCACTCACATTATTCAGAAGCTTTGCCTCTTCCCTCTCATACTACACATCATCTCACCTCACCTCCCTCCCACACCCACCCACCCACCCACGTTTAAACGCCCATCAACCCCCAGACACTCACATTAATTTCACCTCACCTCCCACTCTTTTCCACATTAATCTGATCCCCTCCCCACTTCACCTCCTACACTCACACACACACTCACTCACCCACATTATACTAATTGACCAATAAAGTTGCCGAAAGTTATTATTTATGCGATACTGATTTGCAGGCTCCCCGAATGAAATTAAAGTATGAAGATTTATCATTTCTGTTTGAGAGGTGGGAATTGAGTCAGGTCGGCGAGGCAGGTGAGGAAGGGTGAGGGTGGTACCATGTAGAGTCAGGTCGGGTCAGGTCAGGTCATACACAGAAATATATTGAGAGTTTTTGTGACCCTAGAATTTATTGCCGAAGTCAGTTGGAGAATGTGGAGGTGGGGGAATGTGGAGGTGGTAGGTTAAGGTGAAGGGATCACTGGATAGACTGGAGAGGATGAACCAGGAACAGAGTGGAATGGTAAGGTGGAGGAACTGTACTGAGGACAGGGTGGAAGGATGAAATGGAGACAGACTGAGGACAGGGTGGAAGGATGAAATGGAGACAGACTGAGGACGAGATGAAAATCGAGCTAAACCAGAAACGAAATGGAAGAAGGTGGAAGAAGTGGAGAAGGATGGAAGAAACATATCAAAGACGAAATTAAAAGATAAGGTGGAGGGGTGTGACAGGAAATGAGGTGGAAGGATAAAATGGAGGACACAGCTCAGGGACGAAGTGGAAAAAGTTAATTCATCAAAGAGGGAAACACAGGGTCCTAAACGAGGTGGAAAAGTGGAAAAAACAGATAAAAGACGAAGAGAAAAGATGAGATTGAGGAGAGTGGCTATGAACGAGGTAGAAAGATAAAATGGAAGAGCCAGATCGTGGACAAAGTGGATTTTTTTTAATATATAAGAGAGAAACGGAGGATCCTGAGGGTTAATATTGGTGCCATTTAACCCTTTAATGGTGGAGGTAACTCTTGTATTCCATCCCAGCTTAAGTCTGATGATTGTGTTAAACTGAGAGTGGGTCGTAGGAGTCAGATAGTTAAGAGCGAAGACCACAGAGCCATGAATTGTGTTGCTGTTCTTGTGTTACGTCGAGAGGTGATGTGTGGTGTTAGGTGAGAGAGGGGTAGGCTGGCTGCGTTCAGGTAAAGGTTAATGAAGAATGGAGACAGGTGTGATTTGAATGCCATTATTTTCTCTTTTGTAATGCCTCTTAGTAGAGGGAGAGAGATAGAAAGAGAGAGAGAGAGAGAGAGAGAGAGAGAGAGAGAGAGAGAGAGAGAGAGAGAGAGAATTAATGTACAGTGTTCGGTGATAATGTATGCTTGTGTTTGTGTTGTACGTCAGAGAGAGAGAGAGAGAGAGGGAGAGAGAGATACTATGCAGTGTTCGGTGATAATGTGTGCTTGTGTATGTGTTGTACGTCAGGGAGAGAGAGAGAGAGAGAGAGAGAGAGAGAGAAGTAATGTGCCGTACTCGGTGATAATGTATGCTTGCGTATGAGAGAGAGAGAGAGAGAGAGAGAGAGAGAATGTTCTTGTCTGTATATGTGTGTGGGAAGGGGGTGTAATTCTGTATGTGAGTGTGTGTGTGTGTGTGTGTGTGTGTTTTCAGTCTGAACAGCGAGTAATACAGTTTTGTGAAACGTGTGAAATAGTGCATTGTAATTTATCTGCTAAAGGCTTATCAGCATTTCATCTGGCAGAGTCAGGACAAAAATTATGACAGTGTTGCTTGTTAGACTGAAAGAAAAAAAATCAGTTTCCCTTTGACCTGACTCGCTTCAAGCATAGGATTTATTTTTTATTATAATTTTTCACTCATCCGTACGATTTTATGCCTCTCAGGATTTTTTTTTTTTTCGTACTGGATGAGTTGCATACGATCTTCATTGACTGTTTTAACACTATCAACTCACCTGTGCTGAGTGAAATAACCTGGTAGTCGGAGGAATAAACTGAATAACGCATTGTGCTGCAGTGCTTCCTCCCCCCTCCCACCTGTGACCTGTGTCTTGTTTCTCTGCCGCTCTCACTCTGCACTCAACTATCTCTTCTTCCTCTTCTGTGTTATATCAGAGAGTTCAGTGGGAGCAGTTTTACAGGGCAGTAGGAGAAGAAGAAAATAGTAGTAGTTTTAGTAGTAGTAATCGTAGTAGTAGTGGTAGCAGCAGCATTAGTTGTAGTTGCAGCCTTTGTCTCTGAAATGTGAACTCAGTGGACTATAGGCTTAACTTGCCCTTCTCCTGCAGTCCACCATACTCATGTTGGGAGATTAGGAGGCAGCCGAGGGACGTTTGCCTAATCAAGCAGGTGAGCCACCTGGTTATATCAGTACCACCACGTGAAGGCTTCCCTCTCCGGAACCAGGCAAGAGTGTGGGAGGAAAATAAGAAATGGGGGAAAACTGTATCTTTGGTATTAAGATGTCGTGCTGTTGTTAGTACAGAGAGAAGTAAAATATAGGACCGTATATCAGCATGGCCCCCAATTTCCTCTGTGGTTTTGACAGGGACGTGATCTACGTTCCGGACTTACCCTTTTGGAAACGCCCCCGGGTAGAGGCACCTCAGGCTACTTTATTCTCTCCTTTCATACCCGCTCCCTTCTTTGAACACTTCTCTTCCTTTCAGCTGCTTTACTTTCTTCCTCTACTTTACTGAAACCTTACTTTTCCCCTGCACCTCTCCACCTCATTCTCGTAGCACGCTTTTAACCCCGCCAAACATTGGTGGAAGAGTTGAGAGTAAGGCAAGGACAAAGAGATTTTATGTGAAGAGCAGTGTCACAGGTCAAGGTCACATTTCGAGCCGGATGTATTTCTCTGTGAACAAAATAACTAATACAGTTTGATCATTTTATAACCAATCTTGGTGGAGGTGTTGAGGCTTAGCCATGGGAATGTCCAGTTGCATTTTAGAACTATACGTCAGTGGTCAAGAACACATGGTAAGATCAACTTTAACAATTCTGAGTCCTGTTCAGAACTAACTAGTTGAAGGATTCAAGGAAAAGCAAGGATGAAAAGTCCTGATTTTGAGATCATTCCGTCAAAAATCAAGATCAAAGGGCATTGCCAAATGTTCGTCCCTATAACTAAAGTAGTTTTGATTCGACTTGAACCAAACTTGGTGGAAAGACTGAAGGTCACTCAATGATGAAGATATTCGAGTTTGAAAACAATAGGACAAAAGTCAGGGTCAGAGAGCAAGGCCAGCTCCAGTAGTTATGATCCGATCTGAGTCAAACTTAGTGGAAGGGTTAAGGTGAGGCAGAGTGAAGTACAGTAATCCGATTTCGAGAATAAACATTGGAAGGTCAGGGTCACATGGTAATGTCAAATATTTGGCCGTTTGACCATTTCCAGGGCACGGTTGCTACACTGACTTTATTTATTTTATTTCATTTATTTTTTGTTTACTGCTGGTTTTAAGTAATGGCCTGTAGTGTATGTGTGTTTGTATCTACCTTTAATGGGTCTGCTTTCTCCTTCACCTACAAGCTTCTGTCCCACTGTGTCCGGTAAAACTGTTTCTTTTATATCTAAGTATCTGTAGCGAAGACTTTATTATCTATCTGCCTCTTTGTTTGTCTGTCTGTCTGTCTGATGGTCTGTTTTCTCATTCCTCTACACGCCTGTCAGTTTGATTCCCGGAAGACTGTAGTTTTTGTCATGGTGTGTGTGTGTGTGTGTGTGTGTGTGTGTGTGTGTGTGTGTGTGTGTGTGTGTGTGTGTGTGTGTGTGTTCTTCCATTTAATTTTTTGTATACATAAGCTGTTGGTATATGTTTTTAAGATTTTCGTTTACATTTTTTTTGTTTCTCTCTCTCTCTCTCTCTCTCTCTCTCTCTCTCTCTCTCTCTTATATATACAACCAAACACAAGCATACATTATCACCGAAACACACACACACACACACACACACACACACACACACACACACACACACACACACACACACACACACACACACACACACACACACACACACACACACACACACACACACACACATCATCCTTCAACCCATTTCTCAGCCTCTCTTCACACTTCCTTCTGTCACTGTCTCTCCACGTCAGCCTCTCGTCTCCAGAAACTAAGCCCTTCCATCCTCTGCTCCCTCAGAGTAAAATATTCCATACATTTTGACCAGGAAGAGGGCGGGGAAGGGGACAGGGAGGCAGAGGGGCGAGAGGATGGGGAAGGAGAAAGAAAAGGCGAGATGGAATGGGGAAAGGGAGATTGGTGAAGGAAGGAGAGTGAAGACAGATGAAGCAGAGGGACGAGGTGGGGAGGGGAAAGGAAGACGGGGTGGAGAACGGGAAAAGAAGGGGAGATGGAGAGATGGAGGAAGGAGTAGGAGATTGATAAAGTGAGGAGGATGGAGGCAGAAGGAAAGGAGGAGAAGGATGGGGAGGAGGAAAGGGATGAAAAGGAGGGGGGAATGGAGAGAGGATGGAGGAATAAAAAGAAGGGAGACGGAGTGAATGAAAGAGGATGATACGGGAAGATCGATTGGTGTAGGAAGGAGGAGAAGACAGGGAGGAAAAAAGGAAAGAGAGAATGGGACAGGGGAAGAAGTGGTGAGAGGATAAACAAGGAGGCGAGGAGAAGGGGGAGATAAAGAGATATGGTGATTGAGAGAATGGAAGACTAGTGTGGATGAAAAGGAAAGGAAGATGTAGATATAAAAGGGATGGATGGATGGAAAAGGAGACGGGGGGAGGAAGTGGAGAGTTGGGTGAACAGAGGACAGGAGAAACAGAGGATAAAGGGAGGGGGAAGGTAGAGAAGGGGAAGGAGTGGAGGGATAGAGAGGGGGATGGAGGGGGAAAATATGGTGAGAGAAAGCAGTAGGATGGAAGGATGAGGAATAGGCATGAGGATAAGATACACACTTTCATGATGAAAGGAGGCTTTAGACCAAAAAAAAAAAAAAAAAAAAAAAAAAAAAAAAACAGCTAAGAAGAAGGGGAGGGGAGGTGAAAATGAAGGAGGCATCGAACTTAGATAAATGAGACAGTGATGTGAGGAAAGAAAAAGGGGAAAGAAATAAGGATTCAGTAGGCAGGGAACTAAAAAACAAAAAATGGAAGATAAATTAAAACAGTTGGTAAGAAACTGAAACAAGAGTAGGAGAGGAGCAGAGACAAAATTAGTGGAAAAGTGAGAAACATAAATAGGAGAAAAGGGAGGACTGAATTGATGGGAAACTGGGAAAGAAATTTGGAACATAACCAAAAGCTGAAGTGACAGGAAACAAAGTAACAAAAAATAGACGAGAACGTATGACTATGTAGGACACTGATAAAGAAATGAGAAAGAGGAATAGACTGTATTAGTAGGAAGCAGAGAACAATTATGAGAGAGAAATAACTACTAAACTGACAGGAAATTAATAACATAATCTAAAAGAACTTGGCGCTAAACGTTATAAGAAAGTAGGAAAAAAAAAATGGGGAGAAACAAAGATGACGTAAAGAACAAAAAGAAGGAGGAGGAGAAGAGGGGAGGAGGAGGAAGATAAGAATAAGAATAACACTAAAAAGAAGCAAGACATTACCTACCGACTGATGATTGATTATGAAGCACTGACAGGAGGGATTTACTGTGTGAGATAATGATTGGCGTCGAATCACTCCCTTCGATGAGGAGAACTGATAAAATGAATTAGTTTGTGCGATGATGGCTTCTACGAATGTATGTATGTATCTCTCTGACACACACACACACACACACACACACACACACACACACACACACACACACACACACACACACACACACACACACACACACACACAGTATCATTCGAGTGGTTTCCCTAACGCACGCGCGCACACACACACACACACACACACACACACACACACACACACACACACACACACACACACACACACACACACACACACACACACACACACACAGTATTATTGGAAAAGAGGCTTAGTTGATGATACCATGAAGACGATGATGATGTTTTTTTTCGGAAAATTCAGTGTTCTTGTCAAACATGATAAATTTTAATAGTAATTGTAGGACAGATCAGCTTTTGTGCAAGACATGACGAGGATGAGAATGATGTCTGAAGATTAAATACTGCGCAACTTGATGATGATGATATTGGAAAATTAAATACCGAGACGCAACACAGACAATGAATCCGACAAAGAGAGTTAGAGATGGAACTGCAACCCGATACACTGGAACGCGACACAATGAATCCAACAAAGCCCCAGTGAACACAACAAAGCGATCTCTAATTACAGGACCCTTAACGAAGCGCAGCGGAATAAAGTCACGAGCTGCAGACCCGAATGAATACACTGTCCAGAGGGAGGCCACAGACTCACATTTGGATATTGATTGGGGGTTATTCATGCGTGCAACGAATTACCCAGTTGGCACTTTTAATTTGGATAATATGATACTTTTTACCACCATATAGCTTTTTTTTATTTAATTTAACGTAAAAAATTTGGCATCATTGCTAAAACACGCTCAAGTTAGCAGAAGAGCTTGGCCTTTAAATCTCCAGGTTTCGTTGCCAGGCTTCCATTTTGCATAAATATTTAATGATGTGTACAAATAACTATTGGCAGGGATATTTTAACCTTTATACTGATACTTTTCTAATTATCAGTACCTGTTTTCCAGTATAAACCTCGGGGATTTTTCGGGTGTATTTTTTGACTTATTTAAAGTAGTAAAACTAGTAATTGGCTACTTCATGATGTTTGGAAAAAATTATAGCATTTAAATACACGATGTTCATTGTACTGTTCAAAGAGTTTATGGTACTAAAACTTTTTGTGAAATAGGTAAAGAGAGAATACTTTGTGGTGGTGTTGGTGTTAATGGTAGAGGAGGAACTAAAAATAATAAGTCCTTGCGAATAACAGGTAATAAGAGAATACGTATTGGTGATGGTGGTGATAGTGATGGTGGTGGTGGTGATAGTGATAGTGATGGTGGTGGTGGTGATGGTGGTAAAGGAGGAACTAAAAATAAGTCCTTTGCGAATAAAGGGTAAAGTGAGAATACTTAGTGGTGGTGGTGGTGGTGGTGGTGGTGGTGGTAGTGATGGTGGTGGTGGTGATAGTGGTAGAGGAGGAACTAAAAATAATAAGTCCTTTTGCGAATAAAACGTAAAGAGGGAATCCTCAGTGGTGATGGTGATGATAGTGGTAGTGATAGTGGTAGAGGAGGAACTAAAAATTATAAGTCCTTGTGAAGTCTGTTGTACCAAAGAGAATACGAAGCCAGTATCTCATTCCCCTGTTGGAGATGCCTTGGCCCTATTGTGGGCAGCGTAGGAGGCTTCAGAGCATTTATTTGCCATTAAGTTGCTTCGGATATTACCCCTTAATATTCTTTTGTAGGCTATTTATACAGTTTTCATATCGACGTTGCATATACTGTACAGTCGTGTGTAAGTGGATGTTAAAATAGGCAGAATAAATCGCTAAGGGATAATGGATACGAAATATCCAAAGCCACTTTGAATACGACTCTTTTCTCTCTCTCTCTCTCTTTCTCTGTCTGTCTGTCTCTCTCTCTCTCTCTCTCTCTCTCTCTCTCTCTCTCTCTCTCTCTCTCTCTCTCTCTCTCTCACAGGACTTCGAGTTCTGCCGAGGCAAATAGATTTTCCGTTCTTGCAAATGGTTTCGGATGAGACTGGAAATGAAGGAGATTGACACGTCCCCTCTCCCTCCTGACGCACGCACGCACGCACACACACACACACACACACACACACACACACACACACACACACACACACACACACACACACACACACACACACACACACACACACACACACACACACACACACACACACACACACACACACTAGGCCCCTGAGGTGGATAATATTACACATCATATTAATAGCAAGATAATCCTTTGATAATGAAATAATTATAAATAATTCTACTATTTGTACACCAACTTGGCCTAGGACTATCATCTTTCCATCTTGAGTGCCGAGTTGTAACAATAATTTAACAAGAGTATTATTCTAGTCAGGAAGAAGTGTCATTGAAAGGATGTAGGGCTGTAGTATTGCCTCTTTCCGCCACTGAGCTACGTGAAGTTACAAAAGGATGAAAATTTGGGCCAAATTAGTGTAAAAGAAATATAGGAACTGGATGAGAATTGTAGATTTAGCTGAGGAAATGGATGTATCAGTTGTTCAGGGGTAAATGAGGGTAAGCTTTTGAGGGATGGCAGCCACCGACAATTTACCTCAAGCCTAATTGTGTATCACGAGCGAAATGTGTTCACCGATACGTGCCGCCATTGTACCGGGTATTTTGCCTTCCATATTTCACATTCCCCTCCATGTTCTTTTGGTGTGTACCTTATATCACACACACACACACACACACACACACAGGTGGGGTTGTTGTTGCGGGTCACTGTGTCTTGTGTTCTTGGTGGCATAAAAGATTCCTAGCACTTTTTTCTTTGCGATTTATTTTGCATAATAATACACCATAAACTTACCACATATGCTGCTTACGTGATTTTAATATCGACATAGTTTGCATCAAGAGGATGTAATGAGGTGTAATGTGCAGAATAAATCACTGATGAGATCTGCCTCGGGAGATATAGCCGTTCTCTGGATTTTATTCTTACTATTTTCACACATTTGTTATTCAGCTTGGGGGGAAAAAAGACGGAGATGATGGTGATGATGATGATGATTGATGATGATGGTGGTGATGATGATGATGATTATGATGATGATGATACTTTAGTCTAGGAGGGTTAGATATACATTTCACCGACCGCATGACCGCAAACGTTCTCTCGAAAAACTCAATAAAATCGTCTGAAGGCAACAAGAATACGCCAAGAGTAGAGAGAGAGAGAGAGAGACGTCGTCTGGTTCAAGGGGCAATACTTTGCATGTATTGAGGTCACTGGTTTTTATTTCTGCCGTCTTTGAGCGATTTTATTCGTCACAGTAATGAACGGGTTAAGTAAGTTGTTGACGGATTAGCAATAGTAGTAGTACTTGTAGTAGTAGTAGTAAGTAGTTGTAGTAGTGGTAGTAGTAGTAGTAGCAGTAGTAGTAGTAGTAGTAGAAATAGTAGAAAGTTGTTGTAGTAGTTGCAACCTCTGGCGCATACAAACGTGAACCCAATGGACTGTAGACCTAATTTAACCCCCCGCCCCTTTTTTTTTAAATCCAGTCAGCCATCCTCTTCTGAGGAATAGGGAGGGAACTAAGGGACGTTTATATAACCAGGCAGCAGCTGCGCATGACACATCGGCACCACCACGTGAAGGCGTCCCTCTCCAGTCCTGATATTGAAAGGGTTAAATGAACTGTAGGCAAATTACAGGTCAAGTGTAATTAGAGCCACAGCACTTAAACCAGCCCGTTGTTAGTGTGCGTGCAGGCTGGTTTAATGGCCTCCTTTCGAGTAACTGGCTTGGCTCGTTAGAATTATCAACGACCCGATCCCAGCTTTAATTAGGAAGGACACAGCCCCCTAAATATTTGCGGAATTAGGGGGCTCCCTAAACATTTGCGGGATTGGGGGACCCCCAAAACATTTGTGGAATTGGAAGGCTCCCTAAACATTTGCGGATTTGTGGGGGGTCTAAACATTTGCGGAATTGAGGGCTCCTTAAATATTTACGGAACTGGGGGGGCCCCTAAACATTTGAGGAATTTTGGGCTCCCTAAACATTTGCGGAATTTGGAGCCCTCTAAACATCTGAGGAATTTGGGGGCTTCCTAAACATTTGCGGAACTAAAGGGTGGGCTCCCTAAACATTTGCGGAATTGGTGGCTCCCTAAACATTTGCCGGATTGGGGGACGTGCGTTTTGTTTGGCGTCGTGAATGCTGCGCCTGTCTGTGCGGTTGAAGGCGTAAATGTCGATCCAGCTTATCATCATCATCATCCGCCCATTTATTCCCTACTTACAGGTGGGTTAAGGTTGGGTTACAAAAGCGGGGGGGGGGGGGAAGTAGCGTAGCAAAACCTGATAGTGGGAGAAGTAATTAAAAACATGCCAAATGAAAATGCCACACACACTTTCACTCGCAAAATAAGCGTTCACAAAATCATTTCAGTGTTTTTCATCTTGTGTTTCAAAATTTCTCTCTCTCTCTCTCTCTCTCTCTCTCTCTCTCTCTCTCTCTCTCGTCTTTATTAACCCCTTCATTGCTGGAATTGAAGAGAATCGTGAAATAAAATTAAATGGAGAAACAAACATGAAATAAATAAAAAAGTGAGTTATCGGTGTGACAAGGTTAATCATCCGGTCACCTGCCCCCGATAAGATAAGAGAGTCCTTGTTCTAAATTACTCTGAGTCACGTAAAAGTGTACATTTGCCCTGAAATGATGATGATGATGGTGATGATGATGATGTGCTCTAAAATGATGATGATGATGGTGATGGTGATGATGATGATGTGCTCTAAAATGATGATGATGATGATGATGATGTGCCCTCTTTGATGCAGTGACCTTTTTTCCTTTTCTTTTTTCTCTTTTTACCATCCTTGGACGATTTCACTCAGTTCAGGGTAGACTTGGAACTGGAGGGGTTAGAGACAGCCTTCAGTGATTCTTAGTTTATCATGGAACTTTCTTAAACTTAACAAAAAGTGCTTAGTATCAGTAACTTCAGTCAAATACTGGGGAGCGCGGTAGCTCGGTGGTAGGGTGTCGGGCTCGTAATCGAGAGGTTGCGAGTTCGCGCCCCGCCCGGTGGCTGCCGTGCTGGGAGGGGTAGCGCTCTCCTGTAACCCTAGCAGGGCTGTATGGTCTGATGAGGTCTAGCTCGGGGATTAATCATCATCAGTCAGATACTTAAGTCTGTTTCCTTTCCATCTGTTTGTGTGTGTGTGTGTGTGTGTGTGATATAGTGGAGAAAGATACATATTATCACACACACAGATGAATAACACAAAAACTTCCAGTACTCCAGCGGTGAAATAAGAGGCAGAAGAGGCGAACGAACTTTACCATCTCGTTGTACAAGAAGAGGTAGCAGCGTTGAAAGTGTTAAAGTGGCGTTGTAATAGTTTAAGTGGCCGTAAATACCACTTTCCGGCACTTTTATCCTACGGTGCGCCCATTCTCTTTCAGTTTGGGGTATGGCCGGACGTAGGGAAAGAGAGTGAGGTGTGTTGTGAGAGGTTTCTTACTTGTCTGTTTCTTTCTCGCCATTCTCTCTCTCTCTCTCTCTCTCTCTCGCCATTCTCTCTCTCTCTCTCTCTCTCTCTCGCCATTCTCTCTCTCTCTCTCTCTCTCTCTCTCTCTCTCTCTCTCTCTCTCTCTCGCCATTCTCTCTCTCTCTCTCTCTCTCTCTCTCTCTCAGCCCGTAAGACCTTTTTAACTAATTTGATGGTCTGACAGTAAGAATTGTAGACTAAAATGTGCAATGTGTACTCTGTCACACACACACACACACACACACACACACTAGTATCTATCTATCTATCTATGTAATCTATCTGCATGTCTGTCTGTCTGTATCAGTCTTTCTTTATTTGACATAATATTTCTGTGTCTGTCTTTAGCATCGTGTCTGTGTCTATCTGTATCAGTCTATCTATCTGTCTGTCTATCTGTGTATCTATCTGGGCACATACGGTATATCTATGTGCGACTGCAGTAAAACTTAAGGCGGGTGAATGAGAACGGAAGTCTGGCTTGTATCTTATGTAATTCTCTCTCTCTCTCTCTCTCTCTCTCTCTCTCTCTCTCCCTCCTCCTCCTCCTCCTCCTCCTCACGCTGCCCTTCCCCCTGTCCACCGCTTCGTTCCTCCTATCCTTCATTTCTGCTTCCCTGCCTGCCTTCCTTTCCCCCTACTTTCCTTTTTGCACCTTAGCTACTTTTTGCGACTTTATGCCTGCACGTCCGCTCTCCTTCTTTCTTTTTATCGTTTCTGTACTCCCTTTGTACATGTTTTTGTTTCTAAATAAGTAGAAGAGTGAGAGTGACGTGGGGATATTTTTTGAAGGTGTTACTTATATTGATGTTGAAGGGAAAAAATTTATCTCGTCGCCAAACCCACATCGTCCAACCTACAACACTCGTCTCACCCACCACCCGCCCACATCCCCGTCCGCCATTCTCTCCACCCACTTTCTGTCCCGGTACATTGAATTTCCAGGATAATTGATGGACTTAAGCCTTCCCACCTACATCACCAGCCTACCCACCCACAACACCAGTCTACCCACCCACAACACCAGCCTTCCCACCCACAACACCAGCCTTCCCACCCACAACACCAGCTCACATACGACGTGAGCCTTCATTGCACAGCCTCTGCCCTGCCACCAGCATCTCAGTCTGTCATGTCTGCCCCTCCCCCCTCCTCCCCCTCGCTCGCGCTCTCTCTCTCTCTCTCTCTCTCTCTCTCTCTAGCGCGCGCACGCGCTTCCCCATCAGACTTCGGAATCATGGGTATGTGAGATTTATTTAAAAAAAATCGCCCTCCTTGGCATGGATTTTCGTCATTTTGCAGTCTTGTTTTTAAAGTTCATTGCATGCATAACAACACAGCATTACAACTACCACATTCTATCATTTACCTTTTTGCTACTCAGAAATTTCGATGGGGATATGGTAGTTTTAGGCCATGTTAGAGCGTATTGAGTATAATGCCTTTTACCCTGTACACCATGGCGGTTTTCCCTCCCTGTTTCCGTCAATCCCTTACTTCTTATGCCTTTCTTTCGTCATCATTTGCTCATTTTTGTACCTCCTTCTACACTCCCCGCTCTCTTACCCTGTAATTTGCTTCTTCCCCCACTGTGCCTCCTTTATGAACGTCCCTTCACCACTCTCCATCCACGTTATGACCCCTCCACTCACTGCATGACCCCTCCACTCACTGCATGATCCCTCCACTCACTGCATAACCCCTCCACCTACTGCTTAACCCTTCCACCTACTACATAAGCACTCCACCCAGTGCTTGACTTTCCACCCATTGCATGACCCCTCCACCAAGACCCCCCACCTGCCGCATAACCTCCACACACTGCACGACCCCTACATCCATTGCATGACCCTCCACCCAGACCCCTGCACCCTCCGCTTGACCCCTGTACCCACCGCATGACCCCTTCACCCACCCACTGCATGACCCCCCAGCCACTCACCTGCCTTCCTGACACGCCCTCACAGCAGGATAAGCTTACTTCGTGTCGGCGCTCCAGTACAACAAGTTTGGTGATTATATGCATTTTTCTTTCTTTTGTCTGGAACTCTGAAGATTTAATAGGAATACGAAGTTGAAGGGCGATATAAATCCGTGGGCGAGTTTGGGGGAGGGAGGGGAGGGGATGGTGGAGGGAAGGGAGAGAGATGGAGGGGAGGGGATGGTAGAGGGAAGGGAGAGGGGTGATGGAGGGATGGAAGTAAGAACGGTGGAATTGAAAATGTTTGAGGAAGGGGAACTAGTTGGAGGGGAGAGGAAATGCTGAGGGATGGGAGAGAAGAAAGAGAGAGGGAAGGGAGGGGAATAGAGGGAAGGGAGGATGTTGGGGGAGCGACAGGGGTAAGGGTAGGGGAGATGAGGGGGATCGGGGGAGCAGGATGGGAGAGAGAAGGGTGAGAAGAAGATAGACGGGAGGGAGGAGAGTAGAGAGGTATAAGCAAGGGAAGGGGAGAGGAGGGAGATCGAGGGAGCAAGGAGGGGAGAAGGTGCGAGAGGGGGAGGAATGATGGAGGGGAGAGAGAAGAGGGGTGGGAAGGAGAGGAAGGGGTTGGGAAGGGCTTTGGGGAAGCAGGAGTTGGAAGGAAAATGGGAGGAGAGACCGGGAGAAGAGACGTGGAGGAGAGAGAGAGAGAGAGAGAGAGAGAGAGAGAGAGAGAGAGAGAGAGAAAGAGAGAGAGAGAGTACAGGAGTAATTGGAGGGGGTAAAAGTTGGTGTGGGAAAGGAAGAGGAAAGATAGGACAGAGGATAGAGAGAAAAAGAGGGATAGTGTGAAAGGTCAGTAGAGGGGTTTGGAAGATGATGGGGAGAAGGGAGAGACAAGAAGTGTGGAGGAGGGAAAGGAGAGAAGGATAGAAAGGGTGAGGTGGAAGGAAACGAGAGAGGGAGAAAAAAAGGTTTCGAAAGAGAGGATGGGAGGGAGGCAAGATGTAATGGGAAAGAAAGATGAGAGGGAGGGGAAGAGAGAGGAGGGTTACTGGGAAGGAGGCATTGGTGGGAGAGTAGAAGTGGAGAGAAAGGTGGAAGGGAGAGGAGGAATCATGACGAGGGATGGGAAGAAAGAGTGGGAAGGAGTGAGAGGAGAGAGGGAAAGAGAGAAAGAAGGAAACTAGGAGAAGAAGAATACAGAGAGATGTATGAAAGGATAGATACAAGGAAAGATGTAAAAAGAAAGAAGAAATTGGTAAAGAAATTGAAAGTTGGAAAAGTAGTGGAAATGAGGGGAAGGCTAAGAGGGAAAGGTGGTGCGTACGAGGAGAAAGGAATGAAGGAAAAGGGATTTGGGAAAAAAAAACGAATGAGGAGGGGGAAGAGGATGGGTGAATGAGGAAGACGAAGGGTAACTATGGAGGAGGTGGAGATGGACGAATGGGGAGGCAAGAGCGAGAGAGAAGAGGAGAAGGAATCACGAAATAGGGGATTGGGACATGAAAGTGGAGGAGGAAAAGAAGAAAGATGAAGGAGAGGAAAGGTCGGAGAGGGAGGAAGATGAGGTGTAGAAATTGCGAAAGAGGGGGCTGGGGCACAAAAGAGGAGGTGGAAAAGAAGAAGAAAGAGAGAGAAGGAAAGGAAAGAACAGAAGAAGAGGAGAAGGAAGAGGATCACGGGAGGATGAGATGGCAGTTGATTGATAGGCGGAGTTGGAGGAGTTACATGGAGTTGCGGTGAGTTAGCGAGCTACATAAATTTGCAGACCAGCCTCATCTCACCATCACCGCTGCAAGGAGTTCGAAGCCAATTACCTGGAAAGAAAAACGCTGCCCGGTCGTTGATACATTGAGAAACAGCGAAGTACATTGAGAAACAGCGAAGATCTGGGTGACATTTTCTTTCCCACGGATCAATTCACTACCATGGCGTCTCATACTTGGCGACACCAAAGGCATAGCTGTTGTGATGGAGTCCTTTTATATCAATACGCATGATCGGTGGTGATTCATCATGGCACGTATATTCTGTGTGGGGAATGTGAAGATGTAGGTCGATATTGGTGCAGATCAATCAAAGGTCAAGGTCAGAGGTCAAGGTCAAACTCTGGGCGTGATGGCACTGTTCTGTGATCACTCTTGGTCTGCTTTGTTTATTTTTTTTTTTTTATACGCAAACGACTTTATTTAACATAGTAAAGAGATTTTGTACTGTAGGGGTTATTCAAGGCCACATCTGCCCCTCAGGTTCAGTCCCCCAAGCTAAATTAAATCGTCGGGAGATAGATAAAACAAAATTTATGTATTCTGTCCTTGGGCTGAAGGGCACACACACACACACACACACACACACACACACACACACACACACACACACACACACACACACACACACACACACACACACCACAACACACTTTTCTTCCTCCACTGCGTATATCTCACCTCCCACCATTCCCAGCCGCCGTAAGAAAACCATTTGGCTGGTTCTGCGCTGGTTGCTATCCACCCAGAATAAACATTGCCATAAAAGCCGTACACACGCGGGCGGGGGATGCAGACGGGCTCAAAGGTGACGAGTAAAGGAAGGGAAAAGGAATTGGCTCAGGCGTGCGACGAGAAATTTTAGGATGCACGAGTGAATGTAAGAAGAGTGGGTGAGGCGAAAGGTAGTGGTGGTGAGAGAAGTTGTGGAGAGACGGTATAGGTTGGCAAGAGGAAGTGGAAGTGGTAAAGCATGAGAAAGTGTTTGCATGACCTCTCCTTGCACTTCAGGTGGTCTGAATACGAAAGAGAGTAATGAAAAAGAAAGATAGTTTTGATGGATGATTTTAATGCGAAACGAGGTGCTGAAATGAAAGGAAATGTGAATGGATGCGGGGCGTGAAAATATCGAAGGTGGTTGGAAATGTTTAAGCTGTCGTCGGATGGGAAGTGGGTTGTCACGTGCGAAAACTGTCTTCCTGTTTGAGAGGACAGTATATATATTTTGTCCTTGACCTCTTATTATTTTATTTTGCTCTTTGTATGGGGTTGTGTGGTGAGGTAATTTCGTGGTAATAAAAGGATCATCAGGTAGGACTGAAGAAAGGACTGGAAGGAAGGATAGAAAGCTTGAGGGAAAGCTGGAAGGAGAAATCGAAGGCTAGGGGGCGAGATGGAAAACTAGGAGGTGAGATGGAAGCTGAGGGGAGAGATAGTGAAGACTGGAGGGAGAAATGAAAGGCAGGAGGGAGGAACAGAAGTCAGGAAGGAGAGATTGAAGGCTGAGAGGAGAGCTGGAAAGGTGAAAGATGAGATGGAAGGCATGAAGGAAAGATGGCACTATGGAGAAGGAAGCTGAATTTGTAATGCTTTAACTTCACATCCTACCTTCAGACGATTTCATTCAGCTTAGGAGAGATCTGTCGTAGTGACGGGGTAAAGGAAGGTAGAATTGGATGCTTCACTCATGTTCTTTGTCAGACGATTTTGTTCAGGTTACGATTGGTCTCTGTTGGTGATGGAGTTGAAAACGATCTCCGTAACTTCTGAAATATATAACACATTTACTACTGCTGTCACCAGACGATATTATTCAGTTTAGGAGAGGCTGGTCAGAGTAGAGGAATTAGGAATTAGTAGAGGACTACGAGGAGAATTTTGTTAGGTATATAAAATCGCCCGGAGAAAGCAAGAATGTAGGAGTACAAATGAGTCATGCAACTGATGAGAATAAGAGAAAAGAGACAGGAAATTGAGGAAAGGTGTTAAGATTTTCTTTACCCCTTATCCCTTTCTTTCGATAAGGGCTAAGGCGTTTCCCCTTGGTAGAGGACTTTGGTTTGGACTGTGTAGCACTTTATGACCGGATGCCCTTCCTGATTTCTACAAATGACCCTTGGGTGGAGCTCTAACCCACTGACCCGCGGCGCTACCTCTCCCAGCAAGGCAGCTACCCGGGAGGGGCGCGAACTTTCGACCCTTTGGTCTCGAGGCAGGAGCTGTGCCACTGAGCCACCTGCCTCCAACAATAAAAGATGTTAAAACAAGTGGAGGAATGAGAATATTGCGAAAGGTGGAAGAAGGAGAATATTGAGAAAGAGGAAGGAATGAAAATACTGAGTAAGATGGAGGAAGGAGATTATTGCGAAAGGTGGTGGAAGGAGAATATTGCGAAAGGTGGAGGAAGGAGAATATTGCGAAAGGTGGAGGAAGGAGAATATTGCGAAGGGTGTAGG
The DNA here is from genome assembly GCF_032717465.1 of Coenobita brevimanus. Classification (NCBI taxonomy): domain Eukaryota; kingdom Metazoa; phylum Arthropoda; class Malacostraca; order Decapoda; family Coenobitidae; genus Coenobita; species Coenobita brevimanus. The sequence continues at coordinate 9,446,128 of NC_137028.1, read as the reverse complement.
AAGGAGAATATTGACAAAGGTGGAGGAAGGAGAATATTGACAAAGGTGGAGGAAGGAGAATATTGACAAAGGTGGAGGAAGGAGAATATTGACAAAGGTGGAGGAAGGAGAATATTGACAAAGGTGGAGGAAGGAGAATATTGACAAAGGTGGAGGAAGGAGAATATTGCGAACGGTGGAGGAAAGAGAATATTGCGAAAGGTGGAGGAAGGATAATACTCAGAGGTGGAGTGTGAGAATACTTAGAAAGGTGGAGGAATTCAGAAGTTTGAGAAAAATGGTGGAATGAGAATATTATCTTGACTGAGAATGGAGACGCGGTAGGAAGGTGACCTGAAGGAGAGAGGAGTAAAAAATAAGATGAAGGGGAAAAAAAGCGTGATTGGTAAAGAGAATGAGGTGATAGAGGAAGTGATGGAGGAAGTGAACTGGAAGAGGGAGGAGGTGATTAAATGAGAGAGAGAGAGAGAGAGAGAGAGAGAGACGCAGTAATTAAGCAAGAGACAGGGAAAGAGAAAGGGGAAGTTTATCGAGAGAAATGGAGTGACTGGGAGAAAGAGTAGGAGAGGCAAAGAGAGAGAGAGAGCGTAATTAATGAATGAATGGAGGTTGGGAGAGGAAAGGAGGGGATGAAGAAGAATGTGAAGGAGGGAAGGAGGGTGAAGGTGAGAAAGGGAAGGAGGATGAAAGGTAGGAATGGACGGAGAGTGAAGAGGAAGTATGAAACATGATTCGGTAGCGATGGCGGTAAAGGGAAACAAGGAGATAGTAAATGATAAGCAGGAAGAGGTGAAGCAAGAGGCAGAAGGAAACTAGAAATGGGAGGCGGAAGGGGAACCGTATTAGTCAAGGGAAGATCTAGTTAGTAGGATGGTGGATTAACCTACTCAACCCCCCAGACACACACACAGGCAGATAGCTAGATAGGTAGATAGATAAACGTACATACAGTGTACATATACATAGACTGCTATTCACGTTGATATGTACGAGTATATATCAATGTAAGTATTCATATATGTATAGCAAAATTTCACACGCAGACACTGGGTGTCCTGTAGCTGACAGTCTGAGTTTGGTCCTGATTGATGTCCTTTGAGGGGGAATTTAGGCCTCCACACCCTCAAAAGGGCAAGCGCTTGAGTGACATAATTCCACTCTCAGTAATTATCTCTCTCCAGTCTTCTCCTCAGTCCTTGCTCCTGCCTCCGTACTCCATCCCCCATATTTGACTTTTGTTTCACTTAATTTCTCTGTTTACCTTCCTACCTCAGTTTCCCCCACTATCCCTTTCCTCCTACCACCTGTTACCTCCACTCTCCTTCCCCCACCCACATCCTCTGTCTCTCACTTCCCGTCACCCTTACCCCAACATACCGTCTTTCACTTTCTGATCTCCTCATCCCTCATTTCTCGTTACCCTTTGCCTCTTCTCATCTCCTTTCCATCATTTCTCCGTATACTCCCGCCTCATCTCATCTCCCCATCGCCCATTTCTTCTTACTCCTCGTCTCATCTTCGCATCCCGCACATTTCTCTGCACCTCCCCTTTCTCATCTCCTTACCTTCCCATCCCCTATTTCTTCTTACGTCCCATCCCACACCCCTATCCCACTCCCTTCCCCCACCCCTCCCCACCCTTCCCCCCACCCCTTCCCTTTCCCTGCCCCCTCCCCTCTCCCCCTCCCCTCCACCACCCCTCTTCCCCAACCATGCTTGTGTGTCGTGCAGCGCCCCCATCAGTGCACAACATATATACTCTCTACACCTTCACTATTTTCCCGCCAGCCCCTCCCTAATCAGGCTTTTAATTAATATTTTTCTCGTAAAGTGGGCCGTAAAGCAGGACTGAGGACCCCTCCTCCCAATCCTTACCCCCAACCACTCCCTCCCTCCCCGCCATCTCTGTCTCCAATCACTCCCTCCCTTCCCCCCTATCCAAGTCTCCAGCCACTCCCTCCCCTTCCCTCCCAATCCCTGTTTCTAGCCACTACCCCCCCTCCCCTCCCTGTCACTTCCTCCAACCACTCCCTCCCTTTCCCCACATCCCTACTTCCAACCACTCCCTCCCTTTCCCCACATCCCTACTTCCAACCACTCCCTCCCTTCCCCCATCCCTCTCCGGCCACTCTCTCCCTTCCCTTTTCTGTGGTTTCTTCTTCCTTTTCTCCTCCTTCCCTCCTCAACTTCTATTCCCCCCCCCCCTTTATTCTAGCCTATCCCTTTCTCCACGCCTTCCCTCATTTCCTTTCCTCTTGTACCTCTTCTAGCCTCTCCCCTCTTTCTCGCCCTTCATCCCCTCCTCTCCCGTCCTCCCCACTTCCTCTCCTCCCTTCATTCTCTCCCCTCTTCCTCTCATCCTCTTCACTCTCTCTTCTTTCCCCATTCTCCCATCATTCTCGATCATCTTTTTTCCCCTCCCTAGCTCCTTCTGCTCTCTCCTTCCTCCTCCTCCCTATCTGTCTCATCTCGCCTTCACCTCCCTCTCTCCTTTCTTTTTCTTCCATCTCCTCTCCTTTCCGTCTTTCCCCTCCCTCTCTCCTCTCCCCATTCTTCTCTCCTTACTCTCTCCTCTTCCCTTTATTTCTTTTTTCCCCTCCACTTCTCCCTCCTGTTCATTCTCTTGCGAGACTCATACCCATAATGCACACACACACACACACACACACACACACACACACACACACACACACACACACACACACACACACACACACACACACACACACACACACACACACACACACACACACACACACACACACACACACACACACACACACACACACACACACACACACACACACACACACACACACACACACACACACACACACACACACACACACTCCTGGTGGTGATGGAGTTTGGAGTTAATGACACAGGAGGATTTTTAACTAGGAAGCAATTGGTGGCGGACGGTGAGGGAGTTTGATGAGAGAGAGAGAGAGAGAGAGAATTCGAAGCGATGCGGTGATAATCAGGCTTATAGTAAAAAAAAAAATCACTTACGATATTTTCCCTGCCCCTGTTACGAATCTTTTTTCTTGGCAAGGAGACATGGGGAGGGTTCCGTATTTATTTCTTATCCTAAAATAAATAAACAAATAAATATAAGCCTTACAAGAGGT
>NC_137028.1:9412997-9440497 GCF_032717465.1 Coenobita brevimanus | reverse complement strand
AGAGATCTACATGTTTATTCTGGCTAACGTCACCCTCCTTCATTTAACTTAGTGAATGCGTATGGAGGGAAAAAAATGAGGGTAAAATTCACAATGTGTTTTTTTTTTTTTTTGGGGGGGGGTGGCTAAAGATGTAAAAAAGAAAAATAATAAGGTCCTATGTTTTAATGAACGAGAGGTGATTTTACTGAGAGTAGTGCATCGGGGACTGTTTCTCACACCCTGCCCCCAGATTTGTCCCTTTGAATCTGAATAAAATCGTCTGGGTCTTGCAAAAATCAAACATATGAAGCGCGTCCACGTGCTGGAGGGGTTAATGGAGCGTGCTGCTAATGCCATCGCCTTGAAGGGTCTCTCCTAAGATGAATAAAATCGTTTAGCATTAACCAGATTAAAATTTAAGAATGTCCTCGAGGTGAAGGGGTCATTTGCGATCTCCATTGTCTTTGGTTTTTATCTTTCTCCTTCCTATCTCCTTCCTCATCTTTCTCTACCTCCTCCTTTCTTCTTTTCCGTCACATTTCCCTTCTTCGTATCCCTTCTCTTTTTTCCTTTCACATTTCTTTGTTCGGCTGCTCACCGGTCTTTGTTTAACTCTCGTATTCATGGGTCAGTTCCAGTGTTTATTCCAGCTTATACCAGACGATTATATTCAGCCGATAGTGAGTCCTAGCACCATAAAAGAATGAGTATCGTCACCCTTTGTTTTTGTTTTTGTTTTTCTGGTCAGTGGAGGAGATGGAGAAGAAGAAGAAGAAAAGAGGAGGATGAGGAGGAGGATGTAGTTCTGATTAAAAGCATAGTAGAAAACGGTGTAGGACTGACAATGGTAAAGTTACGAAATTAATTTTAGGTCTAACTAAAATTTCATCTGCACTTGCTGTATCTCCTGCTGTGGAGTGGGCTGGACAATTTTTTTTTTTTATTAGTGCACGTATTTTTTCGGAGTTTTCAGTTCGCTATATTGGTTCAGAGTTATATTTAGTTCTACAGTCATTTTTTTTTTCTTTTTTGTCTTTCACGCTCTTTGAAACGTGCCGTAGTCTGTCTTTTTTTTTTTTTTTTACCTTTGATCTTGTTTACGGCTTTTTTCCATCTCTCTCTCTCTCTCTCTCTCTCTCTGACTGTCTGTCTGTCTGCGTGTCAGTCTGTCTCTGTTTCTGTCTCTTAGAAGGTTAACGTAACCCTTTACGTTAGGCTTCTCGGAGAGGGATACGCAGAGGCAAAATGATGTAAATTCCTGGAGTTTAGAAATGGTTCCTTTTTCTAGAGACATGCAGAAGGAGGATCTTAATGGAGTATAAGTCGAGAAATTGCTATATTGCTCTGCCGTCAGCCAATTAGCTATCCGGATGCTTCTGCAGTTCTCAGAGTATAATTTTCCAGTATGCTGAACATCAAATCAAAACAACGTAAGTGGTTTCTTGTTAAAGATGGCCACTTAACGTAATCAGTGGTACCCTAATTGTTTGCAGAAATGTAATCGAAAACTTCCCACTGGGGTGCCGGTTCGCTTTTTGTAGGTTCACTTATATGCATTAGGTTCACGTATATGGATTAGGTTCACATATATGCATTCACCGCGTCCTTAGTCCGGATGACCTGAAGTGTTAAAATCTCGTGTCCAGCATCCTCTGTTCTGCGAGGATGCGATGCGTACTTCTTCCAAGAGAGGTGTACAGAAGTTTGCTGGAAGCGGTCACAGGGACTTATCATGGCTTGTCTTAAGGAAAGTCTAGATTAGGTTTGTTTTCTTATTATCAGGTTAGGTTAGTTTGTCAGCCAGTAAGGTTCATCTGATTTGTTGAATTAGACTAGAGAGAAAAAGTGAAAGGGTGATTATCCTGGGAAAATCACACTTAGGATGTAGTAAAGAAATGGTATACAGAACGGAAATATGAGAGAGAGAGAGAGAGAGAGAGAGACTAGAAGAACTCTGTAGTGGAGGGCTGAACAGTGGGGGCCTTTGCAGCCACATTATCATATTTTCGCGTCCGCCCGACAGACGGACTGGGGAGCGTGGGGTCTGCATACAAATGAGGCTGTCTTGGGGAGCTCCTCTGCGGCTTCTTAGAAAACTGCACTAACTTCCCTGTCCTTCAGTCCTTGGGAAATATTAAAGGAACACGTGACCTGATCTTCAAACTGGGCTCAGTGAGTGATTAGAGTGCATTGTGTGTGTGTGTGTGTGTGTGTGTGTGTGTGTGTGTGTGTGTGTGTGTGTGTGTGTGTGTGTGAGAGACAGACAGACAGACAGACAATTTCCCATCAGATACAGGGAAGAAAAAACACGTGTACATAAGCAGTGGGAGAGGGAAGGTGATATATTTTGCAAGAATATATACGAAGTTACACAAGCATGCATTTCAACATCCCTTATCACACCCATACTATATATATCTTCCTATAATTATAACCTCCTACGAACGATTTTACCCTGTTACAAAAAAAAAAAAAAAAAAAAAACTTTATAATATGGTTCATCGGTGACATTATCTGTATACCGCCAAACGACTTTATTCAGCTTAAAAGAAACTGCAAATAAGAGGAAGAAATTGAAGCTTTCATTAATATTTTCAGCATCTTCCCAAAACTGCATTCAAAAAAATCCTTTATCTGTGCTTAGAATAAACTAGATAGATAGCAAGATAGATAATAGATAGATAAATAAACTAAATAGATAATGGCTGAAGAGGTTGCAGACCCACCAGATATGGAAATTGGAGAGAGAGTATGATTAGTGTGTGTCATGTGTAGGTGTTTGTAATTAACTTTGATAGGGTTTCTTGTAAGGATTTTCTCTCTCTCTCTCTCTCTCTCTCTCTCTCTCTCTCTCTCTCTCTCTCTCTCTCTCTCTCTCTCTCTCTCTCTCTCTCTCTCTCTCTCTCTCTCTCTCTCATTAATCTCCCACGTTGCCTCTCCCTCTAATCCATTTTTCTTTTTCCACCCGCCTACCTTCATTCCTTAACTTTTATCTCTCACTCTTCTCTCCCCATCCTTCCTCCTCTTTCTCTTTCTTCCGGACTCTTAGTAATTTTCTTTTATGGTTTATCGTAGGCTTTACTCTCTCTCTCTCTCTCTCTCTCTCTCTCTCTCTCTCTCTCTCTCTCTCTCTCTCTCATTTTCTTTTTTCCTGTCGTTTGCATCTTACGACAACTTAACTACGAAAATTCTTTGATTTGGTAAGAGAGGGTACATTCGTCGACCGTGTTACCTGCGTCGCGCCATGAACCCGTCAAAGGAGGGGTAAAGAAATCCGCGGTGGTGAGTAAAGGAGTGGGTGGGATGGGCTGGAGTGGGGATGGGGGATGGAGTAGAAGCACGAGAATAGCCCTAATGGAAATGGGTGTTGTTGGATATTAAGTGTAGCCAAGGTGTATTTCAGGGTATCCTCCAAGGGTGAGTGTATCATGGAGAAGTGTAGGTGTAAACAGTGGGTGGAATAAAGCTCTAATCGTATAGTATTTGCATCACATTTAATGCTAGTTTCTGTCATTCCTGTAAAGTTTCCCTCTGGTAATTTTGTCCTTGGAAAATTACAGTATCAGGAGAGGGAAAGAAGTGGGTGTAGGTGGCAAGGAAGTAGGTGGGAAAAACTTTATATTTGCATCTACTTTAATGCAACTTTCTGTCGTTCCTGTAAAAATTCCCTTATGTATTCTTTCCTTGCGTGGTTTTCCTTCTTTCATATATTTTCCTGTACGGCTGTTGACTGATGATGTCGGGGGAGGGGGGCGTCTCAGGGTTTCTTATCATATTCCTTAAACTTCCATAATTAAGAGGAGAAGTTTTTATGACATTATTAGGCCTTTGAATCCGGGTACATCGTTTCTGTATTATACTTACCACAGCCAGACGATTTTAAGTTTAGCAGGGTTAAGGGTTATAGAGCTTTGGGGGTTATTGGAAGCTTTATTCAATCCCTCCAGTTCGTATAGTCTCTCCTAAGCTGAATAAAATCGTCTGGCGGTTAGCAGAAAGTTTGTCATGTATTGATTTTATTTTTTTTTTTAATTATTTATTGCTGATGAGGCTTACAATGACCATAAATTCTGTATGACCTGTGTATCTATGTTAATCATATCTGACGAGCCTTTCATTTAGCCATCTTTTCTCCTTTTTTTATATCCCTGTTTCTCCTCCTTTGTTATTGGCCTTCCTTTTTCCTTCTTTCCCCTGCCTTCTTTTTTTCCGACCTCCTCTACCTTTCCTTCTCTCCCATTTACCTTTCTCTTCCCTTCCTCCGCCTTTCGTCCCTCCCTCCCCCATTTTCCCCTCTAGTCTCTTTCCTTCGCTACCTCCTCCGGCTCTCCTCTCTCCCTCTACCCCCTCCGTCCCCACCTTCGCATTCCCTTTTCCCTTCCCCTCCCCCTTTCTTTTCTCCCTACTTTTTTTGTTCCTCTTCGCATCATCTCTTCCTCCTCCTCCTCTTCTCTCCCTTCTCCTTCACCGTCTTACTGTCATGTTCCTTCTTCCCTTGTTTACCCCTCCCACGTCTCTCAAAACATTAATCAGCATTTTATCTTTTTTACTTCCTGCTCAGAAGCCCATTATCTCTCTCTCTCTCTCTCTCTCTCTCTCTCTCTCTCTTTCCAACAGCAGTGAATTTGCTTAATTATGGCAGAGAGAATTAGTAACCAGAAGGGTTGAAGATGTGGGTGTTTACCATTTTCTAGCCTTCTGTTTCTATGTTAACGTTTCCCTGATTCTGCATAAACGTTTCCCTAATTCTGTGTAAACGTTTTCCTGATTCTGTGTAAACGTTTCCCTAATTCTGTGTAAACGTTTCCCTTATTCTGCGTATACGTTCTGAAAACCCCAGATTCATTCATTCATTTCTCTCTCTCTCTCTCTCTCTCTCTCTCTCTCTCTCTCTCTCTCTCTCTCTCTCTCTCTCTCTCATACACACACACACACACACAGATCCATCAGGCGTGTACGTGCCGGCCGCTAGTGTCCAAGGAATGGGGTGGAATAAACCTCAGTTGATATATGTAGGTGTCTCTCTCTCTCTCTCTCTCCGGGGGGAGGGGGATTTATGGAGGGGAGAGAGAGAGAGAGAGAGAGAGAGAGTAGGTGGAGCAAGAAAGGGAAATGAGAGGATAGATATAATTGAAAGATGTTGGAGAGAAAGGGAGGAGGAGGAGGAGGAGTCGAAGGAAACGAAGAAGCATAGAGGTGAAAGAGAAGAGAGGAAGGATGAAGACGAGGGAAGATTTAAGGAGAAGAGGAAGTGGAAGAGGGGAAGAAGTGGGAAGCGAGAGGAGTGGCGAAACAGCAAGTGTGAGGGAAAAGAAGCGTGAAAAGTAGAAGACAGAAAGGGAAAGAGAGAGGAAGGCGAGAGTAGGAGAGACGGGGAGGGATGGAGTGAAAGAGTGAGGTAGGTGAGGTGGGGAGAGACGGTAGGAAAAGATAGAGAGATTGAGACACAGGATTAAAGGATTAGTAGGGAGGAAGAAGGGCGGGAGAAAGGATAGAGTAGGGGAGACAGGGAGGAAAGCTGAAAGTAAAGGGAGAATGGGAAGGGAGAAAGCCGAAAAGGAAGGTTAAAGGTATAATGGGTAAGAACAGGTCAGGGAAATGTGGGAAAGGGAGGGGGCGAGGAGAGGAAAGGATAGTGTTGGGGAAATATGCGATGTAAGGGAGGATAGGGACGGTAGCAGGAAGGGAGAGAGTGAAATGGGGAGAGGAAGACTGGGAGGAAAGGGAGAAAGGGAAGAGTTGGAAAGTGTAGAAGGGAGAGGAGGAGAGGGGGTGTACACTAAAGAGAGGGGGATTGGGAGGAAAAAACTGGAGGAAAAGAAAGAGAGGGAGGGTGGGGAGCTGGGAGGAAGAAAAAGTGAAAAAATAGGAGGAAAAAAAACGGGGTAGAGGGAAGTAAAAGAAATATGAAGGGGGAACTATCGGAAAACTGAAAGAGAGAGAGAGAGAGAGAGAGAGATTTATGGTTGGTGTCAATATGCCAGTGGAAATGCTAGACTTATGAGTGGGTAGGCTTAGGGAAATAGAGAGAGGACTTATAAAGATGTGCTGCCTGTGTACTGCCAATAGCCGGGTCCTGTACTGCCTGTCACGGTAGAGAGAGAGAGAGAAGGAGAGAGAGGTCTGTTGCTCGAGTACTCTTACCACCGAACATCATGAAAATAACCCGGAAAAGAGCGAAAGTCTAGTTAAAGAATACGAACCGCAATCATGCATTTGGTGTCCATCTTTATCCGTGCCGTAATTAATGTGTGTATTGGGTCAGCAAATCAATCAGGCCCTGTCCACCTCGTTCTTCCTCACCTGCCTCGTTGAATGTGGAGCTCAGAGTGGATTGCTGTGGCTGGCAGTGTGGAGTGTGTGTGATTGGGAGTGGTGCAGAGTTGGACTGTGTGATTGGGAGTGGTGGAGAATTGGAGTGTGTGATTGGAAGTGATTGAGAGTTGGAGTGTGTGTGATTGTGTGGCTGGCAGCTGTGGAGTGCGTGTGATTGGGTGTGGTGGAGGGGTAGAGTGTGTGTGATTGTGTGGTTGGCAGTGGTGGAGTGTGTGTGATTGAGAATGGTGGAGAGTGGTTGTGACTGATGGAGTAGATTATGTGACTGTGCGGTTGTGTGACTGAGAGTGATGGAGAATGTGTTGTGTCGTTTGGAGTGATCGAGTGTGATTGTGTTATTGTTAGTGGTGGTTTGTGTTTCAGCGGTTGTGGGGTTGGGAGCTGTAGTGTATATTTGTGTGATTGGGAATTGTGGAGTGTCATTGTGTGGTTGCGTGTTTGGAAGTGTCATTGTGTTATCTATCAATATTCTTGCTACCTCCAGACTATTTTATTCTGCTTAGGAGACTTTTCGAGCTAGAGGAGTCGAACATGGCCATGATTATTCCTTTCCCTGCTACCAGCCTCTCCCAAGTTACATAAAAATCGCCTGCAAGTAGCAAGAATATACTAACCCAATACATCATGGTTTTGTCGGGGTAAATTTTCACCTCAACCATATTCAATAACCCACCTTCCTCTCCTACGACACTGTAATTACACCACGATATTAGGTAACGATAGAAGCCTCTTTTTTTAATGGTATTTGTGTGATGTCCTGCTGGCTCAAAATTAATTACCAGAAAAAAAAAAAGTGTGTCGCCTCTTGGTGTTCAAACCCAGCGTAGCGTCCAGAGGCATCATCTATCACGTAATATGTCCGGACACATCCCTACCACTCCTCCTCTCCCTATCCCCTTCCCTAATACTCCTCCCTCTCCCTGTCCCCTAATTCTCCGATACCCCTCCTCTCCTCCTGTACCTCCCACTCTTCCTTCATCCCTCCTCCCTTTCCTGCTACCGTCCAGCCCTCAGCCTCCCCGTTCAGTCCATCCCTCTACCTTTTTTTCCTCAGCCTCCTCCATCCTCTATCCTGCCTCCTACTTACCCCTCCACCTCCTTCTGGTCTACCTCTCCAACTCCTTCCCCCCTTCTCAACTCCTCTTCCCCCTCATCTACCCCTCTCCCTTATTGACCCCTCCTACCCTCTGTCACGGAGAGAAAGTAGAGATCTGCATTTGGGAGTACAAAAGAAAGAGGAGAGTAGAAAAAATAAATCTTCTTTGTAGAAATGTGTTAGGATGGGCATAGAATTAGGCATAACTTTAGAAGATTTCAAGTGGGATATTGTAGTGGAGGAGTGGAAAAAGATTTTCTTTTCTTTTAAAGGATTACAAAATCTAGGAAGAAGAAAGAGATGTGAATTTGTGTTGGCTTATTGAGGGATTTGGAGAAGAGGTGAAGAAGATTGTGTTTTAGGATTTTTTTTTTTCTTATGTGTCCGACTCTGGGCAAGGGCTTCAGGGTCTATTTCTCGGGGGCAGTTGCCTATCCTTGCCCAGTAGTCCTCATACACCTCCACATGTCACCACTTCGGCGCTAACACCCACCGTCCATATTGAATACATGCTAGGGCTGTCTCATTCAGGACTGGTGTATTGGTATTAGCGGGGGTATTTTTACGACATGTCGGCGGGTCTTATGGTAGATCAGTAAAGTCTGCTTTTTATGAAATTCAAATCCTAAAACTGTTCCCTGCCCCAGCTGGGATTTGAACCTGATGTAGGCCACCTCACTACCGATCGAGCCACCGCCTCCCCATTGCAAGAGGAAAAAAGAAGAGAGAGAGAGAGAGAGAGAGAGAGAGAGAGAGAGAGAGAGAGAGAGAAAGAGAAGAAAAGAGGTGGCATTAAATTTTTACCTAAGGAGGAGAGGAGGACGGGGCAGACGGAAGGTGGAAATCGGATGGGAAAGGAGGGCTATCAAAGATGGAGAGAAGTGAGTGGGTTGAGTAGAGGAGAGGGTAGATAGTAGAGGAGTGATTTCCAGGGTTATAGGGGAGGAGAAGGAAGAGAGGAAAGGAGAGAGAAGAGAGGAGAGGAGATATTCGAGAGATTTCAAAAGGGAGAGAGAGAGAGAGAACTGTATGAGTAGAGAGGGAGGAGAGGAGAGGGAAGGGAGTAGATTAGATTTTTAAGGGACATAGAAGAGTGCGAGGAGGGAGGAAGAAGAGGAAATAGAGAAGGAAGGGAGTATATAATAATCTGAAGGACACAGAAGGAAAGGAGAAGTGAAGGAGGTGGAAGGTGGAATTATTTATAAGTGGAAAGACGAATAGGCAAAAGGTTACAAAGGAAAGAGATGGGGCACATAAACTAGTGGCGTCCAGGGCTGTCATATATCTTGTAACAAGGCAGCCCCCCACTCTCTCTCTCTCTCTCTCTCTCTCTCTCAAAGCAATATCCAGTCCCACACGATTTTAACTTCATTTTTCCCCCTATTCATACTTTAACTTTGTAAAAAATCGACTTTTTTTTTTTTAATATAGGCTCTGTCAACAAAAAAGCTTTACATATATTACCACATTAAGACACCCAAAGTCCAGTCCATTTATTCTTTCTCTCTTTAATATATCATTCTTGCTGTTTGCTTTCCTTTTGCCTTTCTTTGTCATTACTATATATTTTACTAAGAAGAAAGCTTTGATAGTAATAGCATTAAAATAAAATATCTCCTTAATTAGGCCGTTTGGAGACAGCAAGTAGAGATTAAATATTACCTCACCGTATTGAAACAGTTGATAATTTTTATAGCATGACGGTAGTGACTATATCCCCGGTGTGAAAGAAATGGGTGATGCGATGTGACTGTGTGTGTGTGTGTGTGTGTGTGTGTGTGTGTGTGTGTGTGTGTGTGTGTGTGTGTGTGTGTGTTTGTGTGTGTGAGTGACCATTTACGTGTAAGCGGCGTCTTCCCAGAACTGTTGTCAAACTAAGGCAAGGTGACATCAAAGGACATCTGGAGCCAATACTGATTAACACCTCTCTTACACACACACACACACACACACACACACACACACACACACACACACACACACACACACACACACACACACACACACACACACACACACACACACACAAATATCTGTTCGTTGCAATAATATAGTATGGAAGAGATCAGGCCTACACATGGGCTAGACAGGCATAGAACTGAAGAAGATTGGATATATTATAAAGATTGGTGCCAGTCATTGCAGCACTAAAGACAGCTATTACTATTTCTCTATTATATTTCCAGTATGTAGCCCTGTTCTCTGCTATCCCTGTCTTATTCACTGCTGCTCTGCTTCATTTCTATCCTTATCTCGCACTCGTTAATTAGATCTTTAGGAGAATTAGCTGTATTTGGTTCCGTTATACTCCTGTGATCTGCACTTCCTATTCACCCGTCTACTCTATGGCAGGAGGTGGCTTGTATGGGTTATCCGGCCTGCTGTAGTTATCCTTGTCGTAGATTCTTGTATTCTTGTTTTGTGTTCCTATGTTCTTCTGATTTACGAAGAAAAGTAGATGGAAGAGGCAGAGAGAGGGAGGTGGTCAGGGAGTGGGGGGAGGCGTGAGGGGTGACTGTTAGGGAGGGTGAGGTTTTGGGGTGGGGAGTGAGGGAGTACTGGGAAGGGAAATAGTGGGAAGGGAAGCTGGTGATTAATATTAGGGAGTAGTGAGTGGGATCCTGGGGGCTGAGGGATTACTGAAAGGGGAAGGTAGTAGGAGGGGGAGTTTGAGATTATTAGGAGTAGTGGGAGGGGGAGTGAGGGATTACTGGGGGTGAGGGAGGAGGAGGGGTAGTGTGGGATTGTGAGGGAAGGAAGTAGAGGAGTGGGAGGGAGGGGTGGGGTTGGGGGGAAGCTAAGGGTTATTAGTACGCATTGAGAAGGGGAGTGAGGGATTACTAGAAGAGGCAGACAGTGGGAGGCGGAGGGGGGATTACAGTGCGAAAGGAGGGTAATAGAAAAGGTAGGTAGGGATTACTGGGCTAAGGGAAGGTAGGAGAAGGGGGAGTGAGGGATTACAGAGGGGTGAGAAGAGGAGGGAAGGGGATTTGGGGATTACAAAAGGGGAGAGAGGCCCTGGAATTGGAGGTAAGTAGGAGGGGAGGGGAGGGGATTAGAGGATTATGGAAGAGAGGAGAGGAAGTGAGATGAGGAGTGAGGGAGTACAGGAGAGAGAGAGGGGGGGTAGGGGGGAAGGAGGAATACAGGAGGGGTGATAAAAGGAAGGTTGCATTAAAATAAGAAAGAGAAAGTAGAAAGATGCACTTTAATATAGATGTTTGGACTTGCAGAGGTTAGATATAGAAGGAAGCTTCCTAGCACCTCTTCCTTAGCGATTTATTTTTGGGTCTTGCTGGTTAATACGCTTTTGTACGTTATTTATGCTGAGTATGGCGATATTAGAAGGATGTAAGTAACACAGAAGCGGACAGGAAGGTGTGATAAGCAAAATAAATCGCTGAGGGAAAGGTGTTATGGAGCTTCCGTAACTACTGCATGGACGCTCGGCCAATCTGAATATAATTGGTTGGAGCAGTAAATAAATTAATAAATACCGGTATGAAAGATATCGTAGTGAAAGGAGAAGGGTAGGGGAGGAGGAGCCTGGGGGGAGAGAAAGTGAGGGAAGAAGAGAGGAGAAGGGGAGGGGTGGTTGAGGAGGGAAGGGGAGGGATGGCACTAGACATGATGTAATGGAAATAGGGTGGATGTAGGGATGGGGAGAGGGGAGGGAAAGGGAGAAGGAAGGGGAGGGGAGGGGAGAGGAAGGACTGCGAGAAGAGGAGAGGAATCAGGAAGGGGGTGGAGTGGAGGGCGGGGGAGGGATCGGACACGAAATAATGGAAGAAAGTTGAACGAAGAGATGAGGAAAGAGGAGAAGAGGAGGGGAGAAGAGAGAAGTGGAGTGGAGGAGATGTGAGAGGAAAGGGCAGGTTGGGGGGGAGGGGCACCGGACACAAGCCAAATAATGGAAGCTGGATGGACGTAGGGATGGGTAGGGATTTGTCGCGGACGTGGAAGTAGCAGGAGGGATAAGGGATATGGGATATAGGAGGTGCATTAAGTGATTATTGGCCGGAGATTGATGTATGGGTGGCCGGAAAAGAGACAGGGGGGAGGGGGGGTTGTTGTGACCAGAGACAGACAGACACAGTGAGACAGACAGGCAGATAGAAACACGAAAATGGACAGACAGATAGACGGACAGTCACACATGTACACATTTATACATAAATATACATACATGTAGACCAGGGTGGATTGGTTTAAACTTTTTTTTTTTAATAGAAAGTGTTTTTTTTTTATGTCTTTAATATTTAAACCTAAATACGATTCAGGAAGTTTCAGGGAAATATAACATTATATTTATTGTTACCTGATATTTATTGTATAAAATTTGCAAGAATTGTTAGACAAAGGAAAGGTTTGTTAACATTTTAGCAAAGGGATGACAGAGATTCTTATAACTGCATTTTAATATTACAGATGATAAATGATCATATTTGGGTACCGGTAATGCAACATACTGCATTTTATCCAGCATCTGTTTCTGTTAAAGATGTTGAGCTATTAATTTCAGCTTTACTTGTAGCTATTGATACCCACTGCTGTACTTCATTATCTGATTATGGAAAACACACATCTCAGAATTGAGGAAAAACAAAAAACTTAAAAATAAGCCTATTTATGCCCATTATTTGCACATAAATAATACAATATAGCTACATATAGCTCCGGAACTGGTGCAGTTTCTTAACTTACAAACTTTACTGAAAATGCCAAAGATCATATACCGATATTAATCTGTCTCCATAGAAAAATATACACAAAAATTAAGATTAAAAAGTAGTTTTCCTTGCCAAACACACACACACACACACACACACACATATATATATATATATATATATATATATATATATATATATATATATATATATATATATATATATATATATATGTATGTATGTATGTATGTATGTATGTAAATACAGCATAAAGAATCAACGCGATTAATACAAAGAAAAACGTTAAAACCAAATATACTGTTAAAACAAATGTTTTTTATTTATTAAAAAAAAAAAAACATGGTTTGGGATGTTTATAAAAAAAGTGTTTCCACCCTATTGCAGACAGATAGGGGGAGACACAGACAAAAAGGCATACATATATACATTCATAAATACATACATGAAACATACATACATATACACATACATATATTCATACATGCACACAGACAATTAGTATGATAGGGAGAAAGACTGCTTCCGACAGACGCACAGAGAGGGAGACAGACAGACAGACATCTTCCTTTGTCCATAACATTCTGAGTCTAGTCGCCTTGTAATTACTGTAGCTACTCTCTCTCCCTTCCATCCCTCCCTCCCTCCCCTTCTCTCCATCATCCCTCCTTCCTCTCCATTTTTCTCTCCACAACCCTTCCTTCCTAACCTTCTTTCCTTCCTTCCCTCTGTCACTCTCTCCTTTTTCCTCTCCACTTCTCTACTTCACCCTTCCTTCTTCTCTCCATCTATTCTTCAGTGCACCTCTTTCCATCACCCCTCCTTCCATTCCCTTCACCTCTCCTCTCCTCCACCACTCCGTCTCCCTCCACCACTCCGTCTCCCTCCACCACTCCCTCTCCCTCCACCTCTCTACTCTCCCTCATTTTTTTTTCCACCACCTCTCTCCATCCTTTCACTCCACTTTTTTTTCTCCACCCTTCCTTCCCCTCCTCCCACCATCCCTTTTCTCAGCTTACGCCTCATAGACCTAACTTTCCTCCCCTCCTCCATATATCCCCTCCTTCCCCTCCCCTATATCCTTCCTTCCCTCCTTCCTCCTCCACTTCCCTCCCTTCAGTACTTCCCCTTCTCTCTCTCTCTCTCTCTCTCTCTCTCTCTCTCTCTCTCTCTCTCTCTCATACCCTCCGAATTTAACCTCATCACTTCGAGTTTTCTCTTATTTTCCTATTTGTTTAGCCAGCTCAGTCAAGGAATATTAATGAGTGACAGAGATTTGGATTTCTTTGTATTGTTCTCTGTGAAAAATCAAGTATCACAATCCTCGTCTGCCTTGTAATAATTAACGTCAAGAGGATAGGAATCATTGCACTGCTGTTTCATTTCCACTTCACGAATTAACAGTCCCTCTTTTACTTTGCTGATATACTCTTCTCTTCCTCTTGTCTTCTCCTTTCCTCCTCCTCTTCCTCCTTTTGTCTCCCTTCTACCCCTTCCTCCTCGTCTCTATGCGTCTTTTTTTTTTCTCTCATTTCTTTTTCTTTCCCTTCTCTTCCTTTCCGTTTCCCCTCCTCTCTCTCTTCTCTTACTCTTCTTCTCCTTCATCTTCTCATCTTCCTTTTCTCCTTTGTCTTTCTCACCCTTTTCTCGTCCTCATTTTCTCTTCTCCCTTTTTCCCTCCTCTCATTTCCTCTCCATTTTCCTCCTTGTTCCTCATTCTTTTCCCAGTTTTACATATCATTCTTCATTTTTTTTTCTTGATTCTGTTTTCCATATTCCTTCTTTCTTTACCATTTTCCAACATTTCTTCTTTTTATTATTTTCCCTCATTCCTCCCTTGTCTTTTTTCCCATTCCTTTTTTTTCTTTGTTTTCCCTCTTTCCCTCTCTGACTTTTTCCCCTAAATGCTACTCTACTTTTTCTTTCTCTTCCTTTTCTCTTTTCCTCCTTTGCTGTCCTTTCTTTCCCCCTTATTTTTCGACTAGTTCCGTGCCAACTTTCTCAGTCTTTTTTCTTCTCTTGTTTATTTAGCTTCCTTTCCCCCTCTCTTGTCATCCCTCTCTTCCGCCCCTCTCCTCTCCTTTACTGTGCTCTGCTTTGCTATCCTCTCCTCTCCTCTCCTCTCCTCTCCTTTCTGTTCCTTACCCTTTCTTTCTCTCACTCATTATCACTTCCATCCTCCCTTCTTCTATCCATTCACCTCGTCTCCCTCTTTCCTCTCCTCTCCTCACCCGTCTTTTCCTTTCCCCTCCTCTCCCCTCTTTTCTCTCCCCTCTCCCCTCCTCTGTCCCGCTCCCCTCCATTCTTCCGCCCCATAAACTCTCCCCGCCCCTCCATCTTTACCCCTGGTGGATAATTGCAGGCCAGCTATTAAGAGAACACTATTCCACCCTACTTGATGGCTGGCCCTATGCTACTTCCTCTGTTTTATTTATTTATTCTCTCTCTCTCTCTCTCTCTCTCTCTCTCTCTCTCTCTCTCTCTCTCGCGACTAATTTATAAGTATTACTGAGGTGTTAAAAGCCCCGTTAGGTCTGTGTGGTCTGTGAATCAAAGTAACCGTATGTGACTCTAGGCCGACTTTAACCCATTCACCCCGAGGACAATATTTTACCCACCTCAGAACCTCCTCGTAGTGAAGGGGTTAAGGAAGACCATCCCCTCTACTTCAAAGAACCTTCTTCAGAATTAAAAATAATCTTGAGACACAAATAAGAAAACGTATAAGGCGGTCCGTAGCTAAAGGTGATGAGTTTGGCTGTGTTATGTTTTGCTGTGTATTGCTGTTTGTTTCGTGTACTGTCTTGGTGATATATTGAAAGGTGTTAGTTAGGTGTTAATCAGTATTGGCTCCAGGTGTGCTTTGATGTCACCTTGCCATAGTGTGGACGACAGTTCTGGGAAGACGTCGGGCACTCCTATATGTTCTCTCTCTCTCTCTCTCTCTCTCTCTCTCTCTCTCTCTCTCTCTCTCTCTCTCTCTCTCTCTCTCTCTCTCTCTCTCTCTCTCTCACACACACACACACACACACACACACACACACACACACACACACACACACACACACACACACACACACACACACACACACACATACACAGAATCAGCAGACGGATCATGCAACCCTAGCACAGTGGTTCAGAATTTCGTGGACGGGTGTGAGCGGCGATTTCCGAAAGTGTGATGTGTTGGTGAATGGAGGAAAAACTTGGAGTGGAGGAGGAGTTTAAAGTAGTTACAATGGGCGGGAGGGAACGACAAGAAAAGAGCTTTAAGTTGTTTCCTGTGTTTCCCTCTCGCACATTTCACCCAGTTGTCACTATGAATCAGCCACTGTTTAAGTACTTTTGGTGAAGGGATGGCAGAGGGAGAGACGTGGGGCAGGGATGTGGAAAGTAGCGTGGGTGAAGGAAGGAAGGAAGGAAGGAGGGAGGGAGGCTATAGTTCGTGCAATGGGAGAGGGAGGCGCGTGGAAAGCAGACTGGGTGAAGGAAGGTAGGAAGGAAGGAGGGAGGCACGTGGAAAGTAGTGTGGGTGAAGGAAGAAAGGAAGGATGGAGGGGGGCTATAGTTCGTGGGGAGTTTAGTCCTTAGCTCATTGGCAGAATAGGACAGTACTAAAGCTCCATAGCCTTCCAAAGCACATCTTCATGACTAGCACCATATTCTGGTATTAATCTTCTTGTTACAGCTCAGTACTAAAGATTGAGAGGTTTTAAAGTGAACAGAGTATAGTGCTGTAAAGGCTTCGATAAGAAACAGGAAATTATCTACCTGTATCATTATTTGCCTGTCTATCTATCTGTCTGTCTGTCTATCTATCTATCTGTCTATATAACTTTTAATGGAAGGCAGAAAGACTAAAAGGCTAGAAGTTTTATATTCCTACTATTAGAGGATTTTGTTTTATTTACGAGAGCCTCCAGTTAATGAGAAGATTAATGGATGTTATATCTAAATCCAACAGCTGGAAAAAGCGTGTCCGAAGCTGAATAAAGCCAACTGGAGGTAGTAAAAATATAATTTAAAAAAGCATCGTAGTGAAAAGGCAAACGTATAAGTAGGAGTCACTGATATGGCATGAAAGTGGAAAGCCTAAAGCACTGTGGAAATTGGACTGTTTAGAAAAAATAATAAGTCCTCCTTTTATGATGCGATTCTTTATGTCTTTTTTAGCAATTAAGTTCGCAGTCAGCCACAAAGAGAGAGAGAGAGAGAGAGAGAGAGACTAAAAAAAAAAAAAAGTGACTAATTAAAGTTACATTTCTACCTACGAAACAGATCTGGGTTACAAATTTTCCCCGGTTTTTTATCATCATTTACAAGAGAGACAGAAAAAAATACGACTTTTAAAACACATCGCCGACGTGATGTAAATACGAACTGTCTAGCGTCTGTAGGATATGATACAGTGAACTCCGTGGAGCATGTAAGTCTGTTAATTAAGAGTAGAAAGTGAGGGATTGGAAAACAGATTAAGACAATTGATATGGCTGTGATCGTGGTGAGAGTGTATGCTAGCGAGTCTGAAAGCAAAGAGAGAGAGAGAGAGAGAAAATGGTTTGGTACGGTATTTTAGTGTCAGAGAAAGCGAGGTATGTACTGTGGGAGTCAAAAGTTGTGCCACATAGAGTTACAGTCCGGATCGAAAGTTGGGTCAGGTAGATTTACAGTCGGGGTCAGAAATCGTGTCACAGGAGTCGGTGGTGGCAGAGATACGCCACCACCACTGAATCTCCATCAGTTTTTGACACTAGCTCTACATTCTCCATCACAAACTCTCCGATACAAATTTTGACCCCGACTGTACAGGTGCGGACAGTAATATCTTTCAAAATATTCTAAAAAATTTTGCTAGGCCCCGAAAATTACATCACCGGTACTCAAAAATTATCACTCACTGTCGCGCAGTTTATCATAATGGAGTGATTCGGTAGTGTGTCGTGACTTGGTGGATGGAGAAGCAAAATTGTAAAAATAGTGATAATAATAATAATAATAATAATAATAATAATAATAATAACAATAATAAAAATGATGATGCTGATGATGATGATTAGATACCTTATAGACATTTTCGTGTGTGTGTGTTTGTGTGTGTGTGTGTGTGTGTGTGTGTGTGTGTCTGCCTGTCTGTGTCTGTGTATGTATTTGTGCCCTTTGACGTACACAGATTCATAACTTCAGTTTTATAGTCGAAGATTTTTTCAGTCTAACTCATTCATGGACGAACATTGACCCCCGCCGTCGGGGAGAGAGAGAGAGAGAGAGAGAGAGAGAGAGAGAGAGGGAGGGAGGGAGGGAGGGAGGGAGGGAGGGAGAGAGAGAGAGAGAGAGAGAGAGAGAGAGAGAGAGCGCAACAACTCCCACAAGCATCTTCATCACAGCGCCTAAAATTGTATGCAAAATCCTTCAGAAATATTCATTGATTTCCGTGCATGTGATCACTGGCGGAGCCGCACCTGACTTACACCAGAGAGAGAGAGAGAGAGAGAGGCAGCGAGGGAGCATTACTAGACAAGGGAACAGAGAAAATAAATTATAAAGGATGATATTGTGGAGAGGAGACGAGAAGATGTAGAAAGGAATTCGTAAAGAAGGGCGAAGGAAAGGTTAGAAATGCAATAAAAGAGGAGAAACGAGAAGCGACAAAAAGGAGAAAGGAGTGTTTGAAGAAGATAGGAAGGAAGGTGAACTGGAAGGCAAGAAGAGGAGGAGGAAGGTATTGGTGGCGGGGGAGGAAAAGGAGGAGCAAGAGGAGGAGAAGGGGGAGGTGGTGGTGGAGGAGGAGGAAAGTCTGAGGAAATAAAGGAATTGTATGGATTTATTCTTTAATCTTAAGTAAAAAGTAGCGTTAGAGAGAAAGAGTGAGTGAGAGAGTGTATCTGCAAAACAAATTGATGCCATTAGGTGTGTTTAAGAAGAAAGAAATGGAGCTGCCTATGCTAAAACACCTGCAAGAAAAATGCTATTGAAAAACGGGTGCTGAGTACTTTAGGAGAGAGAGAGAGAGAGAGAGAGAGAGAGAGAGAGAGAGAGAGAGAGAGAAACTGATAAGGTCTAAGGAAGAAAATGAAGCAGGGAGGACAAGGGGGAAAACAGGCCAGGAAAATAATGATAGGGAGGGAGAGAGATAAGGAGGAACCAAGAGAGAAGGGGAATGAGAAAAGAGAGGGAGAAATAAAGAAAATAAAGATAGAGGTGGTGAAGAACGAAACATACTGTAGGAAGTGATCGAGAAAGAAGAGGAATTGGAGAAGGGAGGTGGGGAATAAGGAGAGAGACGTAGAGGGATGAAAAAAAAAAATAAAAAAGTAAAGAGAGGAGGAGAGGAAGAAAGTGCATGGGAAGGAACAGGAAAAAATGTATGAGAGAGAATGGAGGAAACTAAAGAAGAGGAAAGAGGAGGCTGGAAAAGGAATGGGG
The DNA here is from genome assembly GCF_032717465.1 of Coenobita brevimanus. Lineage (NCBI taxonomy): Eukaryota > Metazoa > Arthropoda > Malacostraca > Decapoda > Coenobitidae > Coenobita > Coenobita brevimanus. The sequence goes on along the minus strand of NC_137028.1, from coordinate 9,421,969 downwards.
AGCTGGAGATGAGAGAGACAAGGAAGAGGAAGAGGGAGAAGGAAGAGTAAGGAGGAAGAAGGAAGAGTAAAGAGGGAGGAGGGAGGGAGTTAAGGCTGGGATGGCAGGATTTGTAACTCTCGCAGACCAGAAGCACCTTATCTATTTGAGTCTCCCCTTCCCCTCCTCTCACCCCCCCCCTTTCCCTCCCCCTTCCCTTTTCCTCCTTCCCCACCCTTTCTTTTCTCTGCTTTAAAAAGCGAGGCAGGGAGAGGTAAGAAAGTGTGTCAGGGAGAGGATGAAGGAAGGAGAGAGAGAGAGAGAGCGAGACTGGGTAAGGTGAGACAGAGGAAAGGAGAGTCAGGGAAAGAGTGAGACAGGAAGGGAGAGGTAAGGGAGTGAGGCAAGGGGAGGGAGAGGATGAGAGAGTGAGACGGGAAAGGTAGAGGCGGAGGGAGGCTGAGACTGGCGGAGGAGGAGGCAGAAAGAGCCTGAGACAGTGGGGAGGGGAAGACGGGGAAAGGTTGAGGTAGCGAGACGATGAGACAGGAAAAGGGTGAGGCAGGGGGAGGATAAGAGAGACGGGAAAGGGAGAGGCAGAGGGAAGCTGAGACTGGGTAGGGCTAGGCAGGGGGAGACAGGGAAAGAGGGAGACAGGAAGAGGGGGAGAGATTAGGATAAGGAGAATTAGTGACAGGCTGAAGCAAAGAGAATGTGAGGCAGGGAAAGGACGAGGTAGGGAAATTTTGAGAGGATGAGGGTGGGAGAGGTGAGAAGGTGATGCAAGGAGAGGTAAGAGAAGGAGGCAGAGAGATGTAAGAGGATGAGGCAGGGAGAGGTGAGAGAACGAGGAAAGAAGAGGTGAGAGAGGGAGAGAGAGGATGAGGCAGGGGAAGGTGAGAGGGTGAAGGGAGGGTGAGGCAGGGTGAGGGAGAGAGGTGTAACGTAGATATGCTGCCATGGACGTATATGTAAATGCGTATATGCGAGTATATTTACACATGGAAATTGAATAGACAGAACACGTATATTTTGTGTAATAGAGAAACAGCCACGACAGTAAAATAAAAGTGATACACAGTCGTGGTGTTTAAATTAACTACCATGGAAAAAGAACAAGCGGAAAGGCGTCTGTGTACTGTAATTTAATTGCCATAGAAACTGAGTGGAGAGAGAGAGAGAGAAAACAAAAATTGCCATGGAAACATAAATAAATGTCATGGGAGTAAAGTGAATAGAAAATTGCCATAGAAATAGAGTAGACAGAAATTTGCCGTGGAAGTAGATAGAAAATTGCCATGGAAGTAGATAGAAAATTGCCATGAAAACAGAGTGGAGTATCTTGCGAGTATTTGTAATTTGAAGGGAAGGTAAACAGAAATTAGAGTCGGTGAGAGAGCTGGAGAAAGGTAAGAGGCTTAGCGAGAGAGAGAGAGAGAGAGAGAGAGAGAGAGAGAGAGAGGAATACAATTAGTATGCAAGGAAGAATGTATAGGGAAGGAAAGTTTTGTGTGTGTGTGTGAGAGAGAGAGAGAAAGAGAGAGAGAGAGCGAGAGAGAAATACAATTACTGTGCAAGGAAGAAGTGTACAGGGAAGGAAAGTTTTGTGTGTGTGTGTGTGTGTGTGTGTGTGAGAGAGAGAGAGAGAGAGAGAGAGAGAGAGAGAGGAATACAATTAGTGTGCAAGGAAGAAGTGTACAGGGAAGGAAAGTTTTGTGTGTGTGTGTGTGTGTGTGTGTGTGTGTGTGTGTGTGTGTGTGTGTGTGTGTGTGTGTGAGAGAGAGAGAGAGAGAGAGAGAGAGAGAGAGCATAGTGAGTGGGTGAGGTTACAACAGAAACCGAGACAGCATAATACTTAGTTGGAAAAATACAAAGGAAAATACAGTATAATATTATAAAAAACGCATACTGAACCTGACACATACTGTACAGTATACATTACAGCCTTTTTCTGTGTGATATACAGCCTTTTTCTGTGTGATATAGGAGGCTTCGTAGCACCGTTTTCTATGCGATTCATCTTGCATATTACAGTAGTCGTTCTTATTTTTTTAATAAATAGTTTTAAGATGAGTTTTCATTCACAGCGCACAAGAGGATATTCAGGTGCTTTGTGTAGAATAAGTCGCTTAGGAAGATGTGTTGCGAAATCTCCAAAGCTACCTAGAATACGAACCATTAATTGAAAGCTTTTTAATCCCGGAGTTCACTCAAGGTGTGTCTGGAAGGGGAGGAGGAAGAGGGAAGGGGGGGAGCGGTTGGGGTAAACTGGAAATAAAAAATGGGTTCAGCTCACCAACTTGCCATTAATTATTTTCACTGATGGCGGGAAAATCATGGCTGTTGGTCCGTCGAGTGAGGTGAGTTTGTCTTGGCTGCTAAATATCCTACGTCATTGCTTGGGCAGAATTGAATTGAAGTTCCTTTTCTTCCTTGGCCAAAATGATAATCGCGAGAGTTTTTGATATTTGTGTGTGTGTGTGTGTGTTTGTGTGTGTGTGTGTGTGTGTGTGTGTGTGTGTGTGTGTGTGTGTGTGTGTGTGTGTGTGTGTGTGTGTGTGACTTCGATTGCAGTGAGCTTCTATAAATATATTATTATCATACATATTTAAGTTAGCATAAAATGTGGTCTTTTTTTTTTTTTTTGGCCAAACGTAAAACGCGAGATTCTATTTTTTTTTTTTTTTTTTTTCAGTGTACCATAGGTTTGTTTTCAGCATAGTTAAATCTTGTGTCGTTAGCCAAAATATAATGACACGTAGATATTTCGAGGCCAAAGAGTTACGTTTCTGTCTTGTTCTTAAAATATTCTCTTTGGTAATCGTTGTGTTAATTGAATGTGTTTTGTGATACTGGATTGCCTTGTCAATTGGAGCATTATGGCTATTGGTGTTTATATTGCCAGAGAGAGAGAGAGAGGATGAACAAATTGTGAAATACTGTAGGGACAATAACCTCTTTGCTTGAATTTGCTCCAGAGTAAGAGAGAGAGAGAGAAAACAAAAATTAACAAATCCTGAAATACTATAAAGAGAAAGATACTAACTGCTCTGCATGAATTCTTTCCAGAGTAGCTGTGCGATTTACGAAGCTTTTCTGTCAACATCCCCCCCCCTCCCCCGCAGCCTCTTGTGCATTACTCAGGCCTCAGGAAGACATGTGAGTAGCCAGTATTTATTTATGTATTTAATTTCATGTTGGAGCTGGAGTTATGCTATTTTTTTTTTTTTTTTAATTTTTTTTTAGACAGTCGGAGTTAATGTGGAGCGGGAGTAAAAATGTTCTTGCTACATTATTTTTCTTATGCGATGTTAGAGTGGAACAAGGTGCCTTTTTTTCTCTTTTTTTTATTATTATTATTATTTTTTTTTTTACTGGAGCCGGAGTCATAAATTTTCTCCTACATTAACAATTTTACGGTTGAGTGTACGATTTTACGCTGCGTAGGGGCCGTTACCCGAGATATTCCAAGCTGTTTATTTTTTTAATATATATATATATATTTTTTTTTTTATATGGAAAAGGAACACCGATGAAAGGTTTTGCATAATTATAAATGCTGATCCACTTTTAATCGATAAATAACAAGACAGTGAGCAATAATTTTTGAAAACCTTTGATGCAGTCTTCGAAATCCAACAAACTTTTCAGAATATTGCGTAAGGGTTTTATATTTGTTCGGCTAAAAACTGGGGCGATATTACTGTTGGGAACTTTACACTGACTCATCGCTGCCTCTAACGCTCCCCCTCCATGCCAGGCTGTAAATGAAAATAAATGCGAAAATTTTTGCCGCCCTCCAACGTTCATATATCAGCTTTTTATATATACTTTTGCATGCGGCACAAAAAAAAAAAAGAAAAAAAAGATGCTGATTCTCTGTACAGAATATCCTGAAATTCGCGCTCTGGTCTGAGTTGCCCACAGTCGCTTTTATCTCCATCAGTCCCCCATCCTCCTTTCCCCCCCCCCTTTCTTCCCCTTTTCCCTCCCTCCTTATCTTTTCCTCTCCTCCCTCCCTCCCCAACTCCTCCCCTGCTTCATCCCTGCCTCCTCATTTCTTCCTCTCCTCCCTCTGGTCTCTTCCTCTTCACCTTCCTCATCTCTCTCTCTTTTCGTCTCAGCCACTATTTTCCTCTTTCCCATCCCCATATCTGCCCATCTGTTACATTTTTTCCTCCCCTTCGCTTACCCCCTCTCCTTCTTCTTCTCCATATCTCCTCCTCCACCCGGCCTGGTTTCTGCCTCTTCTCTTCCCATCATTTCCCCATCCTATCCCATCGGCACCTTACATCTCAGCTCGTTGACTCTTACTTTCCCTCCTCCTTCCCCATCTCTCCCGCTTCGCTCCTACCTTCCCTCCTCCTCATCCCTCTTCCTGTCTCTGTTTCCTTCTGCTTCCCTACCTTTTACCCCCCTCCTAGTTTTGTCTCTTAAGTCTTACCTTCCTTCCTCCTTCCCCTTCAGTATTACCTTCTCCTTCCCCATCTCTGGCCCTTCTTTCTTCCTTCCATCTCTGCATCTCCACATCGCTCCCGCCTTTTTATTTCCCCGTCCCCTCCCCATTCCAGTTATTCCTACCTCCATTCTCTCTTCCTTAGTCATTCCTCCCTCCTGTCTCTCTTCCTTCTCTCCTCTTCCCCCCATCTTCCCGTGTCTCTGCCCCGTCACCTTTACTCTCCTCTCCCCACCCCGCTTACGCCAGCTTACCCAACTTGCCCTGTAAATCTTATTAAATGTGAACTCCAACCTCCACCGTCTCTCCCCACCATCCTAAACTCTCTCTTCACCCCCTAAATTCTCCCCGCACACCCACCAGACTCTCTTCTTACTCATTTCCCCATCCCCTGAACTCTCTCTCCACCCACCTCCGCCCCTTCCAGTGCTTTCCACCCCGCTGTCCTCCCCTGAATTTCTTCCATATTCCCCAAACTCTCCACACCTCCTTCCACACCCTCCAAACTCTCACCCCACCCCCTCCCCATCTCATGAACTGTCACTCCTCACACCCTCTCCATCCCCTGAATTCTCTCCCTATCCCTTCCCATGCCACCCTCCTTATTCACCCCACCACCTCCCTATCCCCTAAACTCTCTCCCCACCCCTCCCATACCCTCCTAACTCGCTCTCCATCCCTCATTACCCTCACCCCACACTCGGACGCTCTCCCCACCCCTCCCCGACATCTAACCTCCCCACCGCCCGTCCTGCAGCGGCCAATCTATCGAGCATTAAAGAGCGCCTCATTAACACTCCCCACAGTCGGGTTAACATCGTCCGGTGTGGCTCGCCCGGACATTTGCATATTTCACTGAGCTACCCTGAAATATTCCCCCGATAGTGAGGCGGTATGGGGTGTTAATGTGGGTGCTTGGTGGTTTGGGATGTGGTGTGGTGTGGTGGACGTGTGGTGGTGTGGCAGGTGATGTGTTGGTGTGGTTATGTTGTGGTTTGGTCGTGGTGGTGGAAGACGTGTTGGCTTGATTGTGGCGATGGTGTTACGGTGAGAGGCAGTATGAGGTGTGACTGTGGGTGTTTAGTGGTGTGGTGTAGGGTGTATTGCTGTGTTTGTGGTGGTGTGGTGTGGGTGTGGCGGTGAGGTGTTGTGGTTTGTTGGAGCATTGACTTAGTGACAGAACTGGGGCTTGCTTGTGGAGTTTTGGACTTGGGGTGTGAGTGTGGTTATGGAGTGTGGTGGTGTGGTGGGGAGATGTGGTGGTATGTGGGATGTGTTAGTATGGTTGTGATGGTGTGGTGGAGGGTGTGTTGGTGTGTTGTAGTGGTGTGATGTGGTACTGTGTGTAGAGTGATGTCGGCGGGACGTTAAGATGGTGTTTTGTGTGTGTGTGTGTGTGTGTGTGTGTGTGTGTGTGTGTGTGTGTGTGTGTGTGTGATGTGGTAGTGCAGGTAGTGAAGCGGTGTTATATTTTGGATGGCTTGGGTGACGTGAAAAATTAAGTCAAAGTTCTCTTTAGGAAAAGGAATCAGAAGAAGGGGAGGGGAAGGAGGAGAAAAATAATAATAATAATAATAATAAGTAAGCCCAGGTAGCTCCCATTTACTTGCCGTGTTGCGCTGCAGGTAAAACACACGCCCGGTAGATATCATGATGTAAAGGGAACGTTGTGATGGTGTACTAAAATGTTATGAATGGTAGAACAGCCTCATTACAGACTCTCCTCCAGTGCTGTATAATGAATAACACCTTCACTGTGATGGAGGTACGTCTTCATTTGATCCTTGCTACCTACAGTATCTCCTCTCAGTGCTGTATAATGAATAACTCTTTCCCTGTGTACTCCTGTATTTTGTCCTTCCTGCCCACAGTATTTTTTCCCAGTACTGTATATTGATTAACTCCTTCTCTATGACAGGTATTTCTTCATTTTATCCTTATTATCCCCAGGCAGTTTTACTCACCTTAAGAAAGCCATCTTGTACTGGAAAACGTAATGAAGGTTTTTGGTCACCACTCTCGTTCAAAAATCCTAAACTAAGTAATCGTTTTGAGACATGAATAACATTAAAAAGAAATAGGTCATGGTAATGAAAGGTTAACCGCTTCAGTATGAGGACACTTCAATAAGCAGAGCAAAATCGTATGAAGATAGCAAAGAGGAAATAAAAGTTCACGAGTGGGAGTAGGTAATGGAGATAATTTCTATGTCTTTCAGTGCGAAGGGTTTGTTCCATACTGAAAAAATAATCCGACGTTAATAATAGAAATAAAGATAAAACGAAAAAATTAGGATGAAAATTTCCCAGCCAACCTTGAAGTAGTAAATTATGGAACCACAGACAAAAATACAAAAATCTCCCAAAAAAGGTGATGTTAGTAAGATTATTTAAGCGAGTGAGGGTAAAAACAGTGAGCTTAATATGTGAAGCAAATACTCGTTAGGATTTTACTGCAGATTCTGTGTTAAAATTAAGAGGGCAGTGGAAATTTTAAGAGTGTTTTAATAGGTGTGGATGAGTGTGTGAGTGAGTGAGGGAGGGAGCAAGTGAGTGAGTGAGTGAGGGAGGGAGGGAGGGAGAGAGAGATTGGATGAGTGAATTCGTGAGTGTAGGGTAATTTTTGAGTTGGCGTATGGATAAGGGAGAAAATTACTAAGAGAGAGAGAGAGGCACGGAGAGGGTAAGTGAAGGAGGGAGGGAAAGAGTGAGGGAGAGAATGAGTACCTGAGTAAGGCAGGTAGAGAAAGGAAGGAGAAGGAAACAAAGGGAGGGAGAGGATGAACTAGGGAGAATAAATGAGGGAGAGAATGGGTAACAGAACAAAGAAGGTAAGAAGGGTGAGTGAGGAAGAGACAGAGGAGGGAGGGAAGGAGGAAGAGAAGGAATGAATAAGTTTAGGAGACAAGGAAGAAGGAAGTAAATGAAGTAAAAGGTACATGATTAGACTAGGTTAGTGAGGAAGCGTGAAAATGAATGAGGGAGGAAGGAAGGGAGGGAAAAATTGAGTGAGAGATGGAGAGCGAAAATGAGAGAGTGAGTGAGGTAGAGCATGATATTAGTGGGCGAGAAAGAGGGTGATGACAATGAGATTTTTGAAGACATCGCTAATGAGAGAGAGAGAGAAAGAGAGAGAGAGAGAGAGAGAGAGAGAGAGAGAGAATATAAGAAAGGACCGCTGGAAAATATTAAAATTGCTAATTAGAGAGAGAAAGGGAGTGTGTGCGTGTGTGTGTGTGTGTGTGTGTGTGTGTGTGTATGATTGTGTTTGAAAAGAAAGACAATGAGAAAAGTTGAGAGGAAGAGTAAGCGAAAGAAAAAAAAGTTTGCGTGTGAAGTATTTACACACACACACACACACACACACACACAGGGAGAGAGAGAGAGAGAGAGAGAATGAGGCGTGTGTCAGGAACTACGGTCATCACACACAAACTTCCCTGATATTGAGTCGCACATCGTCATTGTTGTTTGAGAGAGAGAGAGAGAGAGAGAGAGAGAGAGAGAGAGAGAGAGAGACAGCAAAAGGACATATGGAGTGTCAGAGAGAGGGGGGGGGGTTAACAGACGGACATATGGAGAAAGAGAGAGAGAGAGAGATTATAAAATCCGTATGCACAGTCAAGGTGAAATTAAGAAAAAAATAATAATAGGCGATAATTACATGGCACGAGAAAAGGAGTACGCGGAAAATAACTTAAATAAAGTTATGCCTGTTTTATAAAATTCCTTGAAGTTAACAAAATACATGAAGGGAAAATTAGAGGATAGGAAAAAGCAAAAACGGAGAAATATCCCTGTTTAAAGGCAAGTCTTCTTCATAGAAATCTTAAGAGTTATTAGATCGTGAGCAAAAACAATGAAGGGTAATTGTCTATCTATCTATCTACAGCCAGACGCCACAATCCCGTAAGGGGTGGCTTTTGTCTTTGTGGTAGTTGTTTTACGGGGAGGGTCACTTACCCTCCGCCAACCCATTTGTTGACGCGTAGGGAACACATATGGTTTGGTTATATGGTTACCACCCAGCGTTGTAAATGGTCTCTTGGCTCAGAGGAAACCATTAGGCTTGTTGCTCAGTGCAAAGCCACCTGAAAAGGAAAGAAAGTAATAAAGTGACAAGAAAAATGGGAGAAATAGAATGAGAGGAGGGCAGACAGGAAAAGAATGATAAAGGTGATGGAGGAAGTAGGCAGCACTAATTGTACCTTTAAAAACAACCTACAAAGAAAATATCTCAGTAAAACATAACGTTCCTTCACAAATGTCCACAAGTTTGCGAAAATGAACCGAAAAATTATGTGCAAGAAATGGGTATCGAGAAAATTGCGTACGGTAAATCTGAATCACAAGGACTTGCAAAAAAATAATAAGATAGAGAAAAAACAAACTAGATTTCAACCAACCGTCAACATAAACACAGGCTGCCTGGCTCTCACCTGAGAGTCCCGGGTTCGATTCCCGGCATATTGGTAATTTCTCTGATAAACACAGGCATTTTCTAGATAAACATACTTTACAATAACGTACAAAATGGA
>NC_137028.1:9365497-9407997 GCF_032717465.1 Coenobita brevimanus | reverse complement strand
GTTTCTTTCACTTTCTCACCTATTCACTGCGCCCCCACAACACACACACACACACACACACACACACACACACACACACACACAGACTAGTACATATATCGGGTCAAAAGTTGTGTGTGACATCATTACACTTTCACTGACCTACCCAAAGCATAGCGAAAGATGATCTGATGTGAAGTTAGGTTTAGGTCACTTTGGGTAGGGTTTAGTTGGATTAGGATATCTTAGATTGGGTTGGATTCAGCTCGTTCCGGTATACACTGCTTTGGTTAAATTGCTTTAGAATACGTTGGTTTACTTATGTAAAGGTTGGGTTATATTTGATTGCGTTAGGCTTGGTTAGGTTCGGTTGGATTAGGCCATTTTAGGCTTGGCGGGTGTGATTAGGTTAGGTATCGTTAGATTAAGTGGGAATGGGTGAGATTTGCTCAATTCAGGTATGGCTAGGCTGCGTTAGGTAAGATTAAGGTAGGTGTCTTGTTAGGGTGGAATTCTTTTCGTTAGGTGTGTGTTGGTTACGTGAGATTATCTGATTTGGGTTCGATTTAGTTATATTAGGTGAATTTATGTCTGCTTTAATCGGGTTAGGTATAGTTAGGTTAAATTAGGAGAGGTTAGTTTGAAATGGGTCAGTTTAGGTTAGGCTTGGATCAATTACCCCAACACAGGCGTCGCTCTGTTTGTCTATTTGTTTTTCTATCTGTGCATGCATCCTTCTCTCTCTCTCTCTCTCTCTCTCAAGTCTTCACTTTAATCGTTTCCACCAGTCTCATAAAATCGCCAGCATGTTCATTCACTTTCTCACCTATTCACTGCGCCCCCACAACACACACACACACACACACACACACACACACACTAGTACATATATCGCGTCAAAAGTTGTCTGTGACATCATTAGACTTTCACTGACCTACCCAAAGGATAGCGAAAGATGAGCTGATGTGAGGTTAGGTTTAGGTCACTTTGGGTAGGGTTTAGTTTGATTAGGTTATCTTAGATTGGGTTGGATTCAGCTCGTTCAGGTATACACTGCTTAGGTTAGATTAGATTAAAATACGTTGGTTTACTTCTGTAAATGTTGGATTATATTTGATTGTGTTAGGCTTGGTTAGGTTTGGTTGGATTAGGTCATTTTAGGCTTGGCGGGTGTGGTTAGGTTAGGTATCGTTAGATTAAGTGAGAATGGGTGAGATTTGGTCAATTCAGGTATGGCTAGGCTGCGTTAGGTTAGATTGGGGTAGGTGTTCTGTTAGGGTGCAATACTTTATGTTAGGTGTGTGCTTGTTACGTGAGATTATCTGGATTGAGTACACCGCTTCCGGTCCGATCAGCGAAGTTAAGCAACGTTGGGTCTGGTTAGTACTTGGATTGGTGACCGCCTGGGAACACCAGATGCTGTTGGCATAACGTTCTCCCTACGTGTCAAGTGGGGTTGGTGGAGGATTAGTGCCCCTCCCTGTAAAACAATTAACTCTAAGCCCTTGGCCACCCCGTCTGGGATACATGGCGTCTGGCAATGAATGAATGAATGAATGAAGGTGAATTTGTCTGCTTTAATCGGTTTAGGTATAGTTAGGTTAAATTAGGAGAGGTTTGTTTGAAATGGGTCAGTTTAAGTTAGGCTTGGATCAATTACCTCGACACAGGCGTCGCTCTGTTTGTCTATTTGTTTTTCTATCTGTGCATGCATCCTTCTCTCTCTCTCTCTCTCTCTCTCTCTCTCTCTCTCTCTCTCTGTCTCTCTCTCTCTCTGTCTCTCTCTCTCTTTCTCTCTATCTCAAATCTTCACTTTAATCGTTTCCACCAGTCTCAGAAAATCGCCAACATGTTCATTCACTTTCTCAGCTGTTCACTGTGCCCCCACAACACACACACACACACACACACACACACACACACTCTAGTACATATATCGGGTCAAAAGTTGTCTGTGACATCAGTAAACTTTCACTGACCTACCCAAAGCATAGCGAAAGATGAGCTGATGTGAGGTTAGGTTTAGGTCACTTTGGGTAGGGTTTAGTTGGATTCGGTTATCTTAGATTGGGTTGGTTTCGGCTCGTTCAGGTATACACTGCTTAGGTTAGACTGCGTTAGAATACGTTGGTTTACTTATGTAAAGGTTGGGTTATATTTGGTTGGGTTAGGCTTGGTTACGTTTCGTTGGATTATGTCATTTTAGGCTTGGCGCGTGTGGTTAGCTTAGGTATCGTTAGATTAAATGAGAATGGATGAGATTTGGTCAATTCTGGTATAGCTTAGCTGCGTCAGGTTCGATTAGGGTAGATGTTTTGTTAGGGTGGAATACTTTAGGTTAGGTGTGTGCTGGTTACGTGAGATTATCTGAATTGGGTTCGATTTAGTTATATTACGTGAATTTATGTCTGCTTTAATCGGTTTAGGTATAGTTAGGTTAAATTAGGAGAGGTTAGTTTGAAATGGGTCAGTTTAGGTTAGGCTTGGATCAATTACCTCAACACAGGCGTCGCTCTGTTGTCTATTTGTTTTTCTATCTGTGCATCCATCCTTCTCTCTCTGTCTCTCTCTCTCTCTCTCTCTCTCTCTCTCAAGTCTTCACTTTAATCGTTTCCCCCAGCCCCAGAAAATCGCCAACATGTTCATTCACATTCTCACCTATTCACTGCGCCCCCACAACACACACACACACACACACACACACACACACACACACACACACTAGTACATATATCGGGTCAAAAGTTGTGTGTGACATCAGTAGACTTTCACTGACCTACCCAAACCATAACGAAAGATGAGCTGATGTGAGGTTAGGTTTAGGTCACTTTGGGTAGGGTTTAGTTGGATTAGGTTATCTTAGATTGGGTTGGATTCAGCTCGTTCACGTATACACGGGTTAGGTTAGATTGGGTAGAATACGTTGGTTTACTTATGTAAAGGTTGGGTTAGATTTGGTTGGGTTAGGCTTGGTTGGGTTTGATTGGATTAGGTCATTTTAAACTTAGCCCGTGTTGTTAGGTTAGGTATCTTTAGATTAAGTGAGAATGATTGAGATTAGGTCAATTCAGGTATGATTAGGCTGCGTTAGGTTAGATTAGGGTAGGTGTTTTGTTAGGGTCGAATACTTTAGGTTAGGTGTGTGCTGGTTACGTGAGATTATCATAATTGGGTTCGATTTAGTTATATTAGGTGAATTTATATCTGCTTTAATCGGTTTAGGTATAGTTAGGTTAAATTAGGAGATGTTAGTTTGAATTGTTTCAGTTTAGGTTAGGCTTGGATCAGTTACCTCAACAGAGGCGTCTCTGTTTTTGTCTATTCGTTTTTCTATCTGTGCATACATCCTTCTCTCTCTCTCTCTCTCTCTCTCTCTCTCTCTCAACTTTTCACCTTAATCGTTTCCACCAGTCTCAGAAAATCACCAAAATGTTCATTCACTTTCTCACCTATTACCTTCGCCCGCACATCACACACACACACACACACACACACACACACACACACACACACACACACACACACACACACACACTAGTACATATATCGGGTCAGAAATTGTGTGACATCAGTAGACTTTTAGTGACTTACGCAAAGCATAGCGAAAGATGAGCTGATGTGAGGTTAGGTTTAGGTCACTTTTGGGTAGGGTTTAGTTTGATTAGGTTATCTTAGATTGGGTTGGATTCAGCTCGTTTACGTATACACTGGTTAGGTTAGATTGGGTTAGAATACGTTGGGTTACTTACGTAAAGGTTGGGTTATATTTGGTTCGGTTAGGCTTGTTTAGGTTTGATTTAATTAGGTCATTTTAGGCTTGGCGCGTGTGGTTAGGTTAGGTATCGTTAGATTTAGTGACAAAGGGCGAGATTAGGTCAATTCAGGTATGACTAGGCTGCTTTTGGTTAGATTAGGTTAGGTGTTTTATTAGGGTGGAATAATTTAGGTTTGGTGTGTGCTGCTTACGTGATATAATCTGGATTGGGTTCGAATTAGCTATATTAGGTGAATTTATGTCTGCTTTAATCGTTTTAGCTATAGTTAGGTTAAATTAGGAGAGGTTAGTTTGAAATGGGTCAGTTTAGGTTAGGCTTTAATCAATTACCTCAACACAGGCGTCGCTCTGTTTGTCTTTTTGTTTTTTCTATCTGTGCATTCATCCTTCTCTCTCTCTCTCTCTCTCTCTCTCTCTCTCTCTCTCTCTCTCAAATCTTTACTTTAATCGTTTCCACCAGTCTCAGAAAATCGCCTACATGTTCATTCACTTTCTCACCTATTCACTCACCCCCTCAAAACACACACACACACACACACACACACACACACACACACACACACACACACACACACACACACACACACACACACACACACACAAACACACACACACTATTACATATATCGGGTCAAAAGTTGTGTGTGACATCAGTAGAATTTCACTGACCTACCGAAAGCATAGCGAAAGATGAGCTGATGTGAGGTTAGGTTTAGGTCACTTTGGGTAGGGTTTAGGTGGATTAGGTTATCTTAGATTGGGTTAGATTTAGCTCGTTCCTGGTATACACTGCTTAGGTTAGATTGGGTTAGAATACGTTGGTTTACTTATGGAAAGGTTGGTTTATGACTGGTTTGGTTAGGCTTGGATAGGTTTGGTTGGATTAGGTCATTTTAGGCTTTGCGGGTGTGGTTAGGTTAGGTATCGTTAGATTAAGTGAGAATGGGTGAGATTAGGTCAATTCAGGTATGGCTAGCCTGCGTTAGGTTAGATTTGGTTAGGTGTTTTGCTAGGGTGCAATGCTTTAGGTTACGTGTGTGCTGCTTACCTGATATTATCTGGATTGGGTTCGAGTTACCTATATTAGGTGAATTTATGTCTGCTTTAATCGGTTTAGGTATAGTTAGGTTAAATTAGGAGAGGTTAGTTTGTAATGGGTCGGTTTAGGTTAGGCTTAGATCAATTACCTCAACACAGGCGTCGCTCTGTTTGTCTATTTGTTTTTCTGTCTGTTCATGTGTACTTTCTCTCTCTCTCTCTCTCTCTCTCTCTCTCTCTCTCTCTCTCTCTCTCTCTCTCTCTCTCTCTCTCTCTCAAGTCTTCACTTTAATCGTTTCCACCAGTCTCAGAAAATCGCCAGCATGTTCATTCACTTTCTCACCTATTCACTGCGCCCCCACAACACACACACACACACACACACACACACACACACACACACACACACACACACACACACACACACACACACTAGTACATATATCGGGTCAAAAGTTGTGTGTGACATCATTAGACTTTCACTGACCTACCCAAAGGATACCGATAGATGAGCTGATGTGAGGTTCACTTTGAGTAGGGTTTAGTTGGATTAGGTTATCTTAGATTGGGTTGGAGTCAGCTCGTTCAGGTATGCACTGCTTAGGTTAGATTGGTTTAGAGTACGCTGGTTTACTTATGTAAAGGTTGGGTTATATTTGATTGGGTTAGGCTTGGTTAGGTTTGGTTGGATTTGGTCATTTTAGGCTTGTCGGGTGTGGTTAGGTTAGATATCGGTAGATTAAGTGAGAATGGGTGAGATTTGGTCAATTCAGGTATGGCTAGGCTGCGTTAGGTTAGATTAGGGTAGGTGTTTTGTTAGGGTGGAATACTTTAGGTTAGGTGTGTGCTGGTTACGTGAGATTATCTGAATTGGGTTGGATTTAGTTATATTACGTGAGTTTATGTCTCCTTTAATCGTTTCTCTCTCTCTCTCTCTCTCTCTCTCTCTCTCTCTCTCTCTCAACTCTTCACTTTAATCGTTTCCACCAGTCTAAGAAAATCGCCAGCATGTTCATTCACTCTCTCACCTATTCACTGCGCCCCCACAACACACACACACACACACACACACACTAGTACATATATCGGGTCAAAAGTTGTGTGTGACATCATTAGACTTTCACTGACGTACACAAAGGATAGCGAAAGATGAGCTGATATGAGGTTAGGTTTAGGTCACTTTGGGTAGGGTTTAGTTGGATTACGTTATCTTAGATTGGGTTGCATTCAACTCGTTCAGGTGTACACTGCTTAGGTTAGATTTGTTTAGAATACGTTGGTTTACTTATGTAATGGTTGGGTTATTTTTGATTGGGTTAGGCTTGGTTAGGTTTGTTTGGATTTGGTCATTTTAGGCTTGTCGGGTGTGGTTAGGTTAGATATCGGTAGATTAAGTCAGAATGGGTGAGATTTGGTCAATACAGGTATGGCTAGACTGCGTTAGGTTAGATTATGGTAGGTGTTTTGTTAGGGTTGAATACTTTAGGTTAGGTTTGTGCTGGTTACGTGAGATTTTCTGAATTGGGTTCGATTTAGTTATGTTACGTGAATTTAGGTCTGCTTTAATCGTTTTAGGTATAGTTAGGTTAAATTAGGAGAGGTTATTTTGAGATGGATCAGTTTAGGTTTGGCTTGGATCAATTATCTAATTACTGGCGTCGCTCTGTTTGTCTATTTGTTTTTTAATCTGTCCATGCATCCTTCTCTCTCTCTCTCTCTCTCTCTCTCTCTCTCTCTCTCTCTCTCTCTCTCTCTCTCTCTCTCTCAACTCTTCACTTTAATCGTTTCCACCAGTCTCAGAAAATCGCCAAAATGTTCATTCACTTTCTTTGCTATTCACTGCGCCCCCACAACACACAGAAACACACACACACACACACACACACAGTCTAGTACATATATCGGATGGAAAGTTATGTGTGACATAAGAAGACTTTCACTGACCTACCCAAAGCATAGCGAAAGATGGGCTGATGGAAGGTTAGGTTTAGGTCACTTTGGGTAGAGTTTAGTTCGATTAGGTTATCTTAGATTGAGTTGGATTCAGCTCGTTCAGGTATACACTGCTTAGGTTAGATTCGGTTAGAATACGTTGGTTTCCTTAAGTAACGGTTGGGTTATATTTGTTTAGGTTAGGCTTGGTTATTTTTGATTGGATTAGATCATTTTAGGCTTGGCACGTGGTTAGGTTAGGTATCGTTAGATTCAGTGAGAAAGGGTGAGATTAGGTCAATTCAGGTATGACCAGGCTGTGTTAGGTTAGATTAGTTTAGGTGTTTTATTAGGGTGACATACTTTACGTTAGGTGTGTGCTGGTTACGTGAGATTTTCTGAATAAGGTTCGATTTAGTTATATTACGTGAATTTATGGTTGCTTTAATCTTTTTAGGTATAGTTAGGTTAAATTAGGAGAGGTTAGTTTGAAATTGGTCAGTTTAGGATAGGCTTGGATCAATTACCTCAACACAGGCGTCGCTCTGTTTATCTATTTGTTTTTCTATCTTTGCATGCATCCTTCTCTCTCTCTCTCTCTCTCTCTCTCTCTCTCTCTCTCTCTCTCTCTCTCTCCCTCCCTCTCTCTCTCCCTCTCTCTCTCTCAACTCTTCACATTAATCGTTTCCACCAGTCTCAGAAAATCGCCAACATGTTCATTCACTTTCTCACCTACGAACTGCGCCCGCACATCTCACACACACACACACACACACACACACACACACACACACACACACACACACACACACACACACACACTAGTACATATATCTGGTCAGAAATTGTGTGTGACATCAGTAGACTTTCACTGACCAACCCAAAGCATAGCGAAAGCTGAGCTGATGTGAGGTTAGGTTTAGGTCACTTTGGGTAGGTTTTAGTTGGATTAGGTTATCTTAGATTGGGTTGGATTCAGCTCATTCAGGTATACACTGGTTAGGTTAGATTGGGTTAGAATACGTTGGTTTACTTATGTAAAGGTTGGGTTATATTTGGTTGGATTAGGCTTGGTTAGGTTTGATTGGATTAGGTCATTTTAGGCTTAGCGCGTGTGGTTAGGTTAGGTATCGTTAGATTAAGTGAGAAAGGGTTAGATTAGGTCAATTCAGTTATGACTAGGCTGCGTTAGGTTAGATTAGGTTAGGTGTTTTATTAGGGTGGAATACTTTAGGTTAAGTTTGTGCTGGTTACGTGAAATTATCTGGATTGGGTTCGATTTAGCTATATTAGGTGAATTTATGTCTGCTTTAATCGGTTTAAATATAATTAGGTTAAATTAGGGGAGGTTAGTTTGAAATGGGTCAGTTTAGGTTAGGCTTTAATCAGTTACCTCAACACAGGCGTCGCTCTGTTTGTCTTTTTGTTTTTCTATCTGTGCATGCATCCTTCTCTCTCTCTCTCTCTCTCTCTCTCTCTCTCTCTCTCTCTCTCTCTCTCTCTCTCTCTCAACTCTTCACTTTAATCGTTGCCACCAGTCTCAGAAAATCGCCAACATGTTCATTCACTTTCTCACCTATTCACTGCGCCCGCACATCACACACACACACACACACACACACTAGTACATATATCGGGTCAAAAGTTGTGTGTGACATCAGTAGAATTTCACTGACCTACCCAAAGTATAGCGAAAGATGATCTGATATGAGGTTAGGTTTAGGTCATTTTCGGTAGGGTTTAGTTGGATTAAGTTATCTTAGATTGGGTTAGATTTAGCTCGTTCAGGTATACACAGGTTAGGTTAGATTGGGTAGAATACGTTGGTTTACTTATGGAAAGGTTGGGTTATATTTGGTTTGGTTAGGCTTGGTTAGGTTTGGTTGGATTAGGTCAATTTAGGCTTTGCGGGTGTGGTTAGGTTAGGTATCGTTAGATTAAGTGAGAATGGGTTAGATTAGGTCAATTCAGGTATGGCTAGGCTGCGTTCGGTTAGATTTGGTTAGGTGTTTTGTTAGGGTGCAATACTTTAGGTTAGGTGTGTGCTGCTTACGTGAGATTATCTGGATTGGGTTCGAATTAGCTATATTAGATGAATTTATGTCTGCTTTAATCGGTTTACATATAGTTATGTTAAATTAGGAGAGGTTAGTTTGAAATGGGTCAGTTTAGGTTAGGCTTAGATCAATTACCTCAACACAGGCGTCGCTCTATTTCTCTATTTGTTTTTCTGTCTGTGCATGCATCCTTCTGTCTCTCTCTCTCTCTCTCTCTCTCTCTCTCTCTCTCTCTCTCTCTCTCTCAAGTCTTTACTTTAATCGTTTCCACCAGTCTCAGAAAATCGCCAGGATGTTCATTCACTTTCTCACCTATTCACTGCGCCCCCACAACACACACACACACACACACACACACACACACACACACACACACATACTAGTACATATATCGGGTCAAAAGTTGTGTGTGACATCATTAGACTTTCACTGACCTACCCAAAGGATAGCGATAGATGAGATTATGTGAGGTTAGGTTTAGGTCACTTTGGGTAGGGTTTAGTTGGATTACGTTATCTTAGATTGATTTGCATTCAGCTCATTCAGGGATACACTGCTTAGGTTTGATTGGTTTAGAATGCGTTGGTTTACTTATGTAAAGGTTGGGTTATATTTGATTGGGTTAGGCTTGATTAGGTTTGGTTGGATTAGGTCATTTTAGGCTTGTCGGGTGTGGTTAGGTTAGGTATCGTTAGATTAAGTGAGAATTGATGAGATTTGGTCAATTCAGGTATGGCTAGGCTGCGTTAGGTTAGATTAGGGTAGGTGTTTTGTTAGGGTGGAATATTTTAGGTTAGGTGTGTGTTGGTTACGTGAGATTATCTGAATTGGGTTCGATTTAGTTATATTACGTGAATTTAGATCTGCTTTAATCGTTTTAGGTATAGTTAGGTTAAATTAGGAAAGGTTTGTTTAAAATGGGTCAGTTTAGGTTAGGCTTGGATCAATTATCTAAACGCAGGCGTCGCTCTGTTTGTCTATTTGTTTTTCAATCTGTGCATGCATCCTTCTCTCTCTCTCTCTCTCTCTCTGTCTCTCTCTCTTTCTCAACTACTCACTTTAATCGGTTCCACCAGTCTCAGAAAATCGGTAATATGTTCATTCACTTTCTGAGCTATTCACTGCGCCCCCACAACACACACACACACACACTAGTACGTATATCGTGTCAAAAGTTGTGTTTGACATCATTAGACTTTCACTGACCTACCCAAAGCATCGCGAAAGATGAGCTGATGTGAGGTTAGGTTTAGGTCACTTTGGGTAGGGTTTAGTTGGATTACGTTATAAGAGTGGGAAATGCTGCGAGTGATTGGTTTCCCGTGAGAGTGGGGCTGCGACAGGGATGTGTGATGTCGCCTTGGTTGTTTAATATTTACATGGATGGTGTTGTAAGGGAGGTGAATGCAAGAGTTTTAGGTGGTCTGAGTCTGGTAAATGTTGATGGAGGAGAGTGGAATCTGAAGCAGCTGCTGTTTGCAGATGATACTGCACTGGTGACTGATTCAGAGGAGAAATTGAGACAGTTGGTAGAGGAGTTTGGAAGGGTGTGTGAAAGGAGGAAATTGAAAGTAAATGAGAATAAGAGAAAAGTGATGAAGTGTACGAGGTTGATAGATGGTAGGGGGATGAATATAGTTTTGAATGGTGAGTTGCTTGAGGAGGTAGATTGTTTTAAATATCTAGGGTCACATGTTGCTGTGGATGGAAGAATAGATGCAGAAGTGAAGTTTAGAATAAATGAAGTAGGAAAGGTGCTGGGAGGAATGAAAAAAGTGTTTAAATGTCGTTCGCTTAGAATGGATGTAAAGAGAAGGCTGTATGAGGGTGTTGTGGTACCGACTGCGTTATATGGGGCTGAAACATGGAATATGGGTGTAGCAGAGAGGAAAAGTTTGAATGTAATGGAGATGAGATGTCTGAGGAGTATGTGTGGAGGACGCGTATGGATCGAGTGCGAAATGATGAAGTGCGAAGGAGAACTGGAGTTGTTCGGGAGATGGCTGGTAGAGTTGAGCAGAGGGTGTTGCAATGGTTTGGGCATATGGAGAGAATGGATAATGAGCGATTGGTGAAAAGGATAACTAGATCTGATGTGAGAGGTGTAAGACTGAGAGGAAGACCACGAATAGGATGGATGGACAGTGTGAAGAGAGCGCTGGATGCGAGAGGGATGTCTGTTGAGCAAGGAAGAGTGGCTGTGCGTGACAGAAATAAATGGAGAGAAATTGTGAATGAATAAGTGATGACGCAGCCCTGAGGGGATATTCTCCCGCATTTGGTCTGATCAGCTAGTCAGGTCAGGTGCGGGTAAGGGGATGGGTCTGTTATGATGTGGCAGGGGTAAACCAGTTCTGCTGTCGGGCCCTGCTGTGGATGTCACTGCTTGCATTGCGCAGTTGACCCTTGTGCGGTGTGATGCGGTGAGGATCTGTCCGTTCTCCCCTTTGGGGGCTAAGATGCGAATGAATGTGTTTGAATGGATGAGTAAATGGAGAGTGAGTCGTCCTGTCTCGGCTACCTCCCTTTCCTTGGGGGAAGCAGCCTAGGTATATAGATAGATAGATAGACGTTATATTAGATTGATTTGCTTTCAGCTCGTTCAGGTATACACTGCTTAGGTTAGATTGGTTTAGAATACGTTGGTTTACTTATGTAAAGGTTGGGTTATATTTGATTGGGTTAGGCTTGGTTAGGTTTGGTTGGATTAGGTCATTTTAGGCTTGTCGGGTGTGTTTAGGTTAGGTATCGTTAGATTAAATGAGAATGGGTGAGATTTGGTCAATTCAGGTATTACTAGGCTGCTTTAGGTTAGATTAGGGTAGGTGTTTTGTTAGGGTGGAATACTTTAGGTTAGGTGTGTGCTGGTTACATAGGATTATCTGAATAAGGTTCGATTTAGTTATATTACGTGAATTTATGTCTGCTTTAATCGTTTTAGGTATAGTTAGATTAAGTTAGGAGAGGTTAGTTTGAAATGGGTCAGTTTAGGATAGGGTTGGATCAATTACCTCAACACAGGAGTCGCTCTGTTTATCTATTTGTTTTTCTATCTGTGCATGCATCCTTCTCTCTCTCTCTCTCTCTCTCTCTCTCTCTCTCTCTCTTTCTCTCTCTCCCTCTCTCTCTCTCTCATCTCTTCATCTTAATCGTTTCCACCAGTCTCAGAAAATGGCCAACATGTTCATTCACTTTCTCACCTATTCACTGCGCCCGCACATCACACACACACACACACACCACACACACACACACACACACACACACACACACACACACACACACACACACACACACACACACACACACAAACACACACACACACACTAGTACGTATTTCGGGTCAAAAGTTGTGTGTGACATCAGTAGACTTTCACTGACCTACCCAAAGCATACCAAAAGATGAGCTGATGTGAGGTTAGGTTTAGGTCACTTTGGGTAGGGTTTAGTTGGATTAGATTATCTTAGATTGGGTTAGATTTAGCTCGTTCAGGTATATACAGGTTAGGTTAGATTGGGTTAGAATACGTTGGTTTACTTATGTAAAGGTTGGGTTATATTTGGTTTGGTTAGGCTTGGTTAGGTTTGGTTGGATTAGGTCATTTTATGCTTTGCGGGTGTGGGTAGGTTAGGTATCGTTAGATTAAGGGAGAATGGGTGAGATTAGGTCAATTCAGGTATGGCTAGGATGCGTTAGGTTAGATTAGGTTAGATGTTTTGTTAGGGTGCAATACTTTAGGTTAGGTTTGTGCTGCTTACGTGATATTATCTGGAATGGGTTCGAATTAGCTATATTAGGTAATTTATGTCTGCTTTACTCGGTTTAGATATAGTTAGGTTAAATTAGGAGAGGTTAGTTTGAAATGGATCACTTTAAGTTAGGCTTGGATCAGTTACTTCAACACAGGCGTCGCTCTGTTTGTCTATTTGTTTTTCTATCTGTGCATGCATCCTTCTCTCTCTCTCTCTCCCTCTCTCTCTCTCTCTCTCTCTCAAGACTTCACTTTAATCGTTTCCACCGGTCTTAGAAAATCGCCAGCATGTTCATTCACTTTCTCACCTATTGACTGCGCCCCCACAACACACACACACACACACACACACACACACACACACACACACACACACACACACACACACTCACAGACACACACACACACACACACACACACACACACACACACACACACACACACACACACACACACACACACACACACACACACTAGTACATATATCGAGTCAAAAGTTATTTGTGACATCATTAGACATTCACTGACCTACCCAAAGTATAGCTAAAGATGAGCTGATATGAGGTTAGGTTTAGGTCACTTTGGGTAGGGTTTAGTTGGATTATGTTATCTTCGATATTGCTGCATTCAGCTCGTTCAGGTATACACTGCTTAGGGTAGATTGGTTTTGAATACGTTGGTTTACTTATGTAAAGGTTGGGATATATTTGATTGGGTTAGGCTTGGTTACGTTTGGTTGGATTAGGTCATATTAGGCTTCTCGGGTGTATTTAGGTTAGGTATCGTTAGATTAAGTGAGAATGGGTGGGATTTGGTCAATTCAGGTATGGCTAGGCTGCTTTAGGTTAGATTAGGGTAGGTGTTTTGTTAGGGTGGAATACTTTAGGTCAGGTGTGTGCTGGTTACGTGAGATTATCTGAATAAGGTTCGATTTAGTTATATTACGTGAATTTATGTCTGCTTTAATCGTTTTAGGTATAGTTAGGTTAAATTAGGAGAGGTTAGTTTGAAATGGGTCAGTTTAGGTTAGGCTTGGATCAATTACCTAAACACAGGCGTCGCTCTGTTTGTCTATTTGTTTTTCTATCTGTCCATGCATCCTTCTCTCTCTCTCTCTCTCTCTCTCTCTCTCTCTCTCTCTCTCTCTCTCTCTCTCTCTCTCTCTCTCTCAAGTCTTCACTTTAATCGTTTCCACCAGTCTCAGAAAATCGCCAAAATGTTCATTCACTTTCTCAGCTATTCACTGCGCCCCCACAACACACACACACACACACACACACACACTAGTACATATATCGGGTCAAAAGTTGTGTGTGACATCAGTAGACTTTCACTGACCTACCCAAAGCATAGCGAAAGATGGGCTGATGTGAGGTTAGGTTTAGGTCACTTTGGGTAGGGTTTAGTTGGATTAGGTTATCTTAGATTGGGTTGGATTCAGCTCGTTCAGGTATACACTGCTTAGCTTATATTAGCTTAGAATACGTTGGTTTACTTGTGTAAAGTTTATGTTATATTAGATTGGGTTAGGCTTGGTTAGTTTTAGTTGGATCAAATCATTTTAGTTTTGGCGGGTGTGGTTAGGTTAGGTATCGTTAGATTAAGTGTGAATGGGTGAGATTAGGTCAATTCAGGTATGGTTAGGCTGCGTTAGGTTAGATTACGTTAGGTGTTTTGTTAGGGTGCAATACTTTAGGTTAGGTGTGTCCTGCTTACGTCATATTGTGTGGAATGGGTTCGAAATAGCTATATTAGGTGAATTTATGTCTGCTTTAATCGGTTTAGATGTAGTTAGGTTAAATTAGGAGAGGTTAGTTTGAAATGGGTCAGTTTAGGTTAGGCTTCGATCAATTACCTCAAGACAGGCGTCACTCTGTCTATTTATTTTTCTATCTGTGCATGCATCTTTCTCCCTCTCTGTCTCTGTCTGTCTGTCTGTCTCTCTCTCTCTCTCTCTCTCTCTCTCTCTCTCTCTCTCTCTCTCTCTCTCTCTCTCTCTCTCTCTCTCTCTCTCAAGTCTTCACTTTAATCGTTTCCACCTGTCTCAGAAAATTGTCAAAATGTTCATTCACTTTCTCAGCTATTTACTGCGCCCCCACAACACACACACACACACACACACACACACACACACACACACACACACATACATATATCGGGTCAAAAGTTGTGTGTGACATCATTAGACTTTCACTGACCTACCCAAACCATAGCGAAAGATGAGCTGATGCGAGGTTAGGTTTAGGTCACTTTGGGTTGGGTTTAGTTGGATTAGGTTATCTTACATTGGGTTGGATTCAACTCGTTCAGGGATACACTGGTTAGGTTAGATTGGGTTAGAATACGTTCGTTTACTTTTGTAAAGGTTGGGTTATATTTGGTTGTGTTAGGGTACGTTAGGTTTGGTTGGATTAGGTCATTTTAGGCTTGGCGCGTGTGGTTAGGTTAGGTATCGTTAGATTAAGTAAGAATGGGTTAGATTAGTTCAAATCAAGTATGGCTAGGGTGCGTTAGGTTAGATTAGGGTAGGTGTTTTGTTATAGTGCAATACTTTAGGTTACGTGTGTGCTGGTTACGTGAGATTATCTGAATTGGGTTCAGTTTAGTTATATTAGGTGAATTTATGTCTACTTTAATCATTTTAGATATATTTAGGTTAAATTAGGAGACGTTAGTTTGAAATGGGTCAGTTTAGGTTAGGCTTGGATCAATTACCTCAACACAGGCGTCGCTCTGTTTGTCAATTTGTTTTTCTATCTGTGCATGCATCCTTCTCTCTCTCTCTCTCTCTCTCTCTCTCTCTCTCTCTCTCTCTCTCTCTCTCTCTTTCTCAACTCTTCACTTTAATCGTTTCCACCAGTTTCAGAAAATCGCCAAAATATTCATTCTCTTTCTCAGCTATTCACTGCGCCCCCACAACACACACACACACACACACACACACACACACACACACACACACACACACACACACTAGTACATATATCGGGTCAAAAGTTGTGTGTGACATCAGTAGACTTTCACTGACCTACCCAGAGCATAGCGAAAGATTGGCTGATGTAAGCTTAGGTTTAGGTCACTTTGGGTAGGGTTTAGTTGGATTAGGTTATCTAAGATTGGGTTGGATTCATCTCGCTCAGGTATACACTGCTTAGGTTAGATTGGGTTAGAATACGTTGGTTTACTTATGTAAAGGTTGGGTTATATTTAGTTGGGTTAGGCTTGGTTGGGTTTGATTGGATTAGGTCATTTTAAACTTAGCGCGTGTGGTTATGTTAGGTATGGTTAGATTAAGTGAGAATTGTTGAGATTAGGTCAATTCAGGTATGGTTAGGCTGCGTTAGGTTAGATTTGGTTAGGTGTTTTGTTAGGGTGCAATACTTTAGGTTACGTGTGTGCTGCTTGCGTGATATAATCTGGATTGGGTTCGAATTCCCTATAGTAGGTGAATTTATGTTTGTTTTAATCGGTTTACATATAGTTAGGTTAAATTAGGAGAGGTTAGTTTGAAATGGGTCAGTTTAGGTTAGGCTTGGATCAATTACCTCAACACAGGCGTCGCTCTGTTTGTCTATTTTTTTTTCTATCTGTGCATGCATCCTTCTCTCTCTCTCTCTCTCTCTCTCTCTCTCTCTCTCTCTCTCTCTCTCTCTCTCTCTCTCAAGTCTTCACTTTAATCGTTTCCACCGGTCTCAGAAAATCGCCAGCATGTTCATTCACTTTCTCACCTATTCACTGCTCCCCCACAACACAGACACACACACAGACACACACACACACACACACACACGCACACACACACACACACACACTAGTACATATATTGTGTCAGAAGTTATGTGTGACATCATTAGACATTCACTGACCTACCCAAAGCATAGCTAAAGATGAGCTGATGTGAGGTTAGGTTTAGGTCACTTTGGGTAGGGTTTAGTTGGATTACGTTGTCTTAGATTGGGTTCCATTCATCTCGTTCAGGTGTACACTGGTTAGGTTAGATTGGGTTAGAATACGTTGGTTTACTTATGTAAAGGTTGGGTTATATTTGGTTGGATTAGGCTTGGTTAGGTTTGATTGGATTAGGTCATTTTAGGCTTAGCGCGTGTGGTTAGGTTAGGTATTGTTAGATTAAGTGAGAATGGGTGAGATTAGGTCAATTCAGGTATGACTGGGCTGCGTTAGGTTATATTAGGGTAGGTGTTTTATTAGGGTGGAATCCTTTAAGTTAGGTGTGTGAGATTATCTGGTTTGGATTCGATTTAGCTATATTAGGTGAATTTATGTCTGCTTTAATCGGTTTAAATATAATTAGGTATAATTAGGGGAGGTTAGTTTGAAATGGGTCAGTTTAGGTTAGGCTTTAATCAATTGCCTCTACACATGCGTCGCTCTGTTTGTCTTTTTGTTTTTCTATCCGTGCATGCATCATTCTCTCTCTCTCTCTCTCTCTCTCTCTCTCTCGCTCTCTCTCTCTCTCTCTCTCTCTCTCTCTCTCTCTCTCTCTCTCTCTCTCTCTCTCTCTCTCTCTCTCTCTCTCTCTCAACTCTTCACTTTAATCGTTTCCACCAGTCTCAGAAAATCGCCAACATGTTCATTCACTTTCTCACCTATTCACTGCGCCCCCACAACACACACACACACACACACACACACACACACTAGTACGTATTTCGGGTCAAAAGTTGTGTATGACATCAGTAGACTTTCACTGACCTACCCAAAGCATAGCGAAAGATGAGCTGATGTGAGGTTAGGTTTAGGTCACTTTGGGTAGGGTTTAGTTAGATTAGATTATATTAGATTGGGTTTGATTTAGCTCGTTCAGGTATATACAGGTTAGGTTAGATTGGGTTATAATACGTTGGTTTACTTGTGTAAAGGTTGGGTTATATTTGGTTTGGTTAGGCTTGGTTAGGTTTGGTTGGATTAGGTCATTTTAGGCTTTGCGGGTGTGGGTAAGTTAGGTATCGTTAGATTAAGTGAGAATGGGTGAGATTAGGTCAATTCAGGTATGGCTAGGGTGCGTTAGGTTAGATTAGGTTAGATGTTTTGTTAGGGTGCAATGCTTTAGCTTAGGTTTGTGCTGCTTACGTGATATTGTCTGGAATGGGTTCGAATTAGCTATATTAGGTGAATTTATGTCTGCTTTAATCGGTTTAGATATAGTTAGGTTAAATTAGGAGAGGTTAGTTTGAAATGGGTCAGTTTAGGTTAGGCTTGGATCAATTACCTCAACACAGGCGTCGCTCTGTTTGTCTATTTATTTTTCTATCTGTGCATACATCCTTCTTTCTCTCTCTCTCTCTCTCTCTCTCTCTCTCTCTCTCTCTCTCCCCCTCAAGCCTTCACTTTAATCGTTTCCACCGGTCTCAGAAAATCACCAGCATGTTCATTCACTCTCTCACCTATTGACTGCGCCCCCTCAACACACACACACACACACACACACTAGTACATATATCGAGTCAAAAGTTATGTGTGACATCATTAGACATTCACTGACCTACCCAAAGTATAGCTAAAGATGAGCTGATGTGAGGTTAGGTTTAGGTCACTTTGGGTAGGGTTTAGTTGGATTACGTTATCTTAGATTTTGTTGCATTCAGCTCGTTCAGGTATACACTGCTTAGGTTAGATTGGTTTAGAATACGTTGGTTTACTTATGTAAAGGTTGGGATATATTTGATTGGGTTAGGCTTGGTTACGTTTAGGTGGATTAGGTCATATTAGTCTTCTCGGGTGTGTTTAGGTTAGGTATCGTTAGATTAAGTGAGAATGGGTGGGATTCGGTCAATTCAGGTGTGGCTAGGCTGCTTTAGGTTAGATTAGGGTAGATGTTTTGTTAGGGTGGAATACTTCAGGTTAGGTGTCTGCTGGTTACATAGGATTATCTGAATAAGGTTCGATTTAGTTATATTACGTGAATTTATGTCTGCTTTAATCGTTTTAGGTATAGTTAGATTAAATTAGGAGAGGTTAGTTTGAAATGGGTCAGTTTAGGATAGGCTTGGATCAATTACCTCAACACAGGAGTCGCTCTGTTTGTCTATTTGTTTTTCTATCTGTGCATGCATCCTTCTCTCTCTCTCTCTCTCTCTCTCTCTCTCTCTCTCTCTCTCTCTCTCTCTCTCTCTCTCTCTCTCTCTCTCTCTCTCAACTCTTCATCTTAATCGTTTCCACCAGTCTCAGAAAATGGCCAACATGTTCATTCACTTTCTCACATTTTCACTGCGCCCGCACATCACACACACACACACACACACACACACACACACACACACACACACACACACACACACACACACTAGTACTTATTTCGGGTCAAAAGTTGTGTTTGACATCAGTAGACTTTCACTGACCTACCCATAGCAAAAGATGAGCTGATGTGAGGTTAGGTTTAGGTCACTTTGGGTAGGGTTTAGTTGGATTAGATTATCTTAGATTGGGTTAGATTTAGCTCGTTCAGGTATATACAGGTTAGGTTTGATTGGGTTAGAATACGTTGGTTTACTTATATAAAGATTGGGTTATATTTGGTTTGGTTAGGCTTGGTTAGGTTTGGTTGGATTAGGTCATTTTATGGTTTGCGGGTGTGGGTAGGTTAGGTATCGTTAGATTAAGTGAGAATGGGTGAGATTAGGTCAATTCAGGTATGGCTAGGATGCATTAGGTTAGATTAGGTTAGATGTTTTGTTAGGGTGCAATACTTTAGGTTAGGTTTGTGCTGCTTACGTGATATTATCTGGAATGGGTTCGAATTAGCTATATTAGGTGAATTTATGTCTGCTTTAATCGGTTTAGATATAGTTAGGTTAAATTAATAGAGGTTAGTTTGAAATGGATCACTTTAGGTTAGGCTTGGATCAGTTACTTCAACACAGGCGTCGCTCTGTTTGTCTATTTGTTTTTCTATCTGTGCATGCATCCTTCTTTCTCTCTCTCTCTCTCTCTCTCTCTCTCTCTCTCTCTCTCTCTCTCAAGCCTTCACTTTAATCGTTTCCACCGGTCTTACAAAATCGCCAATATGTTCATTCACTTTCTCACCTATTGACTGCGCCCCCACAACACACACACACACACACACACACACACACACACACACACACACACACTAGTACATATATCGAGTCAAAAGTTATTTGTGACATCATTAGACATTCACTGACCTACCCAAAGTATAGCTAAAGATGAGCTGATGTGAGGTTAGGTTTAGGTCACTTTGGGTAGGGTTTAGTTGGATTATGTTATCTTCGATATTGCTGCATTCAGCTCGTTCAGGTATACACTGCTTAGGGTAGATTGGTTTTGAATACGTTGGTTTACTTATGTAAAGGTTGGGATATATTTGATTGGGTTAGGCTTGGTTACGTTTGGTTGGATTAGGTCATATTAGGCTTCTCGGGTGTATTTAGGTTAGGTATCGTTAGATTAAGTGAGAATGGGTGGGATTTGGTCAATTCAGGTATGGCTAGGCTACTTTAGGTTAGATTAGGGTAGATGTTTTGTTAGGGTGCAATACTTTAGGTTAGGTGTGTGCTGGTTACATGAGATTATCTGAATAAGGTTCTATTTAGTTATATTACGTGAATTTATGTCTGCTTTAATCGTTTTAAGTATAATTCGGTTAAATTAGGAGAGGTTAGTTTAAAATGGGTCAGTTTAGGATAGGCTTGGATCAATTACCTAAACACAGGCGTCGCTCTGTTTGTCTATTTGTTTTTCTATCTGTCCATGCATCCTTTTCTCTCTCTCTCTCTCTCTCTCTCTCTCTCTCTCTCTCTCTCTCTCAAGTCTTCACTTTAATTGTTTCCACTAGTCTCAGAAAATCGTCAAAATGTTCATTCACTTTCTCAGCTATTTACTGCGCCCCCACAACACACACACACACACACACACACACACACACACACACACACTAGTACATATATCGGGTCAAAAGTTGTGTGTGACATCATTAGACTTGCACTTACCTACCCAAAGCTTAGCGAAAGATGAGCTGATGTGAGGTCAGGTTTAGGTCACTTTGGGTAGGGTTTAGTTGGATTAGGTTATCTTAGATTGGGTTGGATTCAGCTCGTTCAGGTATACACTGCTTAGCTTATATTAGCTTAGAATACGTTGGTTTACTTGTGTAAAGTTTATGTTATATTAGATTGGGTTAGGCTTGGTTAGTTTTAGTTGGATCAAATCATTTTAGTTTTGGCGGGTGTGGTTAGGTTAGGTATCGTTAGATTAAGTGTGAATGGGTGAGATTAGGTCAATTCAGGTATGGCTAGGCTGCGTTAGGTTAGATTACGTTAGGTGTTTTGTTAGGGTGCAATACTTTAGGTTAGGTGTGTCCTGCTTACGAGATATTATGTGGAATGGGTTCGAAATAGCTATATTAGGTGAATTTATGTCTGCTTTAATCGGTTTAGATGTAGTTAGGTTAAATTAGGAGAGGTTAGTTTGAAATGGGTCAGTTTAGGTTAGGCTTCGATTAATTACCTCAAGACAGGCGTCACTCTGTTTGTCTATTTGTTTTTCTATCTGCGCCTGCATCTTTCTCCCTCTCTGTCTCTGTCTCTCTCTCTCTCTCTGTCTCTCTCTCTCTCTCTCTCAAGGCTTCACTTTAATCGTTTCCACCAGTCTCAGAAAATCGCCAATATGTTCATTCACTTTCTCGCCTATTCACTGCGCCCCCACAACACACACACACACACACACACACACACACACACACACACACACACACACACACACACACACACACACACACACACACTAGTACATATATCGGGTCAAAAGTTGTGTTTGACATGATTAGACTTTCACTGACCTACCCAAAGCATAGCGAAAGATGAGCTGATGTGGGGTTAGGTTTAGGTCACTTTGGGTAGGGTTTAGTTGGATTAGGTTATCTTAGATTGGGTTGGATTCAGCTCGTTCAGGTATACACTGCTTAGGTTAGATTGGGTTAGAATACGTTGGTTTACTTATGTAAAGGTTGGGTTATATTTGATTGGGTTAGGCTTGGTTAGCTTTGGTTGGATCAAATCATTTTAGGATTGGCGGGTGTGTTTAGGTTAGGTATCGTTTGATTAAGTGAGAATGGGTGGGATTTGGTCAATTCAGATATGGCTCGGCTGCGTTAGGTTAGATTAGGGTAGGTGTTTTGTTAGGGTGGAATACTTTAGGTTAGGTGTGTGCTGGTTACGTGAGATTATCTGGATTGGGTTCGATTTAGTTATATTAGGTGAATTTCTGTCTGCTTTAATCTGTTTACGTATCCTTAGGTTAAATTAGGAGAGGTTAGTTTGAAATTGGTCAGTTTAGGTTAGAGTTGAATCAATTACCTCAACACAGGCGCCGGTCTGTTTGTCTATTTTTTTTTTCTCTTTGTGCATGCATCCTTCTCTCTCTCTCTCTCTCTCTCTCTCTCTCTCTCTCTCTCTCTCTCTCTCTCTCTCTCTCAACTCTTCACTTTAATCGTTTCCACCAGTCTCAGAAAATCATCAACATGTTCATTCACTTTCTCACCTATTCACTGCGCCCCCACAACACACACACACACGCACAGACACACACACACACGCACAGACACACACACACACACACACACACACACACACACACACATTATAGTACATATATCGCGTCAAAAGTTGTCTGTGACATCAGTAGACTTTCACTGACCTACCCAAAGCATAGCGAAAGATGAGCTGATGTGAGGTTAGGTTTAGGTCACTTTGGGTAGGATTTAGTATGATTAGGTTATCTTAGATTGGGTTGGATTCAGCTCGTTCAGGTATACACGGTTTAGGGTGGATTGGGTTATAATACGTTGGTTTACTTATGTAAAGGTTGGGTTATATTTTGTTGTGTTAGATTTGGTTTAATTAGGTCATTTTAGGCTTGGCGCGTGTGTTTACGTTAGGTATCGTTAGATTAAGTGAGAATGGGTGAAATTAGGTCAATTAAGGTATGGCTAGTCTGCGTTAGGTTAGATTAGGGTAGATGTTTTCTTAATGTGGAATACTTTAGATTAGGTGTGTGCTGGTTACGTGAGATTATCTGGATTGGGTTCGATTTAGCTATATTTGGTGAATTTATGTCTGCTTTAATCGGTTTCGATATAATTAGGTTAAATTAGGAGAAGTTAGTTTGAAATGGGTCAGTTTAGGTTAGACTTTAATCAATTACCTCAACACAGGCGTCGCTCTGTTTGTCTATTTGTTTTTCTATCTGTGCATGCATCCTTCTCTCTCTCTCTCTCTCTCTCTCTCTCTCTCTCTCTCTCTCTCTCTCTCTCTCTCTCAAGTCTTCACTTTAATCGTTTCCACCAGTCTCAGAAAATCGCCAACATGTTCATTGACTTCTCACCTATTCACTGCGCCCCCACAACACACACACACACACACACACACACACACACACACACACACACTCTAGTACATATGTCATTTCAAAAGTTGTGTGTGACATCATTAGACTTTCACTGACCTACCCAAAGCATAGCGAAAGATGAGCTGATGTGAGGTTAGGTTTAGGTCACTTTGGGTAGGGTTTAGTTGGATTAGGTTATCTTAGATTGGGTTGGATTCAGCTCGTTCAGGTATACACTGCTTAGGTTAGATTGGGTTAGAATACGTTGGTTTACTTATGTAAAGGTTGGGTTATATTTGATTGGGTTAGGCTTGGTTGGGTTTGGTTGGATTAGGTCATTTTCGGCTTTGCGGGTGTGGTTAGGTTAGGTATCGTTAGACTAAGTGCGATTGGGTGAGATTAGGTCAATTCAGGTATGGCTAGGCTGCGTTAGGTTAGATTAAGTTAGGTGTTTTGTTAGGGTGCAATACTTTAGGTTAGGTGTGTGCTGCTTACGTGATATTATGTGGATTGGATTCGAATTAGCTATATTAGGTGAATTTATGTCTGCTTTAATCGGTTTAGATATAGTTACGTTAAATTAGGAGAGATTAGTTTGAAATGGGTCAGTTTAGGTTAGGCTTGGATCAATTACCTCAACACACGCGTCTCTTTGTTTTTCTATCTGTGCATGCATCCTTCTCTCTCTCTCTCTCTCTCTCTCTCTCTCTCTCTCTCTCTCTCTCTCTCTCTCTCAAGTCTTCACTTTAATCGTTTCCACCAGTCTCAGAAAATCGGCAACATGTTTATTCACTTTCTCACCTATTCACTGCGCCCCCACAACACACACACACACACACACACACACACACTAGTACATATATCGGGTCAGAAGTTGTGTGTGACATCATTAGACTTTCACTGACCTACCCAAAGCATAGCGAAAGATGAGCTGATGTGAGGTTAGGTTTAGGTCACTTTGGGTAGGGTTTAGTTCGATTAGGTTATCTTAGATTGGGTTGGATTCAGCTCGTTCAGGTATACACTGCTTAGGTTAGATTGGGTTAGAATACGTTGGTTTACTTATGTAAAGGATGGGTTATATTTGATTGGGTTAGGCTTGGTTAGGTTTGGTTGGATTAGGTCATTTTCGGCTTTGCGGATGTGGTTAGGTTAGGTATCGTTAGATTAAGTGAGAATGGGTGGGATTTGGTCAATTCAGGTATGGTTAGGCTGGGTTAGGTTAGATTAGGGTAGGTGTTTTGATAGGGTCGAATACTTTAAGTTAGGTGTGTGCTGGTTACGTGAGGTTATCTAGTTTGGGTTCAATTTAGTTATATTAGGTGAATTTATGTCTGCTTTAATCGGTTTAGGTATACTTAGGTTAAATTAGGAGACGTTAGTTTGAAATGGGTCAGTTTAGGTTAGGTTTGGATCAGTTTCCTGAACACAGGCGTCGCTTTGTTTGTCTGTTTTTTTTTTTTCTATCTGTGCATGCATCTCTCTCTCTCTCTCTCTCTCTCTCTCTCTCTCTCTCTCTCTCTCTCTCTCAACTCTTCGCTTTAATCGTTTCCACCAGTCTCAGAAAATCGTTAACATGTTCATTCAATTTCTCACATATTCACTGCGCCCCCATACACACACACACACACACACACACACACACACACACACACACACACACTATAGTACATATATCGGGTCAAAAGTTGTGTGTGACATCAGTAGACTTTCACTGACCTACCCAAAGCATAACGAAAGATGAGCTGATGTGAGGTTAGGTTTAGGTCACTTTGGGTAGGGTTTAGTTCGATTAGGTTATCTTAGATTGGGTTGGATTCAGCTCGTTCAGGTATACACTACTTAGGTTAGATTGGATTAGAATACGTTGGTTTACTTATGTCAAGGTTGGGTTATATTTGATTGGGTTAGGCTTGGTTAGGTTTGGTTGGATTAGGTCATTTTACGCTTGGCGGGTGTGGTTAGGTTACCTGTCGTTAGATTAAGTGAGAATGGGTGAGATTTCGTTAATTTAGGCATGGCTACGCTGCGTTAGGTTAGATTAGGGTAGGTGTTTTGTTGGGGTGGAATACTTTAGATTAGGTGTGTGCTGGTTACGTGAGATTATCTGGATTGAGTTCGATTTAGTTATATTAGGTGAATTTATGTCTGCTTTAATCGGTTTGGGTATACTTAGGTTAAATTAGGAGAGGTTAGTTTGAAATGGGTCAGTTTAGGTTAGGTTTGGATCAATTACCTCAACACAGGCGTCGCTCTGTTTGTGTGTTTGTTTTTCTATCTGTGCATGCATCCTTCTCTCTCTCTCTCTCTCTCTCTCTCTCTCTCTCTCTCTCTCTCTCTCTCTCTCTCTCTCTCTCTCTCTCTCTCTCTCTCTCTCTCTCTCTCAACTTTTCACTTTAATCGTTTCGACCAGTCTCAGAAAATCGCCAACATGTTCATTCACTTTCTCAGCTATTCACTGCGCCCCCACAACACACACACACACACACACACACACACACACACACACACACACACACACACACACACACACACACATACTCACTAATACATATATCGCGTCAAAAGTTGTGTGTGAAATTATTAGACTTTCACTGACCTACCCAAAGCATAGCGAAAGATGAGCTGATGTGAGTTTAGGTTTAGGTCACTTTGGGTAGGGTTTGGTTGGATTAGGTTATCTTAGATTGGGTTGGATTCAGCTCGTTCAGGTATACACTGCTTAGGTTAGGTTGGTTTAGAATACGTTGGTTTACTTATGTAAAGGTTGGGTTATATTTGATTGGGTTAGGCTTGGTTAGGATTGGTTGGATTAGGTCATTTTAGGCTTGACGGGTGTGGTTAGGTTAGGTATCGTTAGATTGAGTGAGAATGGGTGAGATTTGGTCAATTCAGGTATGGCTAGGCTGCGTTAGGTTAGATTAGAGTAGGTGTTTTGTTAGGGTGGAATATTTTACGTTAGGTGTGTGCTGGTTAGGTGAAATTATCTGAATTGGGTTCAATTTAGTTATGTGAATTTATGTCTGCTTTAATCGGTGTAGGTATAGTTAGGTTAAATTAGGAGAGGTTAGTTTGATATGGGTCAGTTTAGGTTAGGCTTTAGTCAATTACCTCAACACAGGCGTCGCTCTGTTTGTCTATTTGTTTTTCTATCTGTGCATGCATCCTTCTCTCTCTCTCTCTCTCTCTCTCTCTCTCTCTCTCTCTCTCTCTCTCTCTCTCTCAACTCTTCACTTTAATCCTTTCCACCAGTCTCAGAAAATCGCCAACATGTTCCTTCACTTTCTCAGCTATTCACTGCGCCCCCACAACACACACACACACACACACACACACACACACACACACACACACACACACACACACACACACACACACACACACACACACTAGTACATATATCGGGTCAAAAGTTGTGTGTGAAATTATTAAACTTTCACTGACCTACCCAAAGCATAGCGAAAGATGAGCTGATGTGAGGTTAGGTTTAGGTCACTTTGGGTAGGGTTTAGTTGGATTAGGTTATCTTAGATTGGGTTGGATTCAGCTCGTTCAGGTATACACTGCTTAGGTTACATTGGATTAGAATACGTTGGTTTACTTATGTCAAGGTTGGGTTATATTCGATTTGGTTAGGCTTCGTTAGGTTTTGTTGGATTAGGCCATTTTATTCTTCGTGGGTGTGGTTAGGTTTGGTATCGTTAGATTAAGTGAGAATGGGTGAGATTTGGTCAATTCAGGTATGGCTAGGCTACGTTAGGTTAGATTAGGGTAGGTGTTTTGTTAGAGTGGAATAATTTAGGTTATGTGTGTGCTGTTTACGTAAGATTATCTGGATTGGGTTCGATTTAGTTATATTAGGTGAATTTGTGTCTGCTTTAATCGGTTTAGGTATAGTTAGGTTAAATTAGGAGAGGTTAGTTTGAAATGGGTCAGTTTAGGTTAGGCTTGGATCAATTACCTCAACACAGGCGTCGCTCTGTTTCTCTATTTGTTTTACTGTCTCTGCATGCATTCTTCTCTCTCGCTCTCTCTCTCTCTCTCTCTCTCTCTCTCTCTCTCTCTCTCTCTCTCAACTCTTCACTTTAATCGTTTCCACCAATCTCAGAAAATCGCCAATATGTTCATTCACTTTCTGAGCTATTCACTGCGCCCCCACAACACACACACACACACACACACACACACACACACACACACACACACACACACACTAGTACATATATCGGGTCAGAAGTTGTGTGTGACATCAGTAGACTTTCACTGACCTACCCAAAGCATAGCGTAAGATGAGCTGATGTGAGGTTAGGTTTAGGTCACTTTGGGTAGGTTTTAGTTGCATTAGGCTATCTTAGGTTGGGTTGGATTCAGCTCGTTCAGGTATACATGGGTTAAGTTAGATTGGGTTAGAATACGCTGGTTTACTTCTGTAAAGGTTGGGTTATATTTGGTTTGGTTAGGCTTCGTTAGGTTTGGTTGGATTAGGTCATTTTAGGCTTTGCAGGTGTGGTTAGGTTAGGTATCGCTAAATTAAGTGAGAATGGGTGAGATTAGGTCAATTCAGGTATGGCTAGGCTGCGTTAGGTTAGATTACGTTTTGTGTTTTATTAGGGTGCAATACTTTAGGTTAGGTGTGTGCTGCTTACGTGATATTATCTGGATTGTGTTCGAATTAGCTATATTAGGTGAATTTATGTCTGCTTTAATCGGTTTAGATATAGTTAGGTTAAATTAGGAAAGTTTAGTTTGAAATGGATCTGTTTAGGTTAGGTTTGGATCAGTTACCTCAACACAGGCGTCGCTCTGTTTGTCTATTTGTTTTTCTATCTGTGCATGCATCCTTCTCTCTCTCTCTCTCTCTCTCTCTCTCTCTCTCTCTCTCTCTCTCTCTCTCTCTCTCTCTCTCTCTCTCTCTCTCTCTCTCTCAAGTCTTCTAATCGTTTCCACCGGTCTCAGAAAGTCGCCAACATGTTCATTCACTTTCTCACCTTTTCACTGCGCCCCCACAACACACACACACACACACACACACACACACACACACACACACACACACACACACTCTAGTACATATATCGGGTCAAAAGTTGTGTGTGACATCAGTAGACTTTCACTGACCTACCCAAAGCATAGCGAAAGATGTGCTGATGTGAGGTTAGGTTTAGGTCACTTTGGGTAGGGTTTAGTTGGATTAGGTTATCTTAGATTGAGTTGGACTCAGCTCGTTCAGGTATACACTGCTTAGGTTTCATTGGGTTAGAATACGTTGGTTTACTTTTAAAAAGGTTGGGTTATATTTGGTTGGGTTAGGCTTGATTATGTTTGGTTGGATTACGTCATTTTAGGCTTGGCGCGTGTGGTTTGGTTAGATATCGTTAGATTAAGTGAGAATGGGTGAGATTAGGTCAGTTCAGGTATGT
This sequence comes from Coenobita brevimanus, assembly GCF_032717465.1. Lineage (NCBI taxonomy): Eukaryota > Metazoa > Arthropoda > Malacostraca > Decapoda > Coenobitidae > Coenobita > Coenobita brevimanus. Next base: position 9,379,679 of record NC_137028.1, on the reverse strand, counting down.
CTAGGCTGCGTTAGGTTAGATTAAGGTAGGTGGTTTTTTAGGGTGGAATACTTTAGGTTAGGTGTGTGCTGGTTACGTGAGATTATCTGGATTGCTTTCGATTTAGCTATATTAAGTGAATTTATGTCTGCTTTAATCGGTTTAGATATAATTAGGTTAAATTAGGAGAGATTAGTTTGAAATGGGTCAATTTAGGTTAGGCTTTAATCAATTACCTCAACACAGGCGTCGCTCTGTTTGTCTATTTGTTTTTCTATCTGTGCATGCATCCTTCTCTCTCTCTCTCTCTCTCTCTCTCTCTCTCTCTCTGAAGTCTTCACTTTAATCGTTTCCACCAGTCTCAGAAAATCGCTAACATGTTCATTCACTTTCTCACCTATTCACTGCGCCCCACAACACACACACACACACACACACACACACACACACACACACACACACACACACACACACACACACACACACACACACACACACACACACACAATACATCCACGCAATGACATACACACATAGGTCTACAATAAACACCTACACATACACACGAGCATATAGAGACACACAAACGCACATACACACATAAAATGATGTTCATGTACCCTTCCATATATATATAATGGCAAATACTTAAGAGTAATTACCCTTCTGAAGTTAGTCTAGAAAGTGCGCAAAAAGGAAATTGGTCTTTAGTGCAGGCAGTGTTTGTTAAAACATTTAGAGATGTTTTGCAGAATATCAAGGGGTGTTATTTATAATTGGTACTTTTGGGGAAGTCTTGCAAATTAGCTCCACTGTATGTTGACGAATTTTAATCTGTCTCTTTATCAATCCTTTTTGTTCACGTCAGAGAGACTTTTAGGACTTGATTGGGTTTGATGTAGTCTTCGTTAACCTCATCAGTAATTAAGGACTTTCCCAAGCTGAATAGAAACGTATGGTGGTATGAAGCATAATATAAAGAATGTTTTCATCGTAGCGAAGGGGTTAAGGGATTTTCTCCGATCTACTGTGGGCTGTTAGGGAAGAACAAGAAGGAAAAATATTAATCACATCAGTTGGTTATCAAACGACAGATTAGTTACTCTAGACATCATAAATTTTTCAATAAATTTGGTACAGTCAGATGATGGAAGATTGGCAAATTGGCTATCTAAATAGAAGTGGAACTGTAGTAGGCGATTTTTTTTTCTATTCTAGCATGTACTTCTAGTAGAAGAGAATCTTAAATTAGCTGACATTAAATGAAAATTCACCAGTTTTTTGTAATGTTCTTCCTATTTCTTAATTTACATCATTTACTCTTTAACTTTTAGCTATGACACATCTCAGTTTACCTGAAACAAATCGCTTTTCAGTAGCAAAAGTAAAACAACACCCTCACGCTAAAGGAGGTTTAATGGATATTGCCCCACCCCTTGCATCACTAGGCCCCTCCCAGGCTAAATAAAAATGTTCAGCGGTACCATAATTGAGTGTAAAAAAGAGGTTGTGTGTGTGTGTGTGTGTGTGTGTGTGTGTGTGTGTGTGTGTGTGTGTGTGTGTGTGTGTGTGTGTGTGTTTTGGCTAACGGCAGACGATTTTACGCAAAAGACAGAAGACGATTTTATTTATCTTCCGAGAGATCCTCTGGTGCTAAAAGGGCTACAAACAATCCCCATTAAGGATTAAATTACCTTAAAAAAAGGAAAGTATAAAGAGAGAACAAAAGACGTCTTGAGTATTTGCATATTTTTAGTTTCATTTATTAATTTACCTAGCTTCATGTTTTTTCTCCCCGTTTTAATGAAGGAGGATGAATATGTAAGGAAAATTACTATTATTAGGGAGGCAGCAAGACCCACAGCTGTTACGAGGCCAGGTTAATACAGTAATCATATGAGAAAGAGAGAGAGAGAGAGAGAGAGAGAGAGAATTGAGGGGCTGTGTGTGTTAAAACGAGAGAAAAAATATTTTGCTCAGTAAACGGGCTGCTCAAAGTGAGGAGGCGCCTCCAGTGCATTTGGTACCTAAATTTGTATCTGCATCTCAAAACACTGGAGACGGTGCCTTCCTTTGCACATTTAGGCATTCCACCTTTCATTTTACTGGACGAGTTGTGCCTATGTAGTTAACAGTAGATTTCGTAGTCAAGTTTATTAGCCATTCACCCGTTCTGTCTAGTAAGTTACAGTATTTCTAGTATTCTCCCGTTCAGCTTGGGTAAAATTTCTCCAACTGGAGGGTTAAATGCAGTCTTTATTTTCATTTCCACATGTCATTCCTAAACTGAGTTAAATCATGTGGACAAAAAAAAAAAAAAAAAAAAAAAAAAAAAAAAAGGACGTCAGCGGATTCAAGGGGCTGCTTAAAAATAGGGGGGGGGGGGAGATGATGATGTCAAGGAGAGGGTGGAGGCCCTTAGAATTTTCATCACTGATATGCCATATCATATATTTTTAAATAAATGTGGTTTGAGTTATTTTTTTCATCCAAGGAAGAAGGAGACAAAGGCCAGAAGCCCGCAAGATTGCTCCCTCCAAGAAAAAATGAAGACAATTGAATGACGTGAATTATTGACATATTCTTGTAGTGAATGGGTAAGTGAAAGTTATATCCCTCATCGTCAGTTTGAAAGGTCTCCCCAGATTAGAATAAAAACGTCTGGAGCTAACGAGGCTAAAATGAAAATTGCGTCACCAGATTTAAGAAGCTGACTACGGGAAAGTAATTCAAACTTGGCTCTGACTGGAACTTTGCCTTGTTTGGGGCGACGAGGAACTAACTAAACTTGCTAGAGATCTCGGTGGCCAGACACTCTGTTGACTCTGCCCTGACTATTGGCTCTGTGCTGAGACTTTGGGCCAGAAGGAAGGGACGGGGGAAGAGAGGCGCAGACCAGAAGAGGTGTGTGTGTGTGTGTGTGTGTGTGTGTGTGTGTGTGTGTGTGTGTGTGTGTGTGTGTGTGTGTGTGTGTGTGAGAGAGAGAGAGAGAGAGAGAGAGAGAGAGAGTACTTGTAGCGATGAGGTTAGAAAAATAGGCCCATTAATCCCTTCAGTACGATGACTTTCTTTTACTGATGATGAGGGTAATTTTCATACCAGAAATATTTTTATTTCTCTCTCTCTCTCTCTCTCTCTCTCTCTCTCTCTCTCTCTCTCTCTCTCTCTCCCGAATGACCCTCACATATCGCCCCTTTCCGAGTATTGGCAAAACACACACACACACACACACACACACACACACACACACACACACAGTAATTTACCCTCAATACATAGCAGTCTGAGGTTGCAGGCTTTGTTTTTGCATTGTGTTCTCTTATTTTTTTGCTTTCCCTTAAATATTCGTTTTCTATGTCTTCCTCTTTATTTTTGGGTATCTTTTATTGTTTTATTTCCATTATTATATTTATGCTTAACTTATTCTTACTCAGTGTGCCTCCTATATCATTCTTTTTATTCTGCCTTCCTTTTTCTTACGTCATAGTTAGGTTTATTTTTTCATTTTCTTGCGCTCAGTCTATTAGTTTTTCTTATTTATTGTTAGTTATGTTTTTCTTTTCCCTCTTTATATATGAATACTCTTTTATTTTCCTTTCTTTATGGTTCGTAATCCTTTGTCTCTTTTTCCACTTCCATTCATTTATATTTAAATTTACTTACCTCCTCTTTACTTATATCGGGCTGTTTCTCTCTCTCTCTCTCTCTCTCTCTCTCTCTCTCTCTCTCTCTCTCTCTCTCATTTGGATATACTCTTGCTTCTTATTTTCTCTAGCTTAGATGCTGGAGGGGGTCGCCTTCATGTGGTGGCTCCGATATAACCAGGCGGCTCAGCTGCCTGGTTATATACAGTAAACGTCCCTTAGTTGCTTCCCTGTAAATGGAGGAAGGTGGACTGCGAGATTAGGACAATTTCATCCTTCAGTCCACTGGGTTCACGTCTCAGATGAATCTGGGGCCACAACTAGAACACCTGGAGAGAGAGAGAGAGAGAGAGAGAGAGAGAGAGAGAGAGAGAGAGAGATGGACTTTAATTTTCCGATCTCATTTTTTAGGGGGAGGGATGAAGTTTAGTCTCGACATTTAACACTTAAAATTATCCTACGTTTTCATAATTATTTTGTAACTATAAGCCTCCTCACTAAACCTGGGTACTTTTCTGTTGACCCTGAATTTTATGTCTGTATGTCTGTCTGTGTATTTAGCTCTGTCAGTCAATCTGTCTGTCTCTCTTTTTATCTGTCTCTCTATATCTATATACCTATGTAGACCTATGTTGCATTATATCAAAATGTGTATCTATATATGTATGTATGTATGTATGTCTTTCTATTCACTTATATATATCTGTGTCTCTTTCCATCAATCCATGTCTGTCTAACTGTCTGATAGTGTGGTAGGGTGTCTAAGTGTTCAGAACATCAAAGTCACACATAACACACAAGAGACAGACACAGAATCAAACATCCGAGTCCCCTGTGCAGATTTCACCCCTGCCAACGCACTTGTTTTTCACGCTGCTCCATCTCACCCACAGTACAAGTTTTACTGGTACACCACTCGATTTTTCCCTTGATCATCTTAAATCCTCATGTCCCCATGCCTCTGTGCCTCACCTGCCCCTCCTCTCCTGCCTCACGTGCTCCTCCCTTCCTGACTTACCTGCATCTTCCTTCTCTGGTTTACCTCCCCTGCCTCTTCCACCATGCCGTACCTCCTTCTTCCTCCTTTCTTCACCTGCCTCCCTCCCCGCCCCACCTTCCTGCCTTTTTTTTTTTCTTTTTCTTAGCTGCTTCTCCGTCCCCGCCTCAGCTTCCTTTCCCTCCCGCCTCCCTCCCTGCCTCACCTGCCTTTCCATTCCTGCCTCAACTTCCTTTCCCTCCCTTCCATACCTCCCATTCCCTTCCTGTCATCCTTCCATAAACATCCTTCCTCTCCATTCTCATATGTTCCTTTCTGCCTCTCCTGAGTTCCCCTCCCTCCTTCCCCACCTCTCGTGTCTTCCGATTCTCTCCTTCACCAGTTGTGTTCCTTATCCATCATCTGTCTATTCCATCTCTATCATCACTTCCCTTCCTTCTCCATCATCCGTTCCCCTCATTCTCCATCCTCCCATCTCTTCCTGTTCCTTCATCTTTTCCCTTCTGTCTCCATCTGTCCCTTCTGTCTCCATTAGCTGCCCCATCTCCATCATCTGTCCCTTCATTCTCCATCCTCCTCTCCCGTCCACTCCTCCTCTGATCCTTATCTCTGCCTTGCCTGTCCTTTTCCCATACCTACCCTTCTTCCTCACTCGTACTCCCTGTCTTCTCTCTTCTCTCTTCCTCGCCCATCCCTCTTTCACTGTTCACTGCCTCCCTCACCCTCCTTCCCAACCCATTATCTCCCTCACTACTCCCTCTCTCCCTCTCCCTGTCTGTCCCCCACCCTCACGCTCCCTCACTCTCCCTTTCCATCTGCAGCACACTTCCTCACTCACTTGTTTTTTTCTGTTTTTAATGATTTTGCGTTTGTGCCTGTAGAGTATCTGTAGTCTCTCTCTCTCTCTCTCTCTCTCTCTCTCTCTCTCTCTCTCTCTCTCTCTCTCTCTCTCTCTCTCTCTCTCTCGTCAGTTTTAGTTTCCGTTTTTAAGTCTCTCCCATTCTTTCCTTCCCCCCCTCTCCTTTATTTTTTTTTTCGTTATCTCCCTCACACACTCGCTCTCCCTTTCTCTCCCCCTCTCTCTCCCTTTCTTCATAATTTTCCTCTTCCATTTTTCGCCGGTTCTCCTTGCCAATACGGTTGTTTCACGCACGCACACAGTCTCGCGTGCACCAGACTCGCTAACTCTTTTTTACACACACACACACACACACACACACACACACACACACACACACACACACACACACACACACACACACACACACACACACACACACACACACACACACACACACACACACACACACACACACACACACACAGTAGCATAGAACAGAACGATAACGTGTAATGTGCAAAATAAATCGTTAAGGAAAAGGTGCTAGGAAGCCATCTACCACCAGAGGACCGTCACATTAAGAGGAAAGCATTCATACCGTACCTTTTTTCTGCCCCTTTTCCGTCTCCCCTCCATTACCCCCTCCCCTACCTCTTCCTGCTTCCCCTTCCTTTCCTCCCCATTCTTCCCCTCCCCTCCCTGTATTGCTTCCCCTTCCCTAGCTGTCCCCCCTACCCTACCTTTCCCTATTTCCTCTCCCCTACCTCATTCCACTTCCCTCCCCTATCTCTCCTCACTTCTCCTTCACCCGTTTGCTTCCCCTCCCCTCCATGACCCCTCTCCCCTTTCCCCGCCCCTCCCCCTCTCCCTCCAAACCCCACACGTAGGTTCTCGCCATAACTCACCGTTTTTGTGGCAGTGTTTGGAGTTTTTTGTTTTACGCGCCCTGTTTTACCAGCACCTCCCCTGACCCGTCCTAATGAATGGGTTTACAGCTTCCCTCTCATCTCCCCCTCCTCCATCTCCCCTCTCCCCCACCCTCGCCCAGTTGGGGTGTTTTAGGGTCGTTGGATTTATCTGGCAATTAACCTTTCCAATTCAGTTATGTATTTTTTTTTCATATTATTTTTACTACCGCCGTACGATTTTATTTATTGTAGGCCAGGTGTTATATTATTTAAACAGGAATAAAAAGCAAATTATAATATTCTGAACAATCTTTTTATTAAGGCCACTGTAAATTATTAAAAAATATATATATATATATATTCAAGTTATATTGCTGCCTGTCTATCTGATTTAGCATTTCCTATATTTATAAAATAAGAATTGTGTGCAGAAAGCAATGATATTATTGTAACACACCCCTGAGTTATGAAGAGGACTGTCTTTATACAAAATATTTTCATTGGCAGGAACGTAAAAGACACACACACACACACACACACACACACACACACACACACACACACACACACACACACACACACACACACACACACACACACACACACATTTTTCTGCAAGGAATTTTAGCCAGGCCTCCATTTGCCCACACACGTGCACTGGTGTCCACATAAAAGCCTTTCACTTCACTTCGCCAAGAGCTTCCGTGCATCCCTCCCACGCTTCGTAATATCAACGCCCTCCCACCAACGCCGCTCGCAACGTTATCACAGGCATCATCTTAGCTACTTCAGCCTCAGGACGTAGGTTTTTTTTTGCCTAGTTACCCCCAGACGCAGTTGTGTGGCTTTTGGGGTGGCCTGTTGAAGGGGAAAAGGAAGGGTACGTCAGTCCCCTCCAGCTCGGAAAATCACTCCTACGCTGAGTAAAATCGTCTGAAGTGAGCAGGAGTTGAATATGCGTCATTAGGGTGAAGTAGTTAATCCCTTCTACTTCGGCAAGAGCTTCCCTTCCACGCCGTTTATTATTAACGCATCGCAACCAACGCCATTCACAATTTTACTCGTATTGTAGACCTCATCATAACCTCTTTCACTTCGCCAAGAATTTCCTTCCTACGCTGTGTATTGACCCAGACGGAGGAAAAACAACAAAAACACAAACAACAGCAAGAACAAAGCAAGAAAACAAACCCAGTCTTAATTATGAGAGAAAAAAAAATAGAATTAAGGCTTCAAGTCTGCAAAATGTTTTCCATTCCCGAGACAGCTATACAAAAGAGAGACCCAAATCAGAATCCATTAATTTCGAGATGAACACAGGGCGTGGGGAAATGCAGTTTGTGGAGCATCTGATCTCGTGTACTGTTGTCTCATGGCACAGGATTAGTTAAGGCAAATTGATATAACGAAGACAAGGTCACGGGCGTATGGAGTGAGAGGGAGGGAGGGAGGTGAGGATTAGCGGTATCAAGTGAGCACGACGGGTGAAGGAAGAAAGGGTCGGGGAAAGCTGCAAAGAGCGGGATATGAGGTCGGGAGACTGGGTGTGGATGGGGGGTTTAGTGGTGTCGTGAGAGGGAGGGGACAAAGTTGCAGAGAGAGGGTTGTGAATGTTGAGAGATGGGGGTCAGGGAATGAAAGGAAAGGAAAGGAGAGAGAGAGAGAGACGGAGGGCGAAGGTACAAGTTGCAGAGGGTGGGGGTTAATAGGAGGTAGTGGGAGGTGTCATGTATGTGGGAGGGGAGGAATAAAAGGACACGAAGGGGGAGAACGGGAAATATGGTGGGGAGATGAGTGTTGGTAGGGTGACTGGGGAGATGGGGGGGAAGGGAGGTGATGTTCGCCGAGGGGGTACGAGATACGATGGGGAGAGGGGTGGGGGTTGGGGAAGGGGGCAAGCTGACACAGGGGAAGATAAGATGGGGGATGAGGTAGGGTGGGGTAAGGTGACAGAAGGAGGGTGGAATAAGGGAGGGGAGTGGGGAGATGGGTAGGGGAGAAAGAGACAAAGGGAGAGACCTGTGGTGTAGGTGGAAACGCATTGACAGGCACCAACTTATCTTGACATGAGGGTGCCATCGAAGTTAAGTTGGTGTCTCTACTCCACATGCTCTTTCATATCGTGTTAATTGTTCGCTTGAAGTGTTACCTCTCAAGTCTTCACCTTATCCTTATTTCGTCTGTTATTCGTTATCTTATTTTTCTTTATTACCTCTTTGCTTAATGCTTGCGTCTTCCTTAGTTTTCGTCTCGCATCTTGAAAACGTTATTTGAAGTGTGTGTGTGTGTGTGTGCGCGCATCATGAAAACATTATTTGAAGTGTGTGTGTGTGTGTGTGTGTGTGTGTGTGTGTGTGTGTGTGTGTGTGTGTGTGTGTGTGTGTGATTTTTTTTTTAGCTCTCCCAGGACGGAAAATCACACCTAAGCTGAATAAAATTGTCTAACACTATAATCTTTTTACCTCAGCTTGGCCCATGTTTTCGTCACTCAGGAGCTTATTGTATGTGACTCACTGACAGAATATGACAGACCTACGGCTTCATGTCAGTATAGTAGTTCTTCGTGACTAGCATCGTAATGTAGTGTTAGTCTCTCTCATCTCTTCATACTGGATGGAGGGAGAAGCAATTTTAGACCTAAGTAAGAAGACCGTAGATGAAATAAAACAGTTTGACCAAATTAAAGTGAAAAGAGTGTAGTTGCAATAAAACGGCTTGAAATTAAAATGAAAAGAGTGTAGCTGCAATAAAACAGTTTGGGCAAAATGAAAGTGCAAAGAGTGTAGCTGCAGTAATACGGTTTGGCCAGGTTAAAGTGAAAGGAGTATCCGTGCAATAAAACGGTGAAGAAATCGGATGTGTTGATATGCGATAATGGCGTGGCAAAACCGACCCGACTTGCCGAACACACCAGCCATGGATCCTAATTACTGTGGCCGAGGGAGCTAATGGCCGGTGATGGATTGATTGGCCGGGTCATTTACTGCGGTGGGCGGCGTAGGCAGTTCCAATTGCCGCTGGTGATTAGGTTGTGTGTGGCCTGACTTCCACGTATTCCCTGCAGCTTTGACCCTTTCTGCCCAGGGACGTGTGTGTGTGTGTGTGTGTGTGTTTTTAGGTTTTCGAGTTGTATTGGTGACCTGTTGTGTTTGCTGTGACACCTTATGTATTAGCGTAGTTTCTATCTTCATATCTGTGTCTGTTTGTCTGTCTATCTGTCTATCAACCTATCTATCTATGCATTTTTATCTATATCTACCTGTCTGTCTATCTGTTTCCCTGTGTCTGTCTCCTTATCTCTGTCTGTGTATCTATCTGTCTACCTGTCTTTCTGCTCAACTTTCTTTTTATTTCAAACTCCATCTTCATGTCATTCCTTCAATTCACCGTTTCGCTTCAGATTTGGTGGGATAGGCACATTTTTCATTGCTTTTCATTTAGTCTTCCCATAGGATTGTATATGCTCATGGGTCGAACTGTACCAACACACAAATCTGGGGATCCTATTTTCACGTATGGTCATTATTTACGTTCATGACCCAGAAGTATGTCATTGTAATGTACCTGTGTTTAGACCATCGTGCATTCCCTTGGAAATGTCGGCAATCTTTATTTATTTATTTTATGTATTTCGTCCACCCTTCCATTGCGAAAACGTTTTTTTATTTCACCATGAATAAAATCGGTAATAGTAACACTTAAGTATAGTGCAATTCTTCAAAAATAACTCTTGAAGAAGTTAATGAAGCCTGTCCCTAAGTTCAATTAAAAAAATGTCTAAATATACCAAGAATAAAAGATGAAATACATCATTGGAGTGAAAGGGTTACTCGTTTAATATTTTAGCGACCACCACACGGTTCTGTTTCAATTGGTAAAGACTCTCGTATTGAAGGGATGATGTGACTATGATATTTGCATAACATTTCCTCACCCTTTTTGCAGGAATAAGATTGTCTTGTGATCTCCTCCTCCTCCTCCTCCTCCTGTTTCTTTTGTTTGTTCTTTGTTCTGTTGTTCTTGACGACCTTTTGCCCTAGGGTACTTCTCTCTCTCTCTCTCTCTCTCTCTCTCTCTCTCTCTCTCTCTCTCTCTCTCTCTCTCTCTCTCTCTCTCTCTCTCTCTCTCTCTCTCTCTCTCTCTCTCTCTTTTCCTTACATTTTATCACTCCTTCTTTTTCCTTGACGTTTCCCTTAGTTCTTCCGTTTTATGTTTTATTTTCGCCTTTATCCTCTTCTGTGCAATCTTCCTTGACTCCCACGCCTTCGTTGTTTTCCTCTCGGCCACATTCACCCCTCCTCACTCACATCGTCTCCCCTCTCTCCTCCATACTCTCTGACACACACACACACACACACACACACACACACACACACACACACACACGCACGCACGCACGCACGCACGCACGCACGCACGCACGCACGCACACACACACACACACACACACACACACACACACACACACACACACACACACACACACACACACACACACACACACACACACACACACACACACACACACACACACACACACACACACACAGACCATCTCTCCCTCCCGGCATTCCTGTATATCCCCTCACCTTCGAAATCATTCTTCCTCACCTTTCCTTTCCCTTCCACTGTTTCTGTTTCTCTTCACTTACCACTCCCTCCCCCTTCCTCCGTTCCTCAATCCCTTCCCCTTACTCTCCCCCTAGCCCTCCCATACCTTCTTCTTGTCTCTCCTTCTTTTTCTCCTATTCCCCCCCTTCGATCTTCCTTCTGTTCGTTCTGTACTCTTTGTCCCTTCTTTCTCTCCTCCCGTGTCGCTTCCTCCCTCTCATCCCTCTTCCCCTCCCCTTTTCTCTCCTCCCCCTCGCTCTAGCTACCCTTCCCTCTTTCCCTTCCCCTCTCTCCCTTTCCCTCTTTCTCTTCCCCTCTCTCCCTTTCCCTCTTTCCCTTCCCCTCTCTCCCTTTCCCTCTTTCCCTTCCTCTCCCTCCCCTTTCCCTCTTTCCCTTCCTCTCTCTCCCTTGCCTCTTTTCCTGCCCTTCCCCTCCTCTCTGTGCCCCTGCGTTGGTCCCCGTGCCTGGTCCATCCCCCAACTAAGATAATTGCCAATTAATATGATAATGTGGGGGGACACGCTCTATCAGGCACCCCGGTATTACGATAATAAAATCATACATCAGCCCGATAACAGTGCACAGGTCACGGCCTCTCTCACTTTTGCTCTCTTTCGTACTCTCTCTCTCTCTCTCTCTCTCTCTCTCTCTCTCTCTCTCTCTCTCTCTCTTCGGCACCAGCTCTTTTTTTCACATACCCATTATGCGTTTACACCATCATTTCCCCCCCCTCTCTCTCTCTCTCTCTCTCTCTCTCTCTCTCTCTCGTGTGGGTGGCGTCCTTTGAGCCGTGCGTCCCCGTGTGTTTATTTGTGTTTCTCCAACTTTCCCCAATGTTGTTTTTCCTTTGTGCATTTTTTCTTCGTCAACATTCTAATTTCTGAACACCTGTATCGTATTTCGCGTTCCCAGACTCGAAATAGTTTTGTTTTGAATGGTTTTTGTTCTGATTCACTAAAATTTTCATCTTTTTTTCTGTGAGACGGGTGTGTGAAAAGTTTTTGGTGAAAGGTATAGGGTGTGTTCTTGGCGTTGATGGATTTAGAGAAAGCGTATGATAGCATTGATAGGGAGGCTTTGTGGGCTGTTTTGAGAGTGTATGGACTAGGTGGTAGGTTGTTAAAAGGAACAAAAAGTTTTTATGTAAATTGTAGATCGTGTGTAAAAGTGGGAAATACTGTGAGTGATTGGTTTCCCGTGAGAGTGGGGCTGCGGCAGGGATGTGTGATATCGCCTTGGTTGTTTAATATTTATATGGATGGTGCTGTAAGGGAAGTGAATGCGAGAGTGTTAGGTGGAAGTTTGAGTCTGGTGAATGCTGATGGTAGAGAGTGGAATCTGAATCAGCTGCTGTTTGCGGATGATACTGCACTGGTGGCTGATTCGGAGGAGAGATTGAGACAGTTGGTAGAGGAGTTTGGAAGGGTGTGTGAAAGGAGGAAATTGAGAGTAAATGAGAATAAGAGTAAAGTGAAGTGTACGAGGTTGGTAGATGGTAGAATGATGAATGTAGTTTTGAATGGTGAGTTGCCTGAGGAGGTAGAATGTTTTAAGTATTTAGGGCCATATGATGCTGTGGATGGAAGAACAGATGTAGAGGTGGACTTTAGAATGAATGAAGTAGGAAAGGTGCTGGGAGGAATTAAAAAAGTGTTTGGGTGTCGTTCGCTTAAAGTGGATGTTAAGAGAAGACTGTATGAGAGTGTAGTATTACCGACTACATTATATGGGGCTGAAACGTGGAATATGGGTATAGCAGAGAGGAAGAGTTTGAATGTAATGGAGGTGAGGTGTCTGATGAGTATGTGTGAAGGGACGCGTATGGGTCGAGTGAGAAAGGATGAAGTGTGAAGGAGAACTGGAGGTATGCGGGAGATGGCTGATCGAGTTGAGCAGAGAGTGTTGCAATGGTTGGGCAATGGAGAGAGTGGACGAAAAGCAGTGGTGAAAAAGATAGCTGGATCGGACGTGAGAGGTGTAAGGCCGAGAGGAAGACCACGAATAGGATGGATGGACAGTGTGAAGAGAGCGTTAGATGCGAGAGGGAGTGGCTGCGCGTGATGGGGATGACAGGAGAGAAATTGTGAATGAATAAATGGTGACGCGACCCCGAGAGGATGTTTTGCATTTGGTCTGATCAGCTGATCAGGTCAGGCGGTGGTAAGGGGATGGGTCCATTACGATGTGGCATGGATAAACCAGCTCTGCTGTCGAGCCCTGCTGCGGATGTTTCTGATCCAAATCTTTTGACAAGGGGTATGTTTAACACACACACACACACACACACACACACACACACACACACACACCATATATATATAGATAGATAGATAGATAGATAGATAGATATATAGATACAGATATAGATATATATATTGATATAGATATATATATAGATAGATAGATAGATAGATAGATAGATATATAGATATAATTATTCCGTAGTGCAAGAAACGTTTGGTATATTTTTTCACTTCGTTTTATACATTCAGAATAAATGTAAGTCATTATTTTTAATATCAGTAACAGTTGTTGTGTTCCATTTCTCCATCAGAATGGATATAAATATATATTTTACTGTTGCATTTATCCTTGGAACTAAAGCATTATGTTTTTACGTTGTGTACTAAGCAGATATTAAGATTTATAAACGACTGTCATAACCACAGGAGTAACTGAAGTATATTGGAAGCGTGAGTAAAACGATGACCAGGTGGGACGGCAGGTTGGGTGCATGGGGTGATTTGTCCCTCCATGGCCCGTGTCCAGTGTGCCCGTGTGAGATGCATTGGACACAGTTTACCCGTAATGGAGTACAGGTTACCTACGAGTATATAATGGAGTACAAGTTACCCATAAGCGGCGGCAGCACTGGCAGGGGAGCGACGCAGTTCCTAGTTTTGCTTGGAGATTATTTAAACTGCCGAAACGATCTCTTGAATTGGAATAACCCCTTCAGTCTGAGGATGTTATATTGATTTTCGCTTTCTCCCTGTGATCATAGTTTGCTCCCTCCCTATCCCCGGAAAGGAGGATGATGATTTGCAAGAGGGGAGGTTCAGCCTGCAGGCCACTGGGTTTACGTTGAGATCAGCCTTGGGTTGCAGCTACTACTACTATTACGGTACTTCTGAAAAGAATTAATGACACCTGGAAGTATAGGAGAGTAGAGTACGGGTCATTTAGGGTGTTACATTCCATT
>NC_137028.1:9338961-9365397 GCF_032717465.1 Coenobita brevimanus | reverse complement strand
ATTATTACAGTACTTAAGCTTTACACGAGGCAGTAAAAAATAAAAATAGAATAAAATGCGGGGTGGAAGGAACAGCGAAAGAGTTTGTTGATTTCTTTCGCCGTTAGGGGGTTTAGTGCAGACGGTTTGTAACTCTCAGACGACGAGGGGACACTCCAGAGATGAGAAAAATCTTCTGCCGGTAAAAGGAGAGAAATAGTTGAGATTTCTGTGGCTTTTAGAGGGTTAGGGAAAGAATTTATTATTGTTGTCAAATGATGCTTTAAATATAGTTCCCAGGGATTTAGAGAGAGAGAGAGAGACTGATACCTGTTAGGGTGATAGAAGAGGGAGGGATAATGAGAATGGGGAACACGGGAAGGATGGAAGAGGGAGAAGAAAGATGAGAAGGGCCTTGAGAGAAAGAGAGGAGAAAGTGAAACATAAAGAGAGAGGAAGAAGCGTGGAAAGAGAGGACAGAAAGAGAACAGAGGAAGGCATGGCAGAACGCAGAGAGAGAGAGAGAGTGAGAGACAGACAGACAGATAGACAGACAGACAGAGACATGAAAACCTGGGGAAGAAACAGCAAGACAAAATAAGATAAGAGAAAGATCCGTTGTGAGGGAATTAGCCAAAGAAAAGAGTGAGTGAGAAAGAATAGTGGGGAGAGAGAGTCCGGGCAGCCAGAGCCATTGTTTCTTTTTTATATATAAGAAGAATGAACCTAAAGCTGAGTGTCAGAAAAAAAAAGTTCCCCCCCCCCCAATAAAAAGTCATGCAAAAATAATATTAAAATCATGAGACGTTTTTTTATGGATATTTTGGACTTGAGACTGGCGGACATAATATTATCTACCTGACTTCTATTACCTTTTTTTTTATCTATTGCCCCCAGACGATTTCATTCAGCTCGGGAAAGATCTCTCATAGTGAACGGTTTAATGAGGAGTGTATCTAACCCCCCCAGTTCCGGTAAATCTCCACTTAGCTGAATAAAATCGTCTGAAGATAGTAAGAGTTAAAGGGAAAGATCATGGGATTGCAAGAGCCAAAACCTGATCGCCAAGGGGAAGGCAAAAGGCCCAATTTGTTACCACAGCTTTTAAATGGACCGTCAAAAATAAGAGGCTTGTCTCCATCATTGAGATGTTAGGTTTGGTGATACGTCCCTGGAAGTCATATCCATGGGGACGTCGTATGCAAGAGGAAGTTGTATGCAAGAGGAAGTCACATGCGAGAGGAAGTTATATGCAAAAAGGGAAGTTATATGCAAAAAAGGGAAGTTATATGCAAAAAGGGAAGTTATATGCAAAAGGAAGTTATATGCAAAAGGAAGTCATATGCATGAGGAAGTTATATGCAAGAGGACGTCACATGCGAGAGGAAGTTATATGCAAGAGGAAGTCCCATGCGAGAGGAAGTTATATGCAAAAAGGGAAGTTATATGCAAGAGGAAGTCATATGCAAGAGGAAGTTATTTGCAAGAGAATGTCATATGCAAGAGGAAGTCATTCAAGAGGAAGTTATATGCTAGAGGAAATCGTACTCAGGTAGACTCTTCCTCACCTGACCAGTTGACTATACGAGGGACCAATTATAGCTGAGGCTCCGTAACACCTCTTCCTTAGCGATTTTTTCTTGAAATGGCTGGTTATTATCCTTTTGCACGTTATTTATGCAGACTGTGGCCATATTGGAAGGATCTATAAAACACAGAAGACAGTAGTGTGTAACAAGTAAAATAAACCGCTTAGGAAGAGGTGTTAGGGAGCTTGCTTAACCGACGGGAATACCACCGAAAGTTTTGCATAAGGGAGATGGGCGGGGGAGACTGAGAGTGTTTGGATGGACGGGTGCTGCACGTTTGTCTTTGAGGAGGAGGTCCCGTTTTGTGTGTGTGTGTGTGTGTGTGTGTGTATGTGTGTGTGTGTGTGTGTGTGTGTGAGAGAGGGAGAGAGAGAGAGAGATGAAGGCTATGTTTCTGTGTGCGTATTTGTATGTAGTTGTGGACAGTCTTATCGATCCACTTTTTAATCGAACACCAATGAAACTTACACGATATTCTGAAAATTTTGTCAGATTCCAAAGCTGACCTCAGTGGGTTTCAAAAAGGCATCGTTCACAGTCTCCTTGCGTATCGTTCGGAAATGGCTCAGTATTTATGTCCGACATTGTACACACACGTATGTTATACGTGAGAGAGAGAGAGAGAGAGAGAGAGAGAGAGAGAGAGAGAAACGGTGGCCAGGGCGGGTTGTGAAGGGAGAATTTTGGAACACATTACAGGTGGGTCGTAAAGCGGACTTAAGGCTGAGAACTCGCCCGCTGCCCAGGTGGAGCGGGTGGAGCTAGGTGGAGACAGGTGGATGGAGGTGGTTGCAGGGTGGAAGAGATGGTGGTATAGTGGGAGGAGATGGATACAGGTGGATGGAGGGGAAGGTGGTGTCAGGGTGGAAGAGGTGGTGGTAGAGTGGAAGGAATGTTGGTAAATTAAAGTCTGTGGTAATATGTGAGGTGGAGGAGGTGGTGGAAAGGTGGAAGAGGTGTTGGTAAGGTGGAAGTGATGTTGGCAAAAAGAGGTAGTTGGGGTGTTGGTAGGGTGGAAAGGATGGTGGTAAAGTAGTGAAGGGTGTTGGCAAGCTAGAAGAGATGATGGTAAGGTGGAAAGATGTTGGTAAGATGGACGAAGTGGTGGCAAATAGAAGTAGGTGGTTATATAACTAACAGAAAAATACTGGCAAGGGGTTTCGGAACAATTTCAACATCTTACACGCTGACACATCAAACAGTACTTATGAAAATTGGTCTTTGGATCCACAAATGTTTAAAATTTAGTGTTTTGAATTCTAAAGTACCATAAGGACGAACTTCATATAGTAGTTCCAATTGTTTTGTAATGAACAACGCAACTACAAGTGCCAACCATGCCGAGCTGACAAAACCATATGCTTGTCCAACTAGAAAGCATTCGGAGAGCCCATACCTCCGCCAACACAATTAAAATTTAAGATTTACTGCTGTAATTCCTCAAGTGGGGTTGGTGGAGGATTAGTGCCCCTCCCTGTAAAACAATTAACTCTAAGCCCTTGGCCAACCCGTTTGGGATACATGGCTTCTGGCAATGAATGAATGAATGAATTCCTCTTTCCTACAAGACATACTTTTACGGTCTCACAGTAAGTCAGTTACATCTAACGAGTAGTTTGGCTGGTTACTAAAATCTCAGAGATGGCATACCCCTGACGAATATGAAATTTACTATTAATTCTGCACCCGGATCCGGATTCATCTCAAAGTAACTCTTCGTTTACCGTTTGCCCACCATTACACCAATTTTCATTGAATCCGATGACAACGTTTGGAGTTATACTGTCCACAAACAGACAGACAGACAGACAAGGGTGAATACATAACCTCCAGCTTCCTTAGTGGATGTAAAAATCCTTCACATCCTAACTGGCAATGGAGATTTCGAAACACCTTTTTTCCTATCGATTTATTCTTGAATTACACAACAGCATCCCCGTGTATCATAGTGACGCAAATCATGTCGTTGTGAAAATAATACAAATAACAAAGGAAAATGTTAGGTGAAATCAGCAAATTATATCATAAGAATTAGGGGTTACGAAGCCTCCTATGACACGTAGAATACGCCCCCCAGGTAAGTAGATAATCCTTTCTGACGAGTGTACGAGAAGCAGATAAAAGTAGAAGTTGTAAGAGGGCTGTATGAGTGATAATGTATACAGTATCTTTCATCTCCTCGTGTGTTAATGGAAATTCATCGTAGTCGACTGTGAGGAGATTTTTTTTTTTTCCCCTGTTGAGTGTACGAAAAGTAGATGAAAGTAGCGGCAGGGAGTTGAAAGGCAAAGAGGGATGATTATGTATACGGCTTCTTTCCCCGCCTTCTATCTTGATGAAAAGTTACCTCCATTTGCATTGTGATGTACCGCCAGGGATAAAAGTTCGAGTACTGTTTCACTACGTCTTCTTCACCTGTAAGGTATGTCCGTCACCTTCCCCTCTAACACATCCTGCCAGAAAGAATCATCTGTGGGCAGAGAAATACGCCAAACCTCTTTCAAGTTAAGGAATGAACTACCACAGTAAAGTAAGAAGTAGCGGAGATGAAAATTATGTGAGCTTTAAATTTTTTACCTCTGACAGTTAGAACTAAATAAATAAATAAATAAATAAATAATGTGTTTAAAACATATCTCGCCTCTTACAACATTCCGAAACATTGAAGAATCGTGGTTATATATGGATCGCCCTTTGATTTATGTGCAGACATTGCCGATTAGAATTTTTAACCCCCCATATCACATAAAACAACATAGTACAGTGCGAGGGACCATCTTAACCCCCATATGGTCGGTACAAGTCTATTATTCAGTTATACATAACACCAGACGATTTTATTCAGCTGAGTAGGTCATAGGAGCCTGAGAGTGTAAATAAATCCGTGTGTGTGTCAAGGGAATTTTTGTCCCATTTTCTTATCCATTGGTCCCCAGGATCACCAGACTTTTTACCTCACTGTACCTTTGTGTAGCTGACTGTACTCTTCTTTTGCTGACTGTACCCTTCTTTGCCGACTGTACCCTTCTTTGCCGACTGTACCCTTCTTTGCTGACTGTACCCTTCTGTAGCTGACTGTACCCTTCTGCAGCTGACTGTACCTTTATTTGCAGGCTGTACCCTTCTTTGCTGAGTACCCTTGTGACTGTACCATTTTTTTACTGGCTGTACCGTTCTTTGTACCGCGTTGAAAGCATCCATCGCGCCTACTCACATTAGCACATCATACGGTAGGCTGCTTTACGCGTCATCCTGCTCCTTCTCATTGCGCGCTGGTATGTATTCTAGGTGGCGTATGGGGGCTTCGTAGCACCTCGTCCTCACCGATTTACTTTATATATCATACTTTCTTTTTGTCGTGTTCTAAAGGAGATCGTAACACCTCTTACACACGTATTTATTTTACATAGCACTTTTTCCTCACCTATTTATTTTACACCTTATTGTCCAACGTTATTGAGGCAGACTGTGTCGGTACTTAAAGTATATGGATGACATAGAGACTGTCAGGATGTAAAATGCATAATGAATCACTGAGAGAAAATTGTTACGAGGCCTCCTGTGTTACCAAATGACGGCCTTTGATCGACGAAACTAAGAATTTCCTGAATATTCAACTTCGACCAAAATTTATATTGTTAGGAGTGAATGTCCGTTATTATTATTATTCTACTACTACTACTACTACTACTACTACTACTACTACTACTGCTACTACTACTACTACTACTACTACTACTGCTGCTACTACTACTACTACTACTACTGCTACTACTACTACTGCTACTACTACTACTACTACTACTACTACTACTACTACTACTACTTCTGCTGCTGCTGCTGCTGCTGCTGCTACTACTACTACTACTACTCAGTAGTAGGAAAAAGGAACCAAAGACTAACCCTTCCAATATAATGACGTACTAGTGGTTTTATTCTTGTTAATGCCTCTTTTATCTAGCTTTCGGGAAACCTGTCGTAAAATAACTGCTAATCCTCGCACAACAGTCTCTCAAGAGCTGTATCAAAGTGCCTGACGTTAGGAAGAAGAGAAGGCGTTATGGTATTGATTGTGTGTGTGTATGTGTGTGTGTGTGTGTGTGTGTGTGTGTGTGTGTGTGTGTATGTGTGTGTGCTTTTCATTTATTTGGTGTCAGAGGAATCGATGACCTTCATGATAGGTTATTATGCCTTTCTAAATTGCGACATTGATTATAAACTCAAGCTCGTTGCAAATTCAAAGGCTGTGTTTATCCCGTCTGTTTGTTGTCTGTCAGAATCAATGTGAAAACCAGACCAGTAATTGGCGTTGAGCTGAATACTGAATAGGGAAGTGTGTAGAATCCCTAGAGCCGCTGCGGGCGTAGGCATTATAGTTTAAAACAATTTGGAATTTGTATGATACGTGTTTACAGTCTACATATTTACTCGTACATACATACATGCATACATACATACGTACATACATACGTACATACAAATAAATCGTTTAGTTACACGTGATTCATAGATAAAGTATGCTAATATCCACAGGGGAAAAAAAACACGAAGTATCTCGGGTACTTTGTTTTGTTTTTTCCCTGTTGATTTCAACTGTTTCAATATACAGAATATATATATATATATATATATATATATATATATATATATATATATATATATATATATATATATATACCAGGTATTCCAATATGTATCTCATTATCAGTCTGTATACTGTACATGGCATGCATTTTTTCATAAATAAACTGCATTCTCGTACATTTTTTTTTTCTGATGAATAACAGTAATTTTATATATTAGAATTTGGTCTCGACTTCGCTTCATGCTAACCATCAAATCAACCATTGTCGTATATTACAGCTTAACCCCGACTTTGCTCCATGCATGCCATTCAGATCTGATCATTATCATCGCTTACAGTGTTTTCCTTATCCAAAACTGATATCAGCGATAGAGCCTCCCGGCCACACAAAGAGCTTCCCCGATAATCAAGAGACCCAGAGACAAAGGCAGGGACATAAAACGAGTTCTCTGCGGCAGCCATCCTTCCCGCACAGGGCTTAATTTAATCCAAGGGTGCTCTTATTCTAATTGCCACGGTCTTGGTAGGGGCTTAATGAACCAGATGGGACAGGCTGATATATCCGTCCTGAATGAGTCCCGCGGCGAACGTTTGCTTTCGGCGTATAGCGTATGCCGTTGAGCCAAATGGAGTATGCTGGTACTGTGGATTAGTTCTTCCTTGTGTATACCAATCAGCCAGAGTGTGTACCAATCAGCTGGTTTATCCTTCATGAAATATAGTGTAGTGTATGATATGCAGATGGGTTAGGCTGATATACATATACTTTGTGAAATATAGTATAAACTGTAGCAATAAAGCATATGGAGCTGGCTAATAATATACACTGTGAAATGTAGTGTATGATAATGGGATAGAGGGATATACCTTTGTGAAATGGTGTGTATAAAATTAAACCACGTGGACGGGCTGATATATCCTGTATGAGTTAGTCCCCTGGTGAACGTTGCCTCCAGTGTATAGTGTATAATACCATAGTGGACCACTTCAGACAGGTTAATGTATCCTTTGTGAATTACAGATATATGCTTAAAAGTGAGGGGGAAAGTATGCAAGCCATCAGTTTCTGAGAGTTGCCACTACTGTTACTACTACTACTGCTGCTGTTACTACTGCTAATAATACTAATACTAATACTACTGAGTGATAGTAGTAGTAGTAGTAGTAGTAGTAGCAGTAGTAACAGAAGTAGTTGCGTCCCTAGGCTCATCTGAACGTGAACCCTGTGAACTGCATGCCAAAGTTGCCCTGTTTCTGCAGGCCATCATCCTCCCTTCGGGGAAGAGTATTGAGGAACTTGTGTAGAACAGGACAGTTCCACCTTCCGGTCATACTGATGCCACCACATGAAGGTGTCTCTGCAGCAGCATGGAAAGGGCAATGAAGGCTGTATTTAACCACGCCAAATCCCAGCTTATCTCCCAAGCAGAATGATTTTATGAGATAGGAAGAAAAAGTTTATACAAAAATGTCCTGTAGTTGCAGGGATTAACATGGTAAATATTGCACAGAAAGTGTATTAAGGTGTATTGCTCTTAGCCCGATATACATTTGGGGATTAACTCGGATTTTCCTTGTTAATCCGGTCTGAATTACGGATACAGAAGTAATAAGCTTGCACCATTCCAGGGGTCAGCGAACTCCAGCAGAATGTCTGACTGATAATGTATTGCATAGGTTGTGATTGTTGCTGAGTTTATTTTTTTGTATTCGTATTAAGTTGTTTATTTAGCGGTCCATCTATCCATTAATCCACCAATTATCCAGTTCATTATTGCATCGTCTTTACATTTTATTTCTTAATGTATACATGTATTTATAAGTCTGTCCAGCCATCCACCCATTAACTAATTCATTATTGCCTCGTCGTAGATGTAGGGACCCGGGGCTAGTCTGTTTAGTGCATATTTTAGTGGCGAGTGACCCATTCGTTCTTCCCCGAGTGGTACGGCGCGGCGTGGGCAGTGAATCCCAAACCTTCATGAGCTACATCTGATTGGATCCCCTTAACTCTCACCACCGGACGTACATTTGTTGGTTATATGGTTACCACCAAATGTAGTAAATGGTTTCCTGGGTGAAAGAAAAAAACATCTGTCATTTCCACTCAGCAGTCACATTAAATTCGCTCTACATGAAGTGAACGGATGGTGTGGACACTCTATAAATACCGCAGAGCCCTATCGTACAGGAGGGTTTAATAGCTGACATCCTGCCGGAAAACAGACTTAGGCAACATTATACGACGCACAGACAAGCCTGGTGCTCCCATATAATTTTCCACTGCACTCAAACAAATCATCACTGCACTCAAACACCACTGCACTCAGACGAAGCAACACCGGTCTCAAGCAACACCACTGCGCTCAAGCAACACCACTGCACTCAAACACCACTGCACACAAACATCACTGCACTCAAGTAGACCGCTGCACTCAAACAAGAGACCATCACACTCAAAATCGTCACCGCTGCGGCGCTGCCTATCTCCTGCCCCATTTCGGACAAGTGTAGTGTAGGTGGCGTAAGGGCGGAGGAGTGTATTCACCTTTAGGGAGACTATTCATGGCGGAGGAAGTAAAACAAGCCATCATAAACCCATTTGCTACTTACGGTCCGTCCAGAGCTAGAGGTAATGATCTGGAGATGGCAAGAAGAAAATATGCATCTTTGATAATGTACACTACTCGTCAGCCACTTATTCATCATCATTATTATCATCATCGTCTGCGTCGTTCTCGTCAGTTACGGTAGAAAGCTACTGAGTGTAACCCTTTTACTACTAGGGAACTCTCTTAAAGTGAATCAAATTACCTGGTAGCAGCGAGCATAAAGTTGAAATGAGATCGTGTGGCTTAAGTGTACATGGGTGGGCAGCGTGGATTGCTTTAGGCTGGTGGTTCTGACGGATGCCCCATTGCTACTGCGTAGGCGAGAGCACGAGAGAGAGAGAGAGAGAGAGAGAGAGAGAAAGTCTCCTCTCTCAACATCTTAAGTGCTCTTTGGTAACAGAAATTCTCTTCTTCAGTAATCAGAATAAATCTACGCCAGGGGGTGATCTTGACCTAGCTATGCAATAAGATATGGGTGACGGGGTTACTACCATCAGTTTGGAAGAATGGTGTAATTGTTAAAGTTCCGAAGAAAGGAGACCTGAGTGAATGTGGTAATTGGAGGGGAATCTCTTTGTCACCGATAGCTTTGAAAGTTTTCAGTAGAGTGTTGTTAAATAGGTTGGAGCCGGTGGTTGAGGGTATTCTGAGGGATGAACAGGCTGGTTTTAGAAAGGGACGTGGTTGCAATGATCAGATCTTTATAGTTAGGCATTTGATGCAGCAAGTTAATGAAATGAGAGTACCGTTAAGTCTTTGTTTTGTTGATTTTGAAAAGGCTTTTGATAGTGTTTCGAGAGAGTCTATGGGGAAGATCATGAGACATTATGGAATACCAGAGGAGTTTGTGAGGGTCATTATGAACATGCATGAGGACACATTTTGTAAAGTGATGGTTGATGGTTGTCTGAGTGATTCGTTTGAAGTCAAGTCCGGAGTAATTCAAGGTGGTGTTCTATCGCCTTTACTATTTATATTGGTCATTGATTACATTATGAAAAGTGTTGGAACAGAAACCGGTGCAGGTATACTTTGGGTAGAGAACAGGAAACTTTTGGATTTAGATTATGCAGATGATATAGTTTTGATTTGTGATGGGCCAGAAGAGATGCAGAGAGTGTTGGACTGTTTGGTGAGTGAAGGTCGCAAGGTGGGTTTGGTTATTAATTGTGGAAAAACTGAAATAATCAATATGAATATGGAAAATGCGCAGGAATGTGTAATTGGAGGTATGGTTGTAAAGCAAGTTGATAGGTTTAAATATTTAGGTACTTATTTAGCCAAGGATGGTTCTTTGAACTTTGAATTCGAGGAAAGGTTAAAGAAGGCTAATCAGGCAATGGGAATGCTTAAAAATATTTGGAATAATAACAATTTCTCTGTGCATACAAAAATCAAACTTTATAAGGTAATGGTTAGGAGTATCTTAATTTATGGACACGAGTCTTGGTACAGCACAGTGACTATGGAAAATAAATTCTTGGTGTTTGAAAATAAAGCACTTAGAAGAATATTAGGAGTTAAGTGGTGGGAAAGGATACCAAATAGTAGAATTAGAGAAATAACGGGAGTGCAGCCGATCGATGAATATGTTAGATTCTCACGATGGAAGTGGCTAGGACATGTGTATAGGAGACAGGGAATAGTACGAGGTACACCAGGGTGGGTGGCACCTGGTAGGAGAGGTAGAGGAAGGCCAAAAGAGACGTGGGTGAGGACAATGAGACGGGAAGCTGGAGATGAGTGTTGGGGAGATCTTGAGGAGTTAGCACAAGATAGGATGTGGTGGTGTGAGTTCATCGAGGCCCTATGCATCCCCGAGGGTGCCACAGGAAATGATTGATTGATTGATTGGGTGCCAGTGAGATGATTGAGAACCTTGAAATTAGTCAGAATAAGAAGGAAATTTCTATCCACTTGTTTTTCGTGTAAATGAGATGAACCAGAGACCTGAGATGAGCTAGGATAAGTGCACCAGAGATGGCTGACAGACTACTAAGAGGTGAACCCCGGATAAAGAACTTCTCACCTGAGAGATCTGCTTATCCCATTGGTGGCCCTAGTTGTGACCTATACCGTTGTGCTTGTGTCAGTTTTGGAAAGAAAATGGGATCTTGGAAAACTATACCACGCACTCTCGTTTTTTAGTTATCATCATTGCCAGACTAACAGTGACTTACCATAAGCAAACTACAGGGCGAGATGCTGTTTTGGGCACTAAAATCGTTGAAACAGAGACTCCATCAGCCCCTCAATGTACTGGTAAGAGAGGTGTCTGGATCTGCTTCCTTGTTGTCCAGAGAAAATGGATCGGGAGTACTGCAGGGACGCAAGGGGAACTCGTAAAATTTTGGTACTGACATTTGGAACGTGATTCTGGGTTTCGACATATCCTGGCCTCGTTCCTTGAGTCTTTGGGGAGTTTCCTTGCCTTTCTTGAGTCATTGGGGTGTTTGCCTGCCTTCTGCTTCTACTTCACATCGTCACATAAGCTGCTGCAGCGTGTTGATAGGGCTGGGCCAAACTGGGGCAGAGGTAAACGAACTGCCAATATCTGTGTCCTCAAAACGTTGGGGAGAATTTTAAAGCATGCAGTTAATATACCTCTGAGCACACACACACACACACACACACACACACACACACACACACACACACACACACACACACACACACACACACACGCACGCACGCACGCACGCACGCACGCACGCACGCACGCACGCACGCACACACACACACACACACACACACACACACACACACACACACACACACACACACACACACACACACACACACACACACACACACACACACACACACACACACACACACTCACTGTGTGTGTGTGTGTGTGTGTGTGTGTGTGTACGGTATGTGTTCATGTGTGCGTGCTGGGAGAGAGCTAGGAAGGAGTAAGAAGTAGCAAGGAGAGAGGCGGCAAACTGAGAAGACAGGGAAGAAATGGTAAGTGGAAAATATTGGGAGAGAGAGTAAGAGGAGAGGAGTAGCGGGAAGTTGGAGAAAGAGTTTTAAGAAAATATGTTAGAATCAGAGGGAGACACGGTGAAAGATAGCTTGAAATTGGCAAGAGAGAGAGAGAGAAACTGGAGATATTTTTGGAAAGGAGAAATAAGAGGGGGGAAGGGAAGGGAGGATGTAACGGAAAGAGATAAATGAATAGGGACGCAAAGAGAGAGAGAGAGAGAGAGAGAGAGAGAGAGAGAGAGGCCAAATAATTGTAGAGGGAGAGAATAGGGTGACACAGTAAAGTAGGAAGGAAGCTTAATGATGTAAATGGAAGGAAAGGAGAGTGGAAGAGGTTATCAGAAATGAGTGAAAAAGCGGCAAAAAATGAGAGAGAGAGAGAGAGAGAGAGAGAGAGAGAGAGAGAGTGCATCGTGAGGTTTATAGACACCCAGGGTCTGATGCCTCTCCCGGGGCGGGCCTAAATTCACACAACGAGACTCAGCCGGGATTTTTGCGTCCCACCCTGACTTATTGCATTCCGCAGTGTGTAGCAGGCACGGCACGGCAGGGAAGGCACAGGAGACAGGATATGGGAGGGTATGCACTGGAGGTAGGGCAGGGCAGGACAGGTTAGGCGCTGGAAGTAGAGCAGGGCAAAGTAGGGCAGGGCAAGACGGGGTAAGCGATGGAGATAGGGCAGGGAAAGGAAAGAAAAGGAATGTCAAGGCAGGACAAGGCACACAGTAGAGGTCGGACATGTCAGGCACTTTAGTTAGGGCAGGACAGAGCGGGACAGAACAGGGCAGGGCAAAGTAGGGCAGGACAAGGCGGGGCAAGGTAGGACAAAGCAGTACAGGGCAAAATAGGAAGTGGTGGTAGTACAGGCGGCATGAGAGGCACTGAATGCTGGAAGGAGCAGAGGTAAAAAGAGACTGACGTAGAGATGCTTGGAGGGTCGGCATGCGAGGTAAGGCAAAGAAGCAATAACAGACTCGGAGCCGCCTTAAACTGGGAGGAACACACGCCAGATTCCGGAGTGAGAGGAAGTAGTGCCGGTACCGGAAGTGTGGGGGAGGGGGGGGATAGCAGGGAGAGGAAATGGGATGAGGAAAGGAAGGAGAGAGGTTAAGGTGGAGGAAGGGAAAGAGAGAGGTTGAGAAGAAGGCAGGAAGGAAAGAGAGAGGTTGAGGAGAAGGAAGAGAAAGAGAGAGGTCATGGAGGAGGAATGGAAAAGAGAGGCTAGAGTTACGAAGAAGGGAAGCAAAGAGGTTGAAGTGAAGTAAGGGAAGGAGAGACGCTGAAGATGAGGAAGGGAATGAAAGAGGTTGCGGATGAAGGGAAGGAGAGGTTAGGGAGGAGGTAAGGAAGAAATATCATGGTTAAGGTGAAGAAAAGGAAAGAAAGAAAAAGGTCACGACTGAGGAAAGAAAGGAAGACAAGTAAAAGGAACGAAGCTGGGGAGAAGGAAGGGAAGGCGCGAGGTTAAGGAGGAGGAAAGGATGAAATAGCGAGAATAAGGTGAAGGAAAGGTAGGAAAAGAAAGTATGTAAAGGAGGAAAGGAAGGAAAGGGAGTAAATGAAGAAAGGAGCGAGTTAGTTAGTTAGAAAGGACTGGAAAGTGGTTAGGGAGGAGGGAGAAGGAAAGGAGAGAGATCAGGGAGGAACAAGAAGGAAAAGAGAGACGAGACATTAGTGAGGAGCAAGAAGGAAAGGAGAGAGGTTTGAGAGGAGAAAGGAAAGAAAGAGCTAGACTAAGGTTAAGGAAAGGAAGGAAAGTAAAGGTTAAGAAGGAAGAATGGAAAAGAAAAGTAAAACAAGAAGGAACGGGGTTAGGGTGGAAATGAAGAAAGAGCGTGAGTAAGAGAAAGAAAGGAAGAAAGACTGAGATAAGGAAGGAGCAAGGGAGCAAGGAATAAGGTTGGGAAAGGAAGCATCGATAGAGGCCTCAGTTTTATAAGCCAGATAATCCAGTATTGTACGCCTCATATAATTCAGTAACATAATCATTAGTTTGTTTGTTTTGCTTAAACAAAAAGATCAGATACTTTTCTGGTGCTATGCCTAATATGTTGGATGTGTTTGAGAATTGTAAGTGGAAAACATACATTTCTGGTAATATATTGCAATGGCCCCACAGACTGCAAGTTTTGTGCATCATTTATTCTTACGCACGAGGAATGTTGCCTTCGACAGTTGTTACTTCAGTCTGGCAACATTCTGATTGCATTCAAACCCACTTTTTTAAAGGACGATCTTCCTTTTAATTAGAATGTACAAAAATTATTAATGTAATATGCCATTTCATCATAAAGTAAAAATCTTAGGTTTCTGTCCTCACTCGAGCTGAGTAAAACCGTCTGGTGTAAACTGGAATAGAATACTGAAGTTGACCTAACGATACGAAAACTAGGGGCACATCCTTTAACCAAGTGGGATACAGACTCCCCAGTATTTTACTCTGAATTTGAAGCAGCTGACGATGATGGAACGTATATGGTCTTCCTGTTTGGTAGCTGGCTGGATTTTGTAGTACGGGATGCAGGCTGATTATACCTCATAATCACAGACGTTCCACAAATGACCGTCAAAAATTAAGAGTTTGCATTCCACTTTGCGATTGAAGGTTTAGGCATACGACCTTTAGTGGCAGCATTAACACATTCACACAAGGACAGTCAGAGGAGGGTGATGTAGAGAAGCGCGAGTTAGGGAAGAAAGTCGTGTTCCTAACTCCTGTGTCTCAACATCACCCTCCAGTATTAACACTCTTAGGTTCCCATCGCAGTCTCAGCTGAGTAAGATCGTCTGGCAATAGCTGGAATAGACTGATAGAGTTGTCTCCACTGTAATAAGGTTTAGATGCCGAACACTCTTCATTATATTAAAGTCCTTGTCACAACCGTACTAGATTTTAACAAATTTTTTAGTTACTTGATTACTGTTTTTTTTTTAAACATTGCTTACAGTATTCATTTGTCCGGTTATAATAGATGTCGTTACTTTTTTTTATGTTTTATTCTTGGTTTTGTACGTATCATTTATTGCCCATTAATATCAAAGTACTTAACACTGATTGCCAGCCTTCAAGGAAATTTCCATTCTTCTTTATTGGCGCATTTTTCATCGGAATAAAATGCGCATCAGAGCAGAAATTTGTATAACTTCCTGCAACAAATTACACTTTAGAAATTAGGAGTGTGTGTGTGTGTGTGTGTGTGTGTGTGTGTGTGTGTGTGTGTGTGTGTGTGTGTGTGTGTGTGTAGGCTAAAATACAAGCATGAATTAACACGATCTCAACCCAGCAAAAATATAACAGAAAAAGATCAAAGTAAAGGTGAACAGAACCCCCAGTATTAGAAAGTGCGACAAAAAATAATTGTCCTAGGGCGACCTGACCAGTTGTGTGAATACCTTTGCCAGATATCTCCTCACAGCACAACGAGGAAGATTAAATACAGTATATAGTACTTAATATATGTATATATGTGTGTGTGTGTGTGTGTGTGTGTGTGTGTGTGTGTGTGTGTAAATATAATATGTACTAATATGTATGCACGGAAGATATATTGTGGTTGTGTGTGTGTGCGCGCCCACCGTATATTTAAAAGCTGTGTGTACATTTTTAGTATAGTTGCTGTGTTTGTATGTAAATATAAAATAAAATCGCTTATGTAATGATTGTGAGTGTACTAAATGGAGGCAAAACTGATGGCCATTGTGGAAAAAAAAAAAAAAAACAAGAACCAACATCAGGAGAAAACAGAAAAGAATCGAAAGGAAAAAAGATCTCACCCAGTAAATGTAACGTAGTTTAGCTCGGCAAGTGCTGCTGTACAATTCCAGTTACCGTACAACCTGAGGGCGCCTAGTGAAACCTTCTGTTTAAAGACCGTAGACTAAAGCTGAGAGTAGGGCTGAGGAGGCGCGCAAGAGGAGGAAAAGGGGTGGCGAGGTGCTGGGAGTGAGCGTACAGTTGTGGACATTGCTACTGGTTCAGGTCAATGCGATAGAAAATGGGACAGTTAGCAGAGACTGGTGGAAATCTCTTGATGTGACCTTCGGAACCCAGTAATCTTTTCGGAATGATATATAAGATTTTCGTTGTTGTTCAACTGGAGTTTGGTCGTAACACAGGATTTTTTTTTTTTTTTTTTTTTTTTTAATACCTAGCCAGGATTTCTAACCCTTTTCAGCTCTATCAACGGTCAGATGTATTAAGATTGAATTATCGATTTGACTAGTGTCCAAGGAGACTCATTCTTACCTCATAACATAGGTTCATGGAGTTTCAAGCAACCACGCCTTGGTATTCAGGATGTGCGAGGGACCCAGTTTCATCAGGCAAAAACTATCCAGTTGCTGTGTAGTGCTGTGGCGGAGGCTGGGTGTTATGAGGGGAAGGGCAGGAAAGTAGGTCATTAATCATCTAATACAGTAATTACAGTATATTAGTGATGACTGTAATTTTGAAATATGGTTATGATAGGTTAGTTCTTGACAAGACTTTAGTTTTCTCGCATAAGCAGCATATATAGATAGATGGACAGATAGATAGATAGATAGGTATAGATATAGATATAGATATATAGATAGACAAATAGATAGATAGATAGGATAGATAGTTAGATATAATATATTTTTGACAAAAATGTCCATCATATGATCTTGAGAACCATACTGCAATGTAATATATATTAATATCTAGCTGAATAGCATGGCAAAAGTTTTAAGATTTAGGTAGGTTTGTTGTACGATCGCCTGTATAAACGGAGGTTTACGGGTGGAATGATATTGTTATCAGTGGGATGATAGCGTCAATAATGATTACGAATTATAGCCTGTGACGCGACAAAAGTGGCAAATTGCTTAGATAAACAAAGGCCGTGTCTCAGAAGGCATTATCATATTAACCGCTTCACCAGCCTGTTATTTGATGAGTAAAACACACGTAATAGCCCCGCCAACGCTACAGAGTGTTTCAAAGCAGTAATTACAGGCGGCAGCAAAAGTCCTGTCGTATCTCTTGCTTTTCTGTCCATGGCCTTTGAGAGTCAGCCTTATAAATCCGCATCAACTTGTACTGACGGATTTATTTGGCAACATATTGCCATCAGTGTCGTTTGCTTGGAATTCGCATGCCTGGTTTTTTAAAGTCCATGGAGGGACAATTAGGAGAGGGATAGGATATTTACCTACCATTCCACTACGTCTGCATCACGCTTAGATCATATTCGTTACTCTCCCTCTTGAAGCATCATATTAAAGACTGAGGGACATACCACGCCCCTCTCATCTTAGGAATATTAACCAGCAGAGGAAAACGAGAAGCAAGTGAGATGTAACACTCGGGAGCATCGTCTACGGGCACAGAGACACGCTAAGCTTCTCTCAGGTTAAGGACATTAGCCAGCACAGGAAAATGGCAAATAAAAGGGCTGGAGTATTAAATACTTGTCCATGCCTCTCCCAGTTTAAGAGTATTAGCTAGCAAAAGAAAACGAGAAGTAAAAAAGTGAAGTATTAGGGTAACTTTTGTCCCTTGCTGTTCTGGGTGGATAAATGGTCCCAGGAGTAAGCCACACTTTAATTACCTCCTGATCTTATCGCACCGCTTTTGTTTCCTTCGGGTATACCTTCACCTCACCTCACCTCACCTCACCTGGACTCATCTCAGTCACTTCCTCATCTTCCCTCACCTCGCCTAGCCTGAACTTACCTTATTTCACCTTCTTACCTCACTTCACCACGCCTCATCTCAAATCACCTCACCTCACCTCCTCACCTAACCTCTCCCTAGTTAATTTCACCTCACTTCCTCATAACTTCACGGGTGGTGTAAGAAACTACAGGGTTTCGCAGTTTAAAGCCAGTTTACAGTTCACCTCTGTTAATAGCTGCTTACAGCTTTTACATTAATTAAATCCTGCCAGAGTGTGAATAACGAAAAAATATATATATCCAAACCTTTGACTGTGTGGGGACGAAAAATTAGAGTCGAGTGGCCTTGTAAATATAACTGCGCTGTTTATATACTGCCTGTAAATAATAGACTCGTAAATAATAGAGAAGGTACATCTACGTATTAGGCATGGATGAAAACCTACAGAGATGAGTTTTTCTTTGGGCTTATTTAGGGTAAAATGAGGGTTGCATTTTTTACGGGGAAAATTTCGAGAGGGGAAAATTGTGAGAGGGACGTAGTTGTTTGTTTGTTTGTGTGTGTGTGTGTGTGTGTGTGTGTGTGTGTGTGTGTGTGTGTGTGTGTGTAGTTAGGAGAAAATGGACTAGAACGTTCTGTATGCATTTGTGTGTGTGTGTGTGTGTGTGTGTGTGTGTGTGTGTGTGTGTGTGTGTGCGTGCGTGCGTGCGTGCGTGCGTGCGTGCGTGCTTTCCCCTTCACTAAGCCAGAAGGATGTAGATGTTGACCTTTGTACTTATACTCTGGTGAGGAGGGAAGGAAGGAAGGAAGGAAAAGCATGAAGGAAGGAAGAAAGGAAAAGAATGAAGGAAGAAAGAAAGGAAAAGAATGAAGGAGGGAAGAAAGGAAAAGAATGAAGGAAGGAAGAAAGGAAAAGAATGAAGGAAGGAAGGAATAAATGAGCGAAGGAAGGAGCAAGAGAGTGAATGAAGGAAATTAGAGAGAAATGAAAAGAATGAAGGATTAATAGCATGAAGGATGGAAAGAATAGATGAATGAAGAAATGAGTGATGGAAAGATGAAATGTAGAAATGAAAGAAAGGAGAGACATATGAATGAATGAAGGAAGGAATGAAGGACGGAAGGAAGGAAGGAAGTGGGCGAGGAAGAAAGAGAAATTATGAGCAAGAGAAAACGTGAGAAATTTAGAGAAAGTGATGTATCAAGAAAACTTAAAAGCAAGAGTGAGTGTGAGAAATTTGAGTAGAAGAGAAAGCAAGAAAAATTAAAGACAAGAGAAAATAAGAGAAAGAGAGAAAAATTAATATAAAGCGAGAAAAGGCGTGAGAAACTGAGAGAATGTAAGAAAATGCAAGAAAAAATAATAAGCAAGAGAAAGCGCGGGAAATTGATCGTGAGAAAAAATGTGAGATAGTGAAAAGGAAGACAGTGCAAGAGAAATTAAAAGCAAGGGAAAGAGAGAAATTTATAGAAAGTAAGAAAAAGCATGAGAAATTCAAAGCGATGGAAAGCCAGAGAAATTAAAAAGCAAGAGAGAGAGAGAGAGAGAGAGAGAGATCCAAATCCCCCCAAAAGTGAGAAAATATAGAAAAAAGAAAAAGAAAAAGATATGCTAGTTTTCCTGTACACATCCACCAATTTTCGCAGCCACACAAAAATAACATGACGAGATTTGCGAGTGTTGACCTTGGCTTTGCTCTTCATATTGCAACAGGATTTGGGTAAAACTTGCAATAGAGCTTCTGTCTGAGGCATGATGTAGGTTTTACACATTTTTGTCCATTTTGAAAGGGTTTCGTACTGTTTTTTTTTTATCTACCGTATTTATTTATTTTATTCATTTGTTCATTTATTTGTATACTTACCTGTCCGTTTCCTTACTCGTTTTTACGAATATATAATTATTTTATTTATATGTTTATTTCATCTGTTTACGTATTTATTTACATGCCTGTTTCCTTATTTATTTTTATTTATTTTTAATTTTGTGTATTTATTTATTTATTTACCTGTCTGTTTCCTTCCTTATTTTTACGAATAAAAATGTACAGAATAACTCTTAAAAAAGAAATCTACCCGAAGTCTGTAGTGTATGTTATTTAGAAATATCATTCCTTTTACTTAGAAAAGGAGTATGAAGCTTCTTGTGCTCAGAGTGGCTGGTAGGCGGTAGAGAAGTGGGATGCTGTCGAGAAAGACGTATGTTCGATCCCAGACAAGAGCAGAAAACCAAACGTATTTCTAAAAAGATCCACATCCTGCTAGTACCATCGCACCAGTCCCGAACGAGGCAACCCAGGCATGTGTTCAGTATGGATTGCAAATATTAGCGTCCAAGCGGCGACATGAGTAGGTATGTGGCGTCCCATATAGCTCGTAGGAGGATTGCTGGACCTCAGGAAATAGACTGTCAAATGTATTCCTTGTCACATAATAAAGAGACGAAGTATATGGAATGACAAGTAACCCCTTCTGGCTGGTGACGTAGCTTTTCCATTGTTTTCGCCACCATGAGATTATTTTTACCTTTTTATTCAGCTTAGGAGAGGCTTTGTTTTATTGAGCTTGGGAGCCACTTTATTAAGGGCTTAAGATGAAGGGCTTAAGCCGTCCTTCTCCTGCAGTACACCATTCTCTTTCCGGAGGGGGGGAATAGGGCGGCAGGAGAGGGAAGTTTCGATAACCAGGCAGTTTAACCACCTGATTGTGTCGGTGCTACCATATGAAGGCGGTCCCCATCCAGCACCACGTCCTCGTAGTGAAGGGGTGAATTATCCCTTAAGATGTGTGTATTCAGAGCTGCAGGAGGCGAGAGAGGAAAGGCCTGAGTACACAGAGTTAAGAAGAGATTATGTGGGAAAGAGGGTGTAGAGTGTAGAGGGGGGTGTAGTGAAGGCTGAAGGGAGAGGCGGAAATAGAAGACAGGGGGGAGCTTAATTAAAGTTGATGTTGAAATTTTAGTAACGAGAGAGAGAGAGAGAGAGAGAGAGAGAGAGAGAGAGAGAGAGAGGAATACGAAAAGGCATTACAATAAAAGTGGATTAATAGGGAGAGGGTAGAGGGAATTGGGTAAGCAAGGGAACAGGAAGGGAGACAATGAAAGAGAGGATCAGTGCGGCAAACGAAGGGCAGGGATAGGTAAATTAATTGTATTAGTATTAGTATCGGTATTAGTATTTGTGTCATCAGAAATGCGTGACGGTAAATCCAGTACAGTTCTGTGGTATATCTCGACCCTCTTGCTACCTCGCTATTGTGGACGTGATCATGTGTTATGGTCAGGTAGCTGTGGTACTTAATTTTTTCATCGTCAAAATAAAAGAACATCTACATGGTTACCTATTTCAGTCTTTTACCCTATTACGAGACAGAAGAATGGGAGTGAAAACATGTTTTCATGAAATTAAAAACCAGAATTTCTTTTCTTACACTAGCTGCATCTTCGTTTCGTAAGAAAACCTTACTCGAACGAGCGCAGGTCAACATAAATTATGAAAATCTTGACCGATGCCAAGGCAGGTGAGATGTCTAGCCTTCCTCCAGACATTGACTTTTTAAATTTCCATACTACGGTGGAGACCTGCTGTATTTGCTCAGTTTTCTTGCTTCATTATTTCTTCCATTTTTCTTTTTTTTCCCAGTATGGTGGCCTTCATTTCTTCATCAGTTCACTTCAAACATTGTGCGGTTGTTCCACGGACAGATACCCCTGAAAACCTTCTTATTTTTTATTTTGAACCTTTAAAGGGTTTTGTGAGGCCAAAGGTCAAACAATGTAGGCCCACAACTTTGGGGATCGTGTGTTCTTATATGTTCATATATAATCCTGGCTGTCTACACAGAAGCTTTTCATTGTACATTGGGTATGTTAGCAGTCCTTAATATTCACTGTGGTTTTAGTTTCTGAGGAGACCTGGCAGTCTCGTTCATGTGTCTCTTTGTAAATTATAGTTTAATTTGTTTCCACTCCTTTAAGTTCCAAATAACAGAACGAATTTCAGAAGCTCGCAGGAAGACAGCTCATTAGCAGTATGTGAGTTAAGGCCTAAGACAATGTTAATTTATATGTACAGTTGCAGGTGGTGTTATTGTCCAATTTATTTGATGAAAGCCTGTAAAATTCGTACACAGCCTTCTGAAAAGTGTTCTAGGCTCCAAAGATAGCATCACAGGGGTTCGCCAAGTCATTGTTCGCTGCCTCTTCATTTAGAATTGTTAGGTGAATCAATTATTATGGCCGCAACTGTACGTGTTCTCAGATCCTCAAAACTTATTTCAGTTAGGCTTATGGAAACTTTTAATTATTGGGTAATTTTTAAAACAGTGAAGTTTGATTTGTGTCTTGAAACATTTTTTTTTTTAACGTGGGAAGTGAATAAAGCACTGGATAAAACACAGACGAAAAAGTTTAATGGTTAGCTTAGAGCTGCTAAATAAATTCTTATAGGAAATAATAAAATCCTTCAGTTAGGTGACACTACTGTATTTGCTTAGTTTCTTTAGTCTTTTTTTTTCCCCGACAGTTGTCAGTGTAGTTCCATTTCTTCACTAATTCACATCAAATTTGGTAAAGTTGTTCCTTAGGCAAATACCGCCTGATGTCTTTCTCATCTTTTGAATTTGGGCCTTAAATCAAACCATACACAAATAGATTTAGTGAAACGTGGCAACTTTTGCGAGGAGGGATAGAGACAATGACCTTTTTCAGTACTTTTTTATTTATTTATTTATTAACTTTAGTCCATCCTGCATTCCTTTCATAATGCTGGTTGACTTTATATTCATTTGACTTTTTCTACCCCTGACCAGCATTTTATATTTAGCTTACATTGTACTTTTCGAACTAGCAGGGGATACCTACAACTTGACCACCAGGGACCCTCCTGTGTTGAATAAAGAGTTGGTAGAAAAAACTATGTTAAAAAAAGGTTACGTGTTGAAGTAGTAATGGGTAACATTGCTCTCTCTCTCTCTCTCTCTCTCTCTCTCTCTCTCTCTCTCTCTCTCTCTCCTTTGCTCCATTACTCCCTCCTCCTCCACCATTTCTCTCCGTCTACGTCGCCATTCAGCCTCCGTCAATCTTTTTCTCACCAGGACACCTCTCTCTCTCTCTCTCTCTCTCTCTCTCTCTCTCTCTCTCTCTCAACTGCATAAGGCATCTTCCTCCTTCCCCCTCTCCTCCACCATCCCCTCCTACCTTCCTACCTCCTTTCCTCCCTCCCTCACTTTATCTTAGTTTGCGGACGATAAGAGAAATCCTGAGATGTATGTGTGGTGGGCTTCGTGAGAGAGAGAGAGAGAGAGAGTGTGTGTGTGTGTGTCTGTGTGTGTGTGTGTGTGTGTGTGTGTGTGTGTGGTCTGTATGCATGTGTGTGTGGAGAGAGAGAGAGAGAGAGAGAGAGAGAGAGAGAGAGAGAGAGAGGGAATGTGGTCTGTGTGCATGTGTGTGGGTAGAGAGAGAGAGAGAATGTGGTCTGTGTGCATGTGTGTTGGGAGAGAGAGAGAGAATGTGGTCTGTGTGCATGTGTGTTGGGAGAGAGAGAGAGAATGTGGTCTGTGTGCATGTGTGTGTGGAGAGAGAGAGAGAGAGAGAGAGTCCCGGGGGGCGGAGGGAGAGTATACTTAAAGACTCATTTCATTACTAAATATCACAACATCAAAGGCCATACATAAGAGATAAAATATAATAAATTAACTAACCTTTACAAGGGCAGAGAACAGAGCAAGTCACATCTTCGCATGGCCACGCAGATAACAGATAAATATGATAACAGAACAACCCCAGATAGAGATGCGAAAAGCGTCAATTTACCTGGCACAAGATAACAAATAATGGGTCAGCGTGGAGAAAGTTGGGAGAGGGTGATGATGATGATGATGATGATGATGATGATGAGGAGGAGGAGGAGGAGGAGGAGGAAGGTGGTGGTGGTGGTGGTGGTGGTGGTGGTGGTGGTGATGATGATGATGATGATGATGATGATGATGATGATGATGAGGAGGAGGAGGAGGAGGAGGAAGAAAATGGTGGTGGTAGGTGGTGGTGATGATGATGATGATGATGATGAGGATGAGGATGAGGAGGAGGAAGAGGATGGTGGTGGTGGTGGTGGTGGTGATAGTGATGATGATGGTGATGATGATGATGATGATGAAGAGGAGGAGGAGCAGGAGGAGGATGGTGGTGGTGATTATGATGATGATGATGTTGAGGAGGAAGATGTTAGTGATGGTGGTGATGATGATGATGATGATGGCTGGGAGAGCGGAAAGAGAAAGAGGGCTTGAGTCAGGAACGGAAAAGACATAAACCAATTGAAATCAGAGTGAGTAGGAGGGGAGGGAGAAGAGAAAAAAGTAGGGAGAGAGGGCGAAGACGATATGGGTAAAAGTATGAGAACAGAGGAGAGAGCTGATTGAATGAGAGAGAGAGAGAGAGAGAGAGAGAGAGAGAGAGAGAGAGAAACAGACAGACAGAGAAACAGGAAGGTACAGACTGAGACAGATAGATAGGCAGACCAACACACAGAAAAAATACTTAGAGACAGAGACAGACAGACAGACAGACAGGAAGGTACAGAGTGAGACAGATAGAGAGGAAGATCAACACACAGACATAAAAATAGAGAGAGAGAGAGAGAGAGAGAGGGGGCGGAATGGGGAGCCGAGTGAAGGTTGTAGATTCAGGAAAGAAGTTAGACAAAAATTTACGGAACGGAGAAGGAAAGAGGGATATGAAACGAGAAACGAAAGGAGGAATAGAATAGAAACCCGGCAAACAAATGGAAAAAGAGGAGGAGGAGGAGGAATACAAAGGAATACAAAGGAAAGCAAACAGCAACAGACTTTATGATCCTTTCGAGGCTGCTTGTCACAGAGTAGACGATGACTAAAAGATCTAACTCCACATGCTGATGGATTAGAATAGTAAAGCAAGAAGGTTCCCCCCGCCTCCAAACCCTCAGGGAAAAGTGCAAAAGACCATCATGCAGCATGGAGGAGGAGGAGAAGGAGGAGGAGGAGGAGGATCAAGGAAAGTTTTGAGATGAATAATAAGGAAGGAAAAGTGAACACTACACATGAACAATTTTTGGAAGAAGGGAAAAAAGAGATAGCAAGGAATTGGTAAAGAGAATGTCGAATGTACGTACACTTATGCTTCTCGTTTCTTTTTTTCTTTACTTTTGACAGAGAGAGAGAGGGAGAGAGAGTTAGCTATAAGAGAGAAAGCTGAAATGGAGGGAGTATGGAAGAGGAAGATACCTGTATTTGATAGCCAACCAGCCAGACAGACAAATACACACACACACACACACACACACACACACACACACACACACACACACACACACACACACACACACACACACACACACACACACACACACACACACACACACACAGCATATTTGTTACCCATCACACAAAGACCTTAAAATATCTAGTACCCAGCTCCTGTATACAGCCTGTCTCCCTCCCTCGGCCTATAATATACGCAGCCAACATAAACAGCCAACCCATATATAAATCCAGCCGCTCTCCATCGCACCTCACCCTGGTTTACATAATGCTTTTTTTGCATATTCATACCACGGGATAAATTTGCATAAGTATATATCATTGCTCTCCCGCTTGTGTGCATCGCGGCTCTAAAAACTACAACGCGAGGGATATATTTGGTGAAGTTGGGTGCATTTCGTTTTTAGGTAGAAAGGGTAAAGAAAGGAAGGCTTGGGGTTGTTGTGGTGAATAGGGCCCTTTCGGTACGAGTATTTGCCGCATTAATCTCGGAGGCCCGTATTCTCCTCTTCCTAACACCTATTCCTAAACAATTTATTTTGCATATTACATCCTGCCTTTCTCTTCTGTGTTAAGTAAATCATTCTTATATCATCATACTTTACATTAATGACGTAGAGAACATTATTACCCAGCCGTGACTAAAAATAATTCGGTAAGGCAGAGGTGTTAGGGAGCTTCCTAAACCGACGACAAATGGATCGAGTCGCTTATTTTAACCTGGAGAGAACTGGGCCACATTAGATCCTTCAAGACGGAGCCAGAATCTTCCATGCGTCTAAGTAATTCAAGGCGGTGTTTCTTAGGGATTTGAGGCATATTTACAAAGATTCTTAAATGGAGACTTGAAGTTACTTCAAGATTTTTTATAAATGTCGTCATACATAAACTGACCTCATTGGAATCGTTTTATGCCCGTTTTGTTCCATTTTAAGCCAGGAGCCACCATGGATCCGGTAGTAAACAGCTTGACTTCTAATTAGGCTGAAAGAAAATACGTCGGTGTACTGAAGGGAGATAACGGTGGTGTGAGAGGGTAAAGCCTAACATTCCGTCGCAATATCATAAATTATTTTCAGTGCATGAGTGTGTGTGTGTGTGTGTGTGTGTGTGTGTGTGTGTGTGTGTGTGTGTCTGAGAGAGAGAGAGAGAGAGAGAGAGAGAGGTTGCCTGCTCCCCTCAGACTAATGAATGGAGTTGAATCGCATCTGGTGCGGACGTGGGATGCAGTTGTATAAGTAGTGTAAATGGGAAGAATTAACATAATTTAATACTGCTGCACTCTCTCTCTCTCTCTCTCTCTCTCTCTCTCTCTCTCTCTCTCTCTCTCTCTCTCTCTCTCTCTCTCTCTCTCTCTCCACAATGGCAGTATGATTTAGAGTGCGTTTGGTATAATACATGCAAACTCCAGAGAGATGTATTGTGTGTTATCAGCATCAACTGTTGTTACCCCAGTGCTTGACAAATGCCTCCTATTTTTACCTCCGCCAACGCAGTTGGAAGAGGTTATGTATTCACCTATGTTTGTCTGCCTGTCTGTCTTTGTCCAGACGATATCTCCAAAAGTTCTCAGTGAATTTCTATGAAATTTTGTGGAAGAGTGGGCCATGGGCCAAGGAAAAAGTGATTAAATTTTGGAGAGGATCCGGATGCGAAGTATCCCGCACAGTATTTCCAAAAGTTCTCAATGAATTTCAATGAAATTTTGAGGAAGGGTGGGCCGTGGGCCAAGAAACATTT